>NC_044402.1:12278772-12588297 GCF_006542625.1 Nomascus leucogenys
TTTTGAGAAAATTTAAGGTGGAAAGGGAACTAGATGAGACCGCATAGTCTGGGATACTAGGATACGTTAGAATAATCTTAAACAATTATATCTTAAGCTGATATAATTGTTCAGCTTTATTATCATCTTTACAATAACATAGCCTGCATCAATCAATGTTCACTTGGAATCAGCTCTTTCTCTTCTCTGCCAAAGCCATCATCTCCCAAACCTCCATATTTCAATTCAGTCCACAAATCACAGATCCTTTATTGGAAAAAGAGAGGTTTCCATGGTGACATGCAAATGCTTTCTCAATTCTTAGTAACTCCTTTAATATATTTTTTATAAACAAAGCATATTGAGCACATTTGGAATAAAGAGAAATATATTTTATTTACGGAAGGAGTTAAAAAGAAAAGCTATGTCAAAGGAAAATTTCACAATAAGTAAGTTGAAGTTTGCTCTGCAGAACATTAAAAGGACTCATTCTAAAATAAAAGTCCGGCACTTGGTTTATTGACAAGGATGGTAGGGAGGAAATTTCTGATATACATGCTGGCCTCTTACTCTGAAGAGCTGCAATACCTCGTTAGGTCCACTTCAAAGATCAGAACTTTATCTTCTAGGTCCTTAATGAAAGAATCATTTTACACCTGAAAAGCAGTTCATGTTTTCCATCTGACATTAGGAACACCACACCAAAAAGGCTTTTTGTCTTTTTTTTTTTTTTTTGAGACGGAGTCTCGCTCTGTCGCCCAGGCTGGAGTGCAGTGGCGCGATCTCGGCTCACTGCAAGCTCCGCCTCCCGGGTTCACGCCATTCTCCTGCCTCAGCCTCTCCAAGTAGCTGGGACTACAGGCGCCCACCACCACGCCCGGCTAATTTTTTGTATTTTTTAGTAGAGACGGGGTTTCACCGTGGTCTCGATCTCCTGACCTCGTGATCCACCGGCCTCGGCCTCCCAAAGTGCTGGGATTACAAGCGTGAGCCACTGCGCCCGGCCGGCTTTTTGTCTTAAAGACTTTATCGAGTACTCAGGACATACAATATCCTTCATCCTAACATCTCAGTCCTGAAATAAAAATATTCTGCAAGAAGTTATGTGCTCTTGTCTTGTTTTGGTCACAATTTCTAGACACCAAAACAACTACCAAAAAAATAGAAAAAACATGAATACGACACACAGACACACATTCTCACATCAGTCCATTTTAACATGATTAATCTGAAACTATATCCTTCTGGGTTTGGATCTGTGTCTTTGTATACTCATGAAATAACAAGTACAAAGGAACACCTGAATGGTGTAATCAAATTTGGCTGTAAAGGTTGGTACTACAATTTATTTTCAAAGACTTAAAGATGACAAATATTGGCTATTATTGAACCACAGGAATGATTATGAGAAAGGAAAGTCAAAGCTAAGAGACTAAAACCAGAGCAACAAAATAAACACATGAAGTAGACCAACAATTGGGTTAGAGGACAATACGTACCTCTTACATAAAATAATATTGATGTTACTTAAACTAGAATTAGTATGCCAGAAGTAATCTTCGAGACTGAACATTTTTTTCAAACCCCTTCTTTATAGTAAAAAAAATGGGATCTTGGGGACATAAAGTGACTTGTTCATACCTTCAAATAAACGCCAAGTTACTCCTCTAATAAACATTAAGATATACACAAATTTTGTAAACTTAACTTACTATTTTATTCTCCTCAGTTGCCAAGGTTCGTACATTTATGTAAGTAAGAATTCTAACATGACTACATGGCATGTTTTGGAATCTGTGTTTCTAATTAAGTAGAAATTAATAATCAAGTGTAAAGAAACAAATTGTCAGCTATCACAATACTTGATCAATCTTAAATGTAACTTCAGAGGCCTGATATTTTCAACACCTCTCCTACAATTATTAACTTATTCCTAAGAAGGAGGGATTTAGTGAATTAGATTAATTGTTAGAAAGCTACAGCCCCCTCATTAATCCCACCATCGCCTCCCAGCACTTTGGAGGCTGAGGCAAGAGGATCACTTGAGGCCAGGAATTCAAGATCAGCCTGGGAAACACAGTGAGACCCCATCTCTACAAAAAAAATTTTTTAATTAGCTGGGCATGGTGGTAGAGGCCTTCACACCCTACTTGGGAGCCTAAGGCAAAAGGATCACTTAAGCCAAGGAGTTTGAAGCTGCAGTGAGCTATGACTGTGCCACTGCACTCCAGCCCAGGCAATAGAATAAGACCCTATATCAAAAAAGGAAATTAAAAAAAGAGAGAGAGAGAGAGAGGAAGGGAGGAAGGGAAGGAGGAAGCCAGGTGCAGTGGCTCATGCCTGTAATCCCAGCACTTTGGGAGGCTGAGGCGGATGGATCACCTGAGGTCAGGAGTTCGAGACCAGCCTGGCCAACATGGCAAAACCCCATCTCTACTAAAAATACAAAAATTAGCTGGGCGTGGTGGCTCACGCCTGTAGTCCCAGCTATTCGGGAGGCTGAGGCAGGAGAATCACTTGAACTCAGGAGGCAGAGGTTATAGTGAGCCGAAACTGCACCACTGCACTTCTGCCTGGGTGACAGAGTGTTACTCCATCTCAAGAAACTAAAGAAAGAAAGAAGGGACAAAGGGAGGAAGGGAAGAATAGAGGGATGGAGAAAGGGAGGGAAGGAGGAAGGAAAGAAAGGAAGGAAGGAAAGGAAGGAAGGAAGGAAGGAAGGAAGGAAGGAAGGAAGGAAGGAAGGAAGGAAAGGAAAGGAAAGGAAACAGTCTCATTTGTTATGCTTCAAAAAACCAAAAATTCTTATGCCTAACAGTTAACATTATTTATTTTAAAGATATGACTATGCAATTCTAAAACTATATCAAGAAATGAGTACTTGTCAGTAAGAACAAAAGAAGAGAATGATCAAATATTGTATTACTTGAATGGTATGATCAGTCTGCTAATTTTTTTGAATTGCTATATAATTTAGGGAGAAGTCAAACTCTTTGCTAAAAGACATGAAAAGTACAATTCCATATATATATGGTTACCAATTGTTATTACAGAGCAACAACTTTAATAAGATCGTAAGTACATAAAATTAAAATGTGAAAAATGATCACTAGGAGTTGAATGTAACCAACAAAAATATTTTTCTAAAACAAGAGTTGAGAGAAGGAGAGAAGCAAGCTGACACTTACTGCATACCAGGCATTGTGCTAGCATTTTACCAATGTTCCAAGTTAACCATCTTAATTATCCCACAACTTCATGAGGCAGCTATTGTTATTATTACTATTATTTTATAGGAAAGAAACAGAAAGTTGAGTAATTTCCCTAAAGTCATATAGCTAGTAGGCGGAAGAGCTATGATTTGGATCCAGACGTTTGACTCCTAACCCACAATATTTTCGGATTTCCCACTGAAACATAGATTAATCCATAATCCATTTCTTTAAAAAATATTTGAAAATGATTTTGATTATAAAAACCACAATGCAATATTTTTTTCTCTTTGTGCGCATGTCTGGAAAGCCTGTAAGATTAAGTCTACAGAAGTGAAACAGGATTCAAATCAGTTTTATGTTTATAATCATACATTGCACGTGACTTGCAAGCTTTAGCTTTTTTCAGCGTTTTCATAAATTTCGAGTCACTTTATCATCACAATATCTCTATAAGGAAAAGCTGATGGGTTCATCACTCTGTAGATGATGTTTTAACTATGTGAGCTGCCCAGATTAGAGGCAGAGCTGGGACCAGAATTTACACATCCTGACTATCTAATGCTCTTTCTATCAGATCCTACTGCCTTCAAAGCCAAAAGATAGGAATTTCTGCATCTGAGACAATACTTTCCCCATCTTTTTTCTAAAGTAGCAAAAGATACTGTAATTTATACACAGGAAATCTAGACTGCCTTGATATGTTCTTTTTTTCTATTCTATAAGATCAAACAGTCTAAATAAAACAATTCTAAGCCCTGACGCCTTTCATTTCTTTGACTTTCACCATAATATCCATGCTAAAGTGACTGAATTTAAATCATAGCTCCTGTATATATCAAGTGATTCCATTATAATCTTGAAAACCTAGAGCCTATAACAGCAAAAGCAATTTCCATTCATATAATACATAAAAATAATCTAGTATTAGGTAAGATTGGACTTACATATAGCCATTGGTAGAAAAGATGTGCTAAGATATTCAATGATATCCTTGTGCAGAAATGGAGGAAAGGTAGCTAACGTTGATATCATCGTGTAGGGCAAAGTACTCAGAATATCATCATTGAGAAAAGGTAGCAAACATGTAGTTGTATAAAATATCGACTGTCCAAGATCTACAAAACAAAATTGAGTAATCAGTCACTGAATATTTTGCAATTAACAAAATATGCTAACTTTACATTTTAAGCTTTAATGAACTGGTTTAAGTTATAAGCAACTAGTTTTCCATCCCTATTAAGTGTTATGAAACATAATGTTTGATAGGGTACCATGTATACAGTAACTGGTCAATAAATGACTGATGAATGAATATGTTAAGAAATATAAATATCCATTACATGTATTTTTCCTCCACACTTCCTCAATCTTCAGTAATACTTGGTATTCATATTACTACATTCTACACAAGATAACTGAGGCACAAGAAGTTAGATGATTTGCCCAATGGAAGTTTTAGAAAAGGCAAGGGCAGTATCAGAAATAAAACCGGGCTATTTCTGCTCCATCAATCAAACCATCTGGAGTGTCGGGCAATGAGGTAATTTGCAACCTTCAGCAGAGCAGCAATTTCAGCAAGCACCAAACAAGGGAAGCTGTAAGCTGGTGCTACATGACCCTGTGCATTGAGTCATCAATGATCATAGGAGGAAGTGCTACCTAATAATAATCTTTCTAACAACATCTTTAAACAGGGATCATAACAATACCTACCTCACTTCATTAGAAGGATTGTTAGCAGGTTTTAATGAGATAAATGTAAAGTCCTTAGCGTAGCACACACTGTGTGCTCCACAAATATTAGCTGTTATTATTAATATTAACAGTTACTATTATTATTACCTGCACAAGAATAAAAATAAAGGAGATGCAACAAAACCATAACTATTTAGCTTTAGAATGCATGTAGGCCAAATCCCATTACACTAAATGTACATTTGTATATTCCTGGACTTCCCAAAATATAGGCCATCAGCCAAGGTTTGATGATGAAGACTTTGATCACTTTTGTATTCATTATAACAGAAAAGTACTAGACTCTTCTTCGTCTTGCAGCAGATGTACCTTCTTTGGATTCCTAATGTTATTTCTGATTGTCATTAGAATTAATATGCCATCTTAACAGGCACATCAGCTAACAACAGAAAGGATGTGGCCACAGTGCACACTAGAGGGCCAGGGTCAGTCAACCTTGAGCTCAAATGAACGAAATGGAAAATCCACAGGTGTTTTACTAAGAATTAACCGAGGCTGTGCATACAAGACACCTCAGCTGCTTTTGCTGAGCCTTTTAGCCTAATTACAGAACATCAGCACTGAAAGGAGCCCAACTGGAGTATTTTCCATATAAGGAAACTGAGGTCCGGAGACAGGTGATTGTTCAGGATCACCTGAGAGTTAGCAGTTCAACTGCGACAAAACCGTTCCCTAGTGCTCTTCCTGTACTCCACCCAGACCCAGCAGCAAGACACAGCCTCCGGTCTTAGTGCAGCAGCTCTCAAAGTCTGTGCAAAAGAAGCGTCCACAAGGATCTTGCTAAAAATTCAGATCCTCAGGCCCCACCTCTCAGTGATTCTCAGTCACAAGTCCCCAAGTGGGACCAGAATTCCATGTTACAAACTCCTTCGGTGATTCCAATGTTTTTCAGACCATGCTTCAAGAAGCAATGCCGTATTGTTTCTCTGAACCATTCATTACATTGATCTACTGAGTTTTTTCCTACCTTCTAAGCTCTATCATGCAGAACAAGAACACTATAGCTAAATAACAATGCCACAAAGTCACAAAACAGCTGCAGGTACAAGAGCGAAAATACAAATCATCTCCCCTGAAATCGTCACAATTTACACATTAATTGCAATTATACAGATTGCAATTTACCAAATTTAATGTCTTTATCTTAATCAAGGGGCTTTGAAGATAACAGGCAGCTCCCCTAACACAGTGGACCAACCCAGGACCAGGCAAGTCCCAGGTGAGTTCAGGACTAGTAGTCACGAAGGAGAGGCACTGACAAGCTCATCAGCATAGTAAGCTCTGGCAGTCTTATGTTCAGAATCCTCTCATTTAAATTCAGAGCTGGCAGAGGATCACAGTAGAAGTGGCTAGGCTTAAGACAGCTACAGAATTATACAAAAAGCAACTTTATGAATTTCTATACCTTTTACATTCACCATAACACAGAATTGTAAATGTAAGAAAAAACAAATCCAATAGTCATTATTTCATCATTTTTATCTCAGTAGATTTTTAAACTTTTAATATTAGGAACACGTTGTACTAAATAAACCATCAAGAATTCTCTTAGGGGAGTTAGCCGTAACTAAAAGACAAAATAACCCCCACTACCCACTTATTTTCCAAAATTCAAATTTTTCTGTACAGTGAAACTTTGGTTATCATACTTCCAGGGACCAAATTATCAGAGTTTTGAAGTTAAGACAACTAATGTTTTAAAGTGCATTATCTGCAGAAATCCCTTTTCTTATTGCATTGTTTTTCATTTGATTCTCCCATTTTTATGGGTTAGGAGAATTTGCTAAGCAAGCAAGATAATGAAACTGGCTAAGGACACAGAGTAGAAAGAGGGAAGAGTTAAGAAAAGAAGCAGGCTCTTAGATTTCTATTCTAAGCACCACTAATAGCATATATTGTATACATACTGCAAATAATATAGCACCACTAATACCATATGCTGAATACAGCATACAGCGCCACTATATACTATATCTACATTTTGATACAACATTTTGTAATAACTATTGATTGTTGTTTACATTTGGAAGAGTTCTTAGAGATTACTTCTCATCTAACCTCCTGACTTTATTAAAGAGACAGGAAAAAATGGGTCCTAGAGAATTTGCTCCCTCAAAAATCACAGAATCAGTCAGTGGATTATAGCCTGCTCTTCATGCTCTACTTCTTAATTTTCTGGGCGACAGTTTTAAAATCTTATCTCCCCACTCATAACTTCAACAAGAGTCCTCAGGATAACTGATGAGGAAAGAAGAGAAAATTTCTTGTTATACGTCTTCCTCCTTTCTCCAGCCCCATTCTCCCCCAACTTGGATAACATCCCTCTGGCAATAAAACAGTGTAAAATGATAGTATGGGAAGCACCATAATGAAGTTTCAGTGTAATGCTTCTAGCCACACAAAGCCCTTTCAGGTGATTGATTACAGCAGTGACCATCTCCAAGCCCCTTGCTCAGCATCATATACATTCATAAGTATCCACGTACATTTCCAAAGGTTTCAGCTAAGTGCTCACCGTGTTGGCCATGCTGTAGTAAAGGAACTAGATCCAGGAGAGTCACCAAAGTCACGTAGAGGCCTTGGTAGTCCAAAGAAGGGTAGTCTGACAACTGAGCATCACGACTTTGCGGGCCGCGTTCTGAGGGAGCATCTCGCAGGACGCTGTAAAGGAGGGAGCGAGTAACAGTAGGGTTGATGGAACTGACCTGCGGTCTTAGAGATGGGGTGAGTGGGAATGGCACAGGAAAAAGACACATGGTCATGGGCACTGTCAAATTGGAGGCATCTTGGTTTTCCTTCTTCCCTGTGCGGGACAAAATGCTGTTGGGGGGACAAAGAAAAAAAAGAGACAACAAAGACACAAAGAACAGCACATTACATTGAAATGACACTCTAAAACAAATAATAAAACACCAGATACATTCCACATAAGATGCAACTGCCACATCAGCAGGGTCTACCAATCTAGTACTGGTCACATAGCTTCGTGCTCAGAGCTACCAATAATACAAGGTTTACTTTGTGGAAGTCTCATTGCATCTCATGTGTTATCTGGTTAGTAAGGAGCAAAAATATAAAAATGCATGTTTCAGTGCCAAACCCATGTTTTACAGTTTAGCAATTTGGTGAAGGAGAGGTTTCCTGGGAAAAAAAAAAAAACAATGGCTTTGTCTAATGAGTAAGGGCTCTTATTCCTAATTACAAGGAGCTTTCAAAGGAAAAGACGTTTTCAGCAAGACTGTCTTCATCAGGTAAATAGGAACTTGCAAAATATAGGTATGGCACTTGCAGAAACATGTTTCAGCAAAGAATAAACATGTGTGTTTATTAAGAAAGTCTTAAAAATCACATGTTTATTGCATCAAAATAATGTCTATATGTATATTATGATACTGTTTCATGACATTCTGTCAGTATCATTTGAGATAATGAAGTTTAAACAGGCATATGAATTTAGAAATAATACATATTTCTAAAATGTTAGCTAAACTACATTGGAAAAGCTATAAAATAATATATAGTTGATGGTCCGTAGCATATGTTTGTGAACTAATGATAATGGTTATTTATGTGTGTTTTTTAAATTTTGCATGTTGGGGAGGAAACATTTTATTTTATGAATACGAACAGTGGTTTATTAAATAGTTACCTTCAAAATCCTAACGACTAAGCAGGCAGTATCTGTCATATAGCTGCACATCATACAGTAAGATTTCATATATTACTGCTGCTACTTACGTTATTATTCAACAAAACTCACTAAAGACTAAAGGAAAGATAATTTAGAAAGTTAAAAAAAATTAATGGGAATAAAAATAAATTCTAAAAATAAATTGGTTTTCTTTTAGCCTTAATTTTAAAATAAAAACCTTTCAGTAAAAGCGATAAAGCAGCAAAGTTGTTAATTTAAAAATAGAAGAAGTAACTGCTTAGCAAAATGTTTAGATTTTGTAAAATTAGGTTATACTATTTAGCATTAAAGACAATAGCTATACATTAGACTGATAATATCTGTGCACTTGCAAAGTGCTTTTATATAGTACACTTATGTTAGTCCAAGTAGATAACAGTTTATAAATGGTTCACTACATAAAAATAACCTTGTTTTACAGTTGCTCTATGTGCATCAAACATTACTAAGTTCTTAGTTAATGATATTACATTTACAATTTTACAGTGATGTGAGGTTAGTGTCAAGCATGCTTGCTCTATCAAGTTTGCATTTATTTTTATTATTTACTCTTAGTGCAAAATATGTCATAATGTAAGAAAAATGACTACATGCTTTGTATTTTCCATGTGCCTAATTTACCTCGGTTTCCTTTGTCTTCTGTTACCCAATGTCCAGGGGAAAACAATTGATAATAATAAAAATAATTTCAGAATACTTATGTAATACTTCTTATCAATAAATAACTTAAGATTTTTTTGTAATTTAAAGGGATTTAATTTACCTTTTTGTGTGTGATGTATTTGACTTTGTAAGCTTATACTTTATAATGGGATAATATCAACATTCCAGTTACCACCTGACTGTATCTATTATAAATGCCATCAGATTTTTCATCAGACTTTATACTTTTCTCACATGACTCAATTATTCCTAAGAATACCACCTTTATTAATGTTATATTCTTAATAAACCCAGTCACCAAAAATCTGTTTTAATCCTGTAGGATTCTAATCCCACTGAAAATTCCTCTAGAATCACAATGGCTACAAGTCAGATATATTATTTCCCAAACTTCGGCCCTAAATTAACCTACTATTGGCATCTTTTCAAAATTACAAAATGTGAATCTTATAGAAGTGGTATAAGGAGAACAACATTTTGCCTTAGAAAATAAAAATAGCTAAATACCATAAATTAATGCTATGCTTTAAATTAAGTGCAATGCTCTGATCAAACTTCTTGGTGGGGGAAATAAACACATTATTTTTTCAAATATACCTTAGTATTTTTCCAAAGTGCAGTGTCAGTTAACAAATACTTTGGAGACTCTACTTTGATATTTTTCCCTTCCTGTATATGTGGGGTTCCCAAATGATAGCAACAACAGCTTCATACATGCAGGGAGGGAAGAATGTCAGCATGAAAACAGTAAAACTTCTCTCTCACTGCCTTTAGATTTGAGAATTCGGTGAGGTTGAGAAAAAAAATGGCTGAAAATGAGTCATCCATGAAACCAGTTTTAAATTACCATTCATGTCTCAATGTAAGGAAATGTTTTCATTTGTGGAAAAACTTAAGAAGGGCTCATGAATAAATGTACAATGCATCGTGATTTTATGATGTTTTGTGAAGTTTATTCAGAAAAAAAAAAAAAAGTATTTCCCCAACCAAACTGCCTAACTTGGGAGTTGATAAAACCATTTTCCCCACCTGAAATTCTTTCCCAGAGTTCTGTAAACCCAACCAAAATGAATATTAAGAATGCCCTGCTCAGAAGAGTTTGATGCTGCAAACCCAACCAAAATGAATATTAAGAATGCCCTGCTCAGAAGAGTTTGACTCTGCAGCCAGCTTTTCACCTTTCCCTTTTCCTCCTGAGATTCTCTTTATCAACCATTGACTTTCAGCATCAAGAGAGGAAGACCTCTGTTGGTGTGAGGAAAGATGAGAAGTTGCCCTGAGGTATGTATAGCACAGAAAATTAATATGTCAAACAAACTTCCTTTAAGATTAGGCATGTTGACATTTGAGTTGAATCTTAACAAAATTTACTTCATTATGCGATGCTCTCAAGTTCCTCCATGACTTAACCAATAATATGGTGGATATATCTATATGTACATATATTCTTCCTAAGCAATTGGAAATTATAATTCAATTAAGATTATTATGCTGTGTCTACAATCCATTTTTATAACATATTAGGCATTTTCTAAATAGCAGCAAGCAACTTTCCCCAAATGTAATTTTATTAAAAGATTTTACATGCTAGCAGCCTAAACAGCACCAGAAGAGAGATCTGGGGGAAGAAATTCCAAAAGAATGTTTGACATAGGAAGAAGACTAGGATCCTTTAAATGTCCTGCCAGGTAAAAGGCAAGATTCTTAAAGACCTTTGCTGTTGAAAATATGGCCACAGGATGTTTCCAATATAAAAAGAACAGACTCCCTCCCATGTAGCAGTGAGGGGAGATTAAACTAGATGGTCTTGGTAGTTACTTCTAATGCTAAAAGCAAACAAAAAACTAAATTCTGAAGTTGTGTGTTGCTCACTGCTGAACTTAGGTATCTGCTAAATTAAAATGAGTACAACTCGGCACTCAGATGTAACTTTACCAGACCCCAGGTCACCACTAGATTAAGTAAATAGCATTTACTAGAAGGAGTCCAACGCTGGATGAGATTTGGACTAAAGTCAATTCAATTCAATTCAACAAACATTTACTGATCGCCTTCTCTGGGTCAAACACCACTCCAGACACAACGGCTAGCAAGCTGAATAACACGCATGACTCACCTTCCACTACTAGAGTTTAAGGAATGCCCATGAACACAAATATGAGTCTAATTATGAGCTAAGTGGACATATGTGGACTCTTCAACTGATTTTATAGTCAACTATAGTAACATATAATCTCTCCCCTCCTGCGAATTAAATAAATTGAAGTTAAATGTCTAAGCTAATTTCTGCCTTTCGAAATAGGTACAAAACTCTACTGAAATCATGAGAGTTGTATGGATGAACAAATAGCAGCGAACTATTGCTCCAGAAATGCAACCCTAACTCAGGTGAAGCTGCTGAAATTTCAAGTTGCATATTTTAACCAAAAAAAACCATTTTAACTTCATTGAGAATATCCAAATAGAAAGACAAATAGTTACTTTGTGAGAATTCATCTCTAATTCTTTCTTCTTGTTATTTTTCCCCAAGAACCTGAGTTCTGAAAGCAAGAAGTGCTTCTGAACATAAAGATCATATTAAATGCTTTAATAATATTAAACAATATATAATAATTTTGCAGTAGAAAATCTTGTTTGTAGTAGAAAATCTTACTGCCAATAATCTTGGACACCAACTACTTAGACCATCTTATTTGTCTTTGAATTTATTTATTTATTTATCTTAGAGATAGGGTGTCACTCTGTCACCCAGGCTGGAGTACAGTGGTGCAATCAAGGCTCACTGTAGCTTCAAACTCCTAGGCTCAAGCAGTCCTCCTCCCTCAGCCTCCAAGGAGCCTGGACTAAAGGTGCATGCCACCACACCTGGCTAATTGTTAAAAGAATTTTTTAGAGATGGGGTCTTACTATGTTGTCCAGGCTGATCTCAAACTTGTGGCTGGTCTCAAACTTCAAGTTTGAGACTTCCGGTTGCTAACATTATCTCCACTTAAATTCACTTAAATTCTGAAAAGTTGACAAATCTTGGTGCTAAGCACTTCCTTTAATCTGCCACCTCAGCCTCCCAAGCAGCTGGGATTATAGATGCCAGCCACCATGTCTGGCTGTCTTGAACTTTCTAATAGCATAAATAAAATGAAGAAGTACAAATACAATTGTTATGGATGTACGTATCAACAGTTCTGTACTTCTAGTTAAAAAAAAATGGTTGCAATTGTTACTATTACCATTAGCAGCAGATGTTGATATTGCCTCCCTTTGAAAATGAACTCAGCTCAGTTGCATAGGATCTTCTCCAACAAGCCACTTGAACAAACTACCAGTTTTACCACTAAAATGCTACCACTTATGATCATATTCTAATGGTCCCCTGCTTAAGAAAATGGAATCTTTACGTCTTGCAAACATGACTTTTCAATATTTTAAATTCCTTAACTCTTGGGCACAATTACTAAGACCTAAGCAGCAAGCTCTGAGGTGCCAACTAGGATGTTAGTTTCCTGGCAAATGGAATTCAGCATGCTTCCTACTGAAAAGTGTCTCTTGTTTTGAGAACTTTCAGAATCTATCATAAAGGAAACTGTTTACCATTGAGAACTTGGACCTCAAAGACAAAAGGAGAATTCAAGAGAACAGAATTGGATGCTTTGATTCATAAATTTTTCCGATGATCACTATGAAAATTGGGCTAATTATTCCATTACAATTTGAGAAGAAGGAAAATATCCTGTAAGAGGTCCTAACCTTACTGTGCAAGTGTGAAATGTATGAATCTGATAAGCAGAAGCCCTTCAATATAGAACAGGATCACTAAGGACTCTAAAGAAGGAAAGATATTTCAAAAAATAAGAACAGAGAGATAGGAGGACTGCAAAAGATTCGTAGCTGACTTGATCGCATGAAGCTTCCATCCACAAAGCATTCAGCTTTGCCCGTGGCAAAGCCTCCGACTGCTAGAAACTCCAGTGCCACTAGTCTTTGCAAATTTGTGTTCTCCTAGTATCTGTCTTACAAAATTTTTGCTTCTGTACAGCTAAAAGAAACAGTACCAAGCCAATTTATGTGTTGCCAAAATCAGATTTGAAGTGAGAAGATTGTGGTAATGGAGAAACCACATCTTGGAATTTAATGGAACGTGAGAGGTTCTTCTGAATTCTTCAATGTTATTTCCCAAAACAATTGAGCCTTTACTTGAACAGTTCATCTTTGTTTGCTCTGTTTTCTTAATCAAGATACGTGGAGCAAATAGGGCCCTCCTATCTCTACCTTACAGTAAAAGTAGACAAAAGAAAAAGAGTCCTATTTTTTTTCCTTGTCCTTCATAGAATTTCATTATCAAGGCAAAGCATGTTGAACATGTGAAGTGTTACCCAGATTAAAAATAACTATTATCACTGTATATTACACTTAGGGAAATAGAAAATGCTAATGATGAACCTAAAATGCCACATAATTCTGAATTGCTTTTAGACCAAAAGTGTTTCCAATTATTAATTTTAAGCAATTGTAGGCTCTCCTTTTAATCCCACTCTATATTAGTGCCAAATATAGAACTGTATCATTTTAAAGATCCCCTGAAAAGATGTTCAATGCGGGAAAGCAGGCAGTAGCCAGGCAACCAATCTTTTTCAGCTGGGCCTGGGATCCAATTTGCTACATACACCCAGAGAACTTCAGTGCAGACTCTTCTGGCAGAGCACTAGAAAACATAGGCCCTTTAAAACTTGCAATTCAATAAAAATTTAGATCCCAATAAATTCAGCAATACTACCTAATAATTCTCTCAAAGTAGAGGATATTGTAAAGCTTACCTTAACAAGGTCTGAGAAAAGTATTTCAAGGTGTTTGCAATATCTGTTCCTGATGGCACAGGATAAATGTTGTGGAGAACCCGGTTATGATATTCCTGCAAGTACCGGATCTTGGAAGCAACTAGATAAAAGCAAAAAAAAAAAAAAAAAAAAAAAGGAAGAAGAAGAAAAACAAAGAGAAGAATCATCTTGTAATATGTATTAGGCATACAGTCATTTTTTAAAATGATTACATACAAGAATTTAATCAGTATTTTAAGGAAGATAAGTAAATTTTTAATAGAATTCCATGATAGAAACAATTACAAAAAAACTTTTAATTTCTTTTAATTGTATTCGGCACACAAAATTATTCTTAGTTTTCTGATTTAATATCCTATTCACAAATTATCTATTGCTTGTTTTTATCACTAAGAAAAGCAGTACTCCAAATTGTTTTCTAATCACCCCCAAGTTGGCTTATTATTAGCAAAATAATAATAGATATAAGTCTCTGCCAAGGAATTATATCTAATGTTGCTTAACTAAAACTGAAGGAGAAAACTGAAAAGTCTTTCTACAACACTCAAAAAATCCTAAAATATAGGGAGTCCATTGCACAATGGCATCAATTGAAGTCAGATTATTAACTCAACATGTGATCATGAAAGTGTGTTTAGTAAATGCTTTAGCTGTGAGAATATGTTAAGAGTAGATTAACATGATGAGTATTAAGTAAGAATACAATGATCATGCACTAATAAAAATGTAAAAAATAAATGTCACATTTTTCTTCCAAAGAATCTCATAAATTAGGAGACTTCCTGATAGCTTTCTGAGCTTGGCTGCCCAGATCTTCTCAAGATTCAGGAGGGACTCAATAGATTTATTTACCCTCCTAGACCTACCTGGAGTCACCAGCATTGTCCACATTCCTGACCTGACCTTTGACCTGGCTGTAGTGAAGGACCCCGTTCTAGTCATTCCTCTTTGCAAATCCCAAGGAGCCATGATGATCAACGTCTCTCTGGTCTCCTCTTCCACAGAGTTCTCAACACTGTCCATTTGTCCTTTCAATCTTTAAGGCTACCAAGGGAGCCTTTTAGGTGGTATGACTCACTGTCAGCAGTTAACAGAAGACATATCAAGTCCTGGAGAAGCAAGGCCTGCTGTTCCCAACAGCCCACGGAAATAAGCTCCTGGATGCATACTAACTCAAAATCCTTTTGATAAGTGTGGGACGTAGAAGCACAGAACGACAAAATATCAGAACTGGAAGGACCTTAGAGACCTCTTCCCATAACCACTTCCTTTTAAAGATGGGCAAAATGAGGCACATAGGTGGTCAATGGCAGAGCCAGACTAGTACTTAGATTTCCTGATCCCAATCCAGTGATCTTTCCACTATGACATACTCTAGAATATGATTCTGAAATGATGTCCACATGAACGTGACGTCCACATGAATGTGAACGTCCATTGCTTGACATCAAAGCAATTTCCAGCAGTTAACAGGTTAATCACTGATTCTAAATCCTACATACGCTATTTATCAGATTTGCCTTTTCTCTCTTCCACTACCTGAACTATTTCCATAATATGATTAGCATTTTCCCAAATAAGTCTAGATTGCAGATAATAATACCTTGAGTCTGTGTAACACATCAGCTCCAAAGAAAGCAACAAGTTTATAAACATCATCTCAATTAACTCCATAAATATTTGGTTGTAAATAACTTTTTTTCCTGAGATAATAGGTGATAGTTGAAAATAGTTTGATTGCATAATCTACAAAAGTCCATTTCCTTCTCAGTGTTTTTGATCTGCTATTCATTATATTTTAAAAATCATATTACAAGAAAATCCCCACATTAATGCATAGTTCCAAGTTCCAAATATCCGAGATATATGCTAGGCCAGCACATGCTGTCTGCTCACCCACTGTCACAGTAATGAAGCATTACTGTGACTTTTCTCACGTTTTAATATTCAGCAGGTTTCTGTAGAGTATTTCAGGAATACCATTAATCATTAAACCACCTAAGAAAATGAGTTGATAATAGCACAGGGTATGGACAATAAGTTCAAATGAGGAAAAAACTCACAAATCCCTCAACTCAATGGCTTGCTCATAATTCAAGAGCTATAAAACCATCACTACACAATGATTACAAGCATTCAAAAATGTTTATGAAATGAAAGGATGTTCTTTTTATAGCTCTTTTCATTAAAATGCAGCAATAGCTCCTTTCCACACGTACCCAAATATGCACAGCAAAGCAGAGACAAGAGTCATTTTTTTCTTTGAGATCTTTTAATGTTACAAAAGTCATATTGCATTGTCTCTGTGTACTTACCTGTTTATTTTTCTAAACCAGCTTGTAAATTTCTTAAGGGCAGAAACTATACGTTACTCATGGCTCTATCCCAAGCCTAACACACTGTCTGGCACTTAGTAGGGACTCAATATATTCATAGGATTAAATGAACAAATGAATTAATACTTTAGTAACAGCACTTATCACTCAGGTCTTTAGGATATATAGAGAGTATACATATATGCATATATATATACACTATACACATATATACCTGCATATAGACATACGATAGACTGTGGACTCTTCATCCTTAGTGCCAGACACCTAGTAGGTACTCAATAAATTGTTGATAAGTGAAGATGGAAAAAAAAGGAAGAAAGAAAGTGGGATAGAGAAAGAGGAAGAGAGTGGTGAGTAATCATGAAAGACCATTTTTAGAACAGACTGAAAAAAATGTTCAAGGCAATTTGTGCATTGGTGAATGCAACAAAATCTTAGCAGTCATGGATTTAACATCCACGTTTTCAACAACTTGAGAGCAGCCAAAAAGGTCCATGACAAATAGTAATTTGTACTTGTGCCAAGGATGTGAATAAAACTCATTTACAGTTCAATTTTGTGCACGAGAGGTGGTCATTTGGCTGGTTAATAAGCCCATGTGAGCATCCAGCAGCCTCATCAAAGCAGGGTTCCTCTTTACTCCACACATACACCTGACTGCTGCTGCGGAGGCTTGAATAATTGGGCCCGATAGATATAAATGAATGATCTTCAACCTCAACTGACCCTAAGGCTACATTTCTCTAGTAAGCTCCTTCTTCTACACTCTTCAATTATAGTTATACTGTCTTCAAAACTCCCCCCGGGGCCACCCCTTTCCTTATACTTTAAAAAGCCATCTGTTATTGACTGAATTTTGTGGTGCTTAGAATTCATATGTTGAAACCTTAACCTCAAAATGTGACTGTACCCAGAGATAAGGCCTTTAAAAGGGTGATTAAGTTAAAATGAGGCCGTTTCGGTGGTGGACCCTAATCCAATTTGACTGCTGTCCTTTTAAGACGAGATTAGGACACATAAGAGATACCAGAAATGTGAGAACACAGAGGAAAGGCCGCGTGAGGACAGAGAGAGAAGGCAGCCATCTGCAACTCAAGGAGAGGCCTCAGGAGAAATCAAATCTGCCAACACCTCAATCTCAGACTTCAAGCCTCCAGAACTGTGAGAAAATACATTTCTGTTGTTTTGGCCACCCAGTCTGTGGTACTTTTATGGCAGCTGGAGCAAACTAATACACCATCATAGAGGAAATCTTTTTTTGTTTTGTTTTGTTTTGAGACAGAGTCTCGCTCTGTCGCCCAGGCTGGAGTGCAGTGGCGCGATCTCGGCTCACTGCAAGCTCCGCCTCCTGGGTTCACGCCATTCTCCTACCTCAGCCTCCCGAGTAGCTGGGGCTACAGGTGCCCGCCACCACGCCCGGCTAATTTTTTGTAATTTTAGTAGAGATGGGGTTTCACCGTGTTAGCCAGGATGGTCTCGATCTCCTGACCTCGTGATCCACCCGCCTCTGCCTCCCAAAGTGCTGGGATTACAAGCGTGAGCCACCGCGTCTGGGCCTGAGGAAATCTTATTAGTAAGAGTTAAGAGTATGAACTCTGAAATCAAACAGTTCTGACTTAAGACCTTGGATCTATCTCCACTTAAGCCCAATTTCCTCAACTGTAAAATGGGGATAATTATATCAACTTCATAGGGCTACTGTGATTATTGTGCTATTGTGATTATGGTGTGAGTGGATACTTTGCACAGTGCCTGGTATACACTCCACATATATTAAATAGCAGATGTCAAAAACCTACTAGCAGCTCCTTTCCTTGTCCTGTCAAACACCAATCCCAGCACTCACTGGGGCTCTCCATCCATCAGTGTGTCTCCTATGGAATTAATCTCTCCTCCCTTGCTAAATCATTCCTACCAGGATTCAAACAAACTGTAGAATCTCCCTTGTTGAAGGGAAAGAACAAAACCTCTCTCCTGCCTTTCCATTCCCTTCCAGCGACGGTCCTCTGCCTTCAGAGCCAAGATGATGAAGAGTCGTGCACACGTTCTCCTCTCTCTGTTACTTCCTATTCCTCCTTCCACTCACTCCAGTTTGGCTCCCACATCCACCACTGCACTGAATCCATTTCCTACAATCATCTAGAGCCTCCAGATTGCCAATCCATCGGGCACTTTCCAATCACCATTTTCCTAGGCTTTTCAGAGCATTCTGTACAGTCAATCCCTCCCTCCCTCCTTCTTGAAACTCTCTCCCCTTGGCGTCCCAGACCCCACATTCCCCTGATCTTCCTCCCCTGGAATGTATCCTTCTTCAAGTGCTTTGCCACTTCCCCCTATTAGTTGATATCTAAGTGTTGGAATTCATCAGGGCTCAGTCCTAGATTCTCTGTTCCTCTCTCTCGATATTCTCCCCATAGGCAATCCCATCCATCCACAGGACTGTCAGGACCGTCCAGGGGCCAACTGCTCTGAAAGGTCTGTCTCCATCCCAGGTGGGTAGCTCTTGTGAATAACAGGCCTCATCGATTCAATTTCTCCACTTGGGAATCTTATAAATATCTCAAAGAAAACATGTCCGACATTGACTCTTAGGTCTCCCTTCCCCCAAGAAAGAAACCCACTCCACCATCTGTGTAATCCACCAAGTCACTCAAGCAAAGCATTCTAAAGCTCATCCTTGACAGCCCCTATTCCCCGCCATGCCTCACTCCTCTAATCCAATCCATTACTAAGTCCTATTAATCACTAAGTCTTATCACTAAATCCTATCAAATACATCTCTCAACTGTCTTCTATTCTTTATCATCACTGTCATTACTCAGCAGCAGCATCTCCTGATCAAGTCTAACAGCCTCCTAACTCATTTTTCAGATTTCTTCTTGCCTCTCTCCACTCTTTCTCCTCAGAGCAGCCAAACAGATCTTTTTAAATTATAAACTGCTTCATATAGTCATAAATAGTAACCACTGCTCAAAGTCCCTGATCAGGGGCTGCTCACTGTCTTCAGGACAAAATCCCAAATCCTCCTTAGTGTGGTCAAAGTCCCTGCCTATCTTCCAAGCTAACGTCGTGACACAAGAGCCAGACACTGTTGTGTGTGTGTTTTGTTTTTTTTTTTTTTGAGACAGAGTCTTGCTCTGTCGCCCAGCCTGGGGTGCAGTGGCCTGATCTCCGCTCACTGCAACCTCCACCTCCCAGGCTCACGTGATTCTCCTGCCTCAGCCCTGCCAGTAGCTGGGATTACAGGTGCTGGTCACCACATCTGGCTAATTTTGTATTTTTAGTAGAGCCGGGGTTTCACCATGTTGGCCAGGCTGTTCTCGAACTCCTGGCCTCAAGTGATCCGACCACCTCGGCCTCCCAAAGTGCTGGGATTACAGGCATGAGCCACCACACCTGGCCCGTTTTTTCCTTAACACTGTTTTTTGTTTTTTTGTGTTTCTTTTCTTTTCTTTTTTTTTTTTTTTTTTTTTTTTTTTGGCTTGAAAACCTTTCTACGTCCTTGTCCCTCTTCATAGAGTGCTTTCCCTCCACATTTTGTGGGACTAACTCCTACTCATACTTCAAAACTGACTTTAAGTGTCCCTTCCTCATCATGGAGGTCTTTGCAAACTTCCTTGTCTGAAATGATTCCCTGATCTCCACCTTCATTTCTTTCTGTGTAACACTCTGCAGTTTTGTCCAGAGTAGTAAGCACAATTTGTAATGATGTATTTATTTAGGTGACTGTTGACTGTCTTTTCTAAGTGAACAGTGAGCTTTTTGTTCACCATTGTATACCCTCGGTGCCTATTAAGTACTGAATTTGCTGAGTTCCTAGTAAGGATGAAAGTAGACAAGGCAGGAAGGGAAAGAATGGCCTTTTACAGTAGTTCAACTTTGTCTATAAAAATATCCCAGAAGGCCAACTGTTAAAACTGTGATGAAAATGAAGAAAAAAAACAAAAGAGGTCTGTGCATACACAAATTTAATCTCTGTTCGATATTTTACGGCCCCTTCTATCCTCATTGTTTCTTGGGAGCTTTGCTACTTTTTGAGAGCAAAAGCCGTAAAAGCAAAATTCAGTCATAGACTAAAAAGTACTTAACAAAACTGGGATTGTATAAAACATAAGTTTTAAATCTTTCTTCTTTAAGTCTTAAGCATTTTCCTATGTCACTAAAAATTTTTAACAGAGATCCATCCCTATTTTTGAAAAATTTAATTAGCAATCCTCATTATCATAAAAGGAAAAAATTCAGGTAAGCAACATGAAGAAGATAAAAATCACCTAAAGGGCCCACTACTCAGAAACAACTGTAGTTAACATTTTGGCATGTTATCCTTCTAGAAAATTTTCTCTGCATAAATATACATTTACCAGAATAGGATTAAACTGTGTATAGTTTTATAATCTGTTTCTTTCTATGCACTTCTATATCATCATTTTAATGGTTTTATAATCTCCTTTATGTAAGAGAATCAAAATTTACCAATCATCTATTTGTGAAATTTTGGGGTGTTTTCCAGTATTCTATTCAATGCTGCAAAGAATATTCTTTTCTTTTCTTTTACTAATTTTATTTTTTGTAGAGACAGAGTCTCACTATACTGCTCAGGCTGGTCTCGAACACCTGGGCTGAAGGGATCCTCCTGCCTCAGCCTCCCAAGTGCTAAGATTACAGGAGTGAGGTGCCACGTGTGACCAGATGTGCACACATCTTTATTTCCTTAGAATAAATTTTTAGTTATGGGATTGCTGAGTCATACAGAAAACACTCATTTTTAAAGCTCTTGCTAAGAATTAAGAAATCGTCCTTCAGAAAGACAGTACCTGTTTACATACCAGCAGAGTATATACATCATTAAGTGTGAATAACATCTCTTGAGCATCCACTATGCACCAGGTTCTCTATATACTTTTTTTTTTTTTGAGACGGAGTCTTGGTCTGCCTCCCAGGCTGGAGGACAGTGGCGAGACGGGGTTTCACCGTGTTAGCCAGAATGGTCTCGATCTCCTAACCTTGTGATCCACCCACCTTGGCCTCCCAAAGTGCTGGGATTACAGGCATGAGCCACCACGCCCAGCCCTATATATTTATTTTTAACCCTCACAATAATTTTGCAAGGTGGTCACTATCACTACCATTAAAAGTTGAATAAACCAAAGTTCAAAAACAGTAAGTGACTTGCCCAAAGGCACAAAGCTAATAAGTATAAAACTGATAGTTTAACAGGCTGCAAGCCATGCTTTTCCGCCAGACTACATTGTTCTTTAATTATTTTTACTGGTTTAATAATATTCAGTGATACAGATTTAGCATGAAATATGGACACTTCCCCTATTCTATTGTTTGGCATTTAGGTTGTTTCCAATATTTCATTAAGTAAAACTGCAGTGAGCAGACAAAATATTAGACTATTTAGAATATTAGACTAGTTATTTATTTCTTAGAAAACACAAAACAAAACATTTACTTCACTAGCCTTGCCCTTTACTTTCTTGAAAAATCAGATCCCTTTCACCCTTCAAGGCTCATCTTAAGAGTTACATTGGCCGGATGCAGTGGCTCATGCCTGTAATTCCAGCACTTTGGGAGGCCAAGGTCAGGAGTTTGAGACCAGCCTGGCCAACATGGTGAAACCCCGTCTCTACTAAAAATACAAAAATTAGCCAGGTGTGGTGGCACCCACCTGTAATCCCAGCTCCTCCGGAAGCTGAGGCAGGAGAATTGCTTGAACCCAGGAGGCAGAGGTTGCAGTGAGCTGAGATCACACCACGGCACTGCAGCCTTGAGTGAAGCCTTCTAATTGACTCTGGACATTATCAATAGCTCCCTTTTCTGACTACCCAGAGCATGTATTATCTGCTTCCAAAATTTTTGTACTTCATTATATAAATATTTCACTGATTATAAACTGTTCTAGATGGTTCTAAATTAGTTTCATGTTTGCAAATCTAGTTTCCCTAACAACACTTTAAGATCCTTGGAGACAAAACCATCTTATATTACATTTGTACTCCCTTGGGACTTGTCACAATGCTAGGTACATAGCAGATGGTCAACAGTAGCACAGTGGTTGAAATGAACTGAAAGTTTAAATGTCAATTATCTTTAGTCCTATTAATATTCCCTACATAACTGCTTTAAAATTCTAATATCATTTACACTAATAAGTAATTTCAAGATGAAATTTGCTTGTATAACATGCAAATAATGCAGTACTCTTTTTTTTATTTCCTTCCATCTCTCATTCCAATGGAACCCCCCAAAATTATATAGGTTCTTCATTATCATTTGCAGTACTCATTTTTTTTTCCTGCAAATTGGCTACTCCAACTTTAGTTTTAATTACTTAGACCCCAAACATGTTGAGTCACGGTGTTATCACAACGCCCTGCAGAGATCCCTAGGAGGGAATGTGAGTTCCCACCTACAGCTATGTGTGACTTCAAGCAAATCATTTAATATGTGTAAGCCTCGGGAGTTATTTGTTTGTTCTGTTCTGTTTTTGCTAAATGAGAAATTAAAGTAATATTTTCCCCATTCTTTGCCAGTGCTAGTTATTAACATTGTAGATTTGATAGTATATGTCCGAATTCCATCTTAATTTTTTATTGGTTTCTTCTTGCACGACATAAAGCCTAAGATTTTATAGATGATTTTCTGTCATTGCCCCCTTTTAAGCCATTCATCTTCTTTTCATTCTAAGCTGTCATTAAGAAATGTTAGACATACATAAAGAGGATTTGGACATATTTCACAAATGTGCATTGTTACATTCACCACATGGTTTAAGTAAAAATTATGCCTGAAACCTGTTTATTTTTTTCTCTTGATTGGTGGATCAATAAGGAATCAGACATCCTCCTCAATTACCTGCCACTGCATATCTGTCTTTACTCACTATTTTTGTGTCCTTCGTGTAGACTAGTGATCTACTTATTGGCCCTATTGGTTCTGTCTAGAAATCAACTCCAGGGTCTACCCTCTTCTCCATCCACATTGACATCACCTTAATTCAAGCTTGTGTAATCTTTTCCCTAGATTGATTGCTGTGATGTCCAGACTGATTCCCTTTCGATCCTTTTTCCACATGACACCCAGTGTGATTTCTCAAATTCAAATCTTCCTCATTTTCTGATGGTTGAAATCCAAACAATTAACTTAGCATATCAAGCCCAGCATGAAGAGCTCCCTGCTCACCTGTCGGGTTTCACCTTCTGCCTCTTTTCCTTGTGTTCCACACTTCAGTCATATTGACTTGCAAAAACTCTAACTCATGATGCTGTTATTCCTCCATGTTTCTAGACACATTCTCTACTACAGGAATGCAATCCACACTTCTTTGCCTGGCTAACTCCTAAGAATTCTTTAAAGCTTAGCTGTACCCATTTCCCCAGTAGATAACTAACCTTCCCACAAACTGCATTACATGCATCTCCTCAGCACTTTCACAGCACATGGGACTTCCTTCTATCATGGATGGCATTTATCAACACATGCTACAATTATTAACTCAATGGCTGTCTCCTCCACTAGGCTACCAGAACCTTCAGATCAGAAATGGTCTCTTTAATTTTAGTACATCCAGCATTTAATAAGGGTCTGGTCCTAAATGCTTGTTGAATGACTGAATGAAGAAATGAAGAAATGAATGAATGAATTGCCACATGACTCTTGGTACAATGGAGCAGTTTAGAATTTATTTTCCTTTCATGGGCTAGTTTTGAATCTTGGCTATAACACTAAAGTTTCCACTACCTCCTCTTCCTACTACTCATAGGAAGAACAATTTGTATCACAAGAACTACTTGTATCACTTTCCTCCAGAATCCCCCAATTCCACCACCATCCATTTTGGGGTATGGAGCTGGTCTGCCTGAAAGCTTAAGAATGGAATAAGGATGGGATTGTATCTTCAAGGATGGAGTGAGATCAAAGAATACGCATTCCAGAGTCAGAAGGCCAAACAGAGAGCCCCACTCTAAGGAACTAACTGTGTGAGAAGCCAGGCATGGCCTCATGGTTATAGGATGATATGTACCCCACTCTCACCCTGACCAGCTCAGAGAACACTCAGAGCAGAGGCATATAAATATTTTTCATTCTCTGAGTCAGTCTTGACTGAGATTAGAGCCATGTACCTCTAGGTGCAGGAAAGTGAAACACCCTTCATAGAGGAACATCCCTAAGAAGGACCTTTTGGGAAAAATAATCTTAGGAGGAGCAGTAGAAAAAATACAGAGCTTATTAGCACAGCTAACATTGGCCCTATTCTATTCAGAATGAGTCAGATTCCCTTCCTCTGTTGGATTAGAGCCACAGAGAAGAGGCCCTGAGGGTAGAAGGTGTGCAGGCTACCCCACTGGCAGACACTCATGATCTACCTTCAATAGTCACCACCTGTCCCCTTCCACTCTTTCTCTTTTTTTTCTTGCTTAAGTATTTAAAGCATATCCTATTCATCACATTATTTTACTTATCAATATTTTCATATAATTTCTCACTAATAAAGACAGTGAGAATATAATCACATACTATTATCATACTCAACAACATTAACAAATAAGTCCTTTAATATCAGAGGCCAAACAAGATTTGAGGGGTATTTTCCAAATTCCATATGCTCCCTTCCCTCATTCCCAGATTAGCAACTATCACCTGCACTCACCAGGCTCCTAGGGAAAACCACACAAACACTGAGAATATGGGCCTTGGGGTTTCTTAGTTTCCATTTCTAGCCACATGTTCCAGCTTTTCCAAGTATTTCATCATTCACCTCATCATACATCTGTAATTCTCTGCAGCTCCTGTGAGAGTCACCTGAACCCTCCTCCTTGCCTCATCTCAACAATGAGAGCTTTTCACACACACACACACACACACACACACACACACACACACACACACAATCCATTTTACTGATGGGAAAAACAAAACAAAACAGAGGCACCAGGAGTCCAAGTCCAGGGTTTATTTGAATTCTGGCTCTTCTATTTACTATGAGAATGTGGATAAAGTCATGAACTTCTCTGAGTCTCAATTTCCTAATTTATAAAGTGGGGGTAATCATATCTATCTCACAGAGTTGCTATAAGTACTTTAAAATATTGCATATATAAACTACCTAGCACAATGACTAGCACATAGTAGATAATAAATTACTACTATAATTAGCTATTACAGGTGAGTTTCTCTTCTTCCCCTTTCCCAGTTCAAAACTATGTCCCTTAAAATAGCATAACCTGTGGAGTAAAGAAGACGTAAGACATACTAGTAATCTTGTGTCATCAATAACATCAAGAATAGCCCCCTACACACACACAGAGACACACGTGCGCATGCAGATGCATGCACACACACGCTATACTGCTGCATATGGTACTAAAATTTAGTTCTATATTCAGAGACTTATCTTGTAAAGAATAAAAGACAAATGCGCTAATAAAAAAGACATATTCAGAAATGGAGATGTGGGGAGAACAAGGCAACAATGCACTGTTTGACAACTGTAGCAGACAAGCAGAGTTCTTTGCAAATCCTTAATCAAAGAACGATCTTCTCTTTTGAGGAAGGTCATCTTCTTTAACTGAAAGCAAAACCTCATAAAAAATACAAATGAAGGGCTGTGGAAGAGGATACACAGGTAGAGAGGCTGAACAGTCCAAAGGGTGTCAAATTCACAAACGGCATTGTTAAGCTCTTCCAAATATTTGCATACTTACATACATAGTCTTCAGCCAGTTTTGGCTCCAGGTAGCAAATTTTACCTGGCACTTTCAGCAGACAGGGGAAGTCAGCAAAGAACATTCCTGTTCTTTGGCAAGTGACTCCAACACTATCATCATCATTAGCATCATCAACATCATCATCATCATCATCCATTACATTTGTATGGCCATTTACATTTTTCAAAGTACTCCACATACATTATTCAATTAAATTTTTTAGCATTTAACATGTGAAAAGCAAAATGTCCAGTCTAGGGAATTTTAGACATTAGCAACAAGTTAAGCAGCAAAAGTGAAAGGAAAGATATCAGTGTTCTTATTCATTCATCAGATATTGATTAATGAGGCACTTTGATATATCAACATAAATAAGAAAAAATCCTCACCTCTAGAAGGTCACAATAATCACAATAATAATTCTAAATTCTGAGTGTTTACTACATGCTGGTAAACAGAAAAATAATAGTTGTATTGCTATTATTTCCACATTACCAATGAAAAAACTGAGGCTGAGAGACGTTAAGTAATTTGCCCAAGATCACATAGGAGGTAAATGATAGAGCCATTTTCTGATATGTCACCTATAAAGAGAAACACCTGAACTAGCTGTGACCCCCACTGCACATTTCAGCACACTAATTATGTATACACACACACACACATCTATACATACATACATAAAATCATCTAGTTAGCTTTCATACATGAATTAGTAAGACCTAACACCTGTCAATGGAAAAAAGTCTACGCCAGATGTGATGGCTCATGCCTGTAATCCCAGCAGTTTGAGAGGCTGAGGCAAGTGGATTGCTTGAGCTCAGGAGTTCAAGACCAGCCTGGGCAACATAGTGAGACCCCATTTCAACAAAATAAATTTTTTTTAATAACCAAGTATCATGGTGCTACCTGTAGCCCCAGCTACTTGGGAGACTGAGGTGGGAGGGTGGCTTGAGCCCAGAAGATTGATGCTGCGAGCCATGATGGCACCACTGCACTCCAGCTTGGGTGACAGAGCGAGACTCTGACTCCAAAAAAAAAAAAAAAAAAAAGATTTAAAAAGTCTAAACATGGAAATGCTTCACGTGTCCCAGAGATGGGACACTTGCAATAAAGAAAAGGGAAAAAACAATTTATTCCCCTCAAACAATCTATTCCTCCTCAAAAAATGAGGTTTCTGTTACAGTTTCTATTGCACTATTGGTCAAGAGAGCTTGTACTAGAAACTTTGAAAGTCAGATTGATTTCATGATGTGATGAAGAAATAAATACAGGCAGTGAATTTTCTTCAAGTTGAATGTTGGATATGTCATAATTTGAAACAGAATATGAAAATCTATTCTATTTTGATGCGACTGGGTTAGGTTATAAAGACTTGTTTTTCAAAGTTTACTAAGCAGCTTCCTCAGATCAAGATTTTGAAATCAGAGAATCTGAGGCCAAATTTTAAGTACTTCCTATCCCACTGAAAGAGTGACTTATGAGCTTGCACTTTCTAATTGATGAGATAAGACATCTGAATACGCTGCTTATTGTACTTGAAACTGCAAGGAGGGGAGAGAAACAAGAGCATTAGTGATCTTTTCAAGAAAGTATAAATTCAGATGTATGTATTTAGCAAATGAAAACTAGAAAATTATTTAATCTCTCATTACTAAATTTCACTGAGCTCTCTATTTAAAAAATCATAGGTTTTTGAAGAACTGAGGAATTATTTGGTGAAAATCAATTAATTTCAGGGATATACGAAGGCTGATAACTATGAATCATTCTTTAAGTTTCTACAGCTAAGTGCAATACTCAAGACATATCTGAATTATCAACCACCTATCCAGTCAATGTGGCTCAATTTCAAAACAAAATGATTGCACTGAAAATAAATTCTACTCCCTAAGAAGACACAGATAGCCCAGAATTGCCTAAACAAGAAGATGTATAATAGCCAGCACCATCCTTAAATGTCTGGCTATGTGGAAAACCTCTGGGAATTATTTGGGATCCACTTTCCTGTGGAAGCACAATTCTCTCCCATGACAGTGCTAAAATTCAAGTTGCCATTCATGATCAACCTGGAGTCAAAATTCAGATGTACTTTGATTCAGAACATACTACACAATTCAGAATAATAATTCAGTCCATCACACAGCAAAATTTTCTTTAACTTGAACAAAATTGAACAACAATTAAATATAAAATCACAACTCTCTAAAGACTGTTTTTAAGACTCTTAAAACTATAACTATAATAGCATTGTTATAGTCCCATGTGCCAGGCACTGTTCTAAGCACTTTATCCTTTCAACTCTCTAAGCCTCACAATAATTCTATGAGGTAGGTGCTATTTTATTTCCCTGCTCTTATTTTTTTACAGATGAGAAAACTGAGAAAATTGTTACCAATTTAAAAAATTCGGCCAGGTGCGGTGGCTCATTCCTGCAATCCCAGCACTCTAGGAGGCCGAGGCAGGTGGGTCATCTGAGGTCAGGGGTCGAGACCAGTCTGTCCAACATGGCAAAACCCCATCTCTACTAAAAATACAAAAACCAGTTGGGCATGGTGGTGAGCACCTGTAATCCCAGTTACTCTGGAGGTTGAGGAAGGAGAATCGCTTGAACCTGGGAGGCAGAGGTTGCTGTGAGCCAAGATCGCACCATTGCACTCCAGCCCTCCAGCCTGGGTGACAAGAGCGAAACTCCGTCTCAAAAAAAAAAAAAAAAAAAAACATGCAGTCCAGGTGTAATCTGTTCTTTCACGCTTCAGTAAATGTTCATTGTAGTTAACTATGTGCCAGTTGCTGGGGATGTAACAGTTCACAAGACAGCCACAGTCCCTGATGTCATGCAGCATATGAGAAGTGTGAAAAATGAACGAAAAGACAGTAAATACTTTTTAAAAGTCTATAAAGATATTATAAGAGACTCAAATACAGACTAAAGAAGCAGTTGGGCAATGCCTTCTTGACATACGATAGTCCGGGAAGACCTTTCAGAAGAGATAATATTTAAGTAAGACATGAAGGATGAGAAAATGCTAGGCATGGAAAAGTAAGAGAAAGGTTCTGGGTCAGGACTGCAAAGTGAAGACAATCATCTAAATCATACACAACTAAAACATCACCAAATTGCAGTAAAAGGATTTTTCAAAGACAAGAAGAAAAGGCGACAAGGCAAGAAAACACAAAGCAAGATCATTTTTGGAAGCTTGAAAGCCAATAGACAAGTAGCAGTTGACTCAGCCCACCAGAGAAAGTCAAATCCCAGGCCAGCAGCAGTGCTAAGAACCAACTGATTCCAAAGCCAAGAACCAACTAGTGTGCATTTCAGGCTTCTCAAAAGGCACAGAAATGGCAGCAACAGACAGCTTTGGAACAAGAGGTAAGGGGCAGAAGAGGGCGCTAAAAAAAATGTGGGGGATTGGCTGAAAACTGTTTAAGAGCAATTAGAAGCCTAAATTTTCTCCCCCACTTCACATGCCTGAGAGAGCACCTCTCAACTCAGAATATCTGAAGTTCATTGCCGGAAGAGAGACACATCAGAGGGTCTCCGGAATGGCAGAGACCAAACAGAATGGAAAGCCAGGATAATCTATCTAACCAAGGGGATTTGCTGGCTATATGAAGTGTAAATGCTAATGCAGAGCGGAACCAAACCCTGCCCTCCAACCCCTGGCAGCTAGACCCTTACCCTTCAGGCTGGAGACTGGAAGCCTCTTTTTTTTTTCTCCTTCCTTCTGTGAATCTGACTAAGTCAAAGAGGAAAGGTCTGAAGACAGTGACACCAGGGGTGCCCCCAGTAAATGGCCCTCTAAGCTGCTCAGGTCAGCTTCTTATTTCCAACCCTTAATTATTAGTAGACAGGGAAGGATGGCCAACCATCTAAAGAAAGCCTCTAACTGTAAGACCAGAAGGAGAGAAAATCAACTTGGAGAGAAAGAGTCTGTAGGGAAGAGGAAAACTTTATCTTAAAAAAAAAAAAAAACCTGTTATTAATATCAGAAAGATAAGATACTTTACCTAAGAATGAATGCTGTTGTGCTGTTAGGAAAACAACATACAGTGAAGAAAAAAGTTTTTGTAGATCAAAAACATAATCCCAGGAATAATCAATAGAAGGTTTAGAAGATACAATTGAGAAAATTTCCCCAAAATACAGCAAAAGACAAAATAAAAGAGAAATGACAAATCCAGGATATCCAAGATCAGAATATAAGGAGTTTCAGAAAAAGGCAACAGCAAAACCAAAAGAGTTAAAACCATTAACAAAATTAGTTAAGAACTTTTTAGATAATGGTGGATTAAAAGAGCCCACCACAATGAGTAAAAATAGACACATAGCAACGCACATTGTTATGAAATGTCAGAAGCTAGGGACAAAGAAAAGACTCCACATACTTCTAGAGATTTTTAAATTTTTTTTATTACTTAGGAAAGATCAAGAATCAAAATGGCTTTGAAATTCTCCAAAGCAACACTGGAAACAAGATAACAATGAAGCAATGCCTTCAAAACCCTGAAAAACAATGTTCCCAAAGTAGAATTCTACATTCAGACAAACTACAAATAAAAAATAAAGGCGCATTTAGACATTCATAGAGGCATCCTTTCTCCTGGGAGAAGGAACACCCAGTTGTGTATCAGGCATAGAGGGCAATCAGTCAAGGTCAGAGCAATGTGGTTCGAGAGACAAATTCCTGAAAGTTGCCATCACCAAGAACCCCAGACCATGCTTTTAACCCAATGCAGAATGCCTTGGCAAGTGTAGCCCAGATATTTGTTCTTGAGCCAATAAAGTTCCTACTCTCCTCCACAGTGGCTTCAAACAGCTAAGGACACTCGTTTTACCCCCACAGAAAGTTTCTGCTTTGACCTACTTCTAAGAGCTAGAGGCAGGTCATGTTGAGCTTAAGCAGAAAACATAGAGTAACCCACTCCCTGACCACATTTTTGGTCAGAGGACTCCTGGCCTACACAACAGCACTGCCAAAGCTTCAACTGGGATGAACCCCTTCTTTCCCAGGACTCTTCTGACTTTGCTCAGTGACCTCCCGAAGAGGAGCTCTCAAGGAAGTTGAACTTCGATTGTGTCCCAGAGACTGTTTAGCACATCTTCATGATATGAAAGAGGGCATACAATTATGTATACACTTTCAAAAGTAATAATAACATACACCCATTTACCCACCACCAGATTAAAAGATAGAACACTTCCTGTATCTTATCTGTACCCACCGCTGATTTCATTCCCCTCACTCGCCGTAGATATAAGTCCTTTTCTAACGTTTTCATTTATCATTCCCTTGCTTTTCAGTTTCATCCCCTGATGATATATTACCCAAACATTAAATTATTTAATTCAAAAAACTGAAGAGCAAGCATGAACCCAGTGGCATAAGAAAAACACAATATGCATACTGTCATTGTTGAGAAGGCTCCCATATTTACAAGTTGGTTTTTTTCCTTTTTTTTTTTTTTTTTTTAGAGACAAGGTCTTGCTCTGTTGCCCGAGTGCAATGGTGCAGTCACTAGTCACTGCAACCTCAAACTCCTGGCCTCAAGGGATCCTCTGGCTTCATCTTCCCAAGTAGCTGGGATTAAAGGCACGCACCATCACACCTGTGCCCTGTACTTACAACTTTTGATAATCATTTCTTTATTAAAAAATAAAGAGCTGCTGTGACTTCATTTTGACCCAGAAACAGAGAGTAGATGAACAGCCACAAGCCTGGTTCTAAAGGCAGCAGCCATTTATTTAAGAAACGAATCTAAAAACCAGAGACTAGAGTTTAAGCACTCAAAAATAATCAGCTTAAATACGGTAAAAGAGGAGGATTATGGAAAGAGGACAGTGGCAACAGCATAGTTTTTGAGTCAACCCAGGGCCCTCTGTTAAAAATAGACAGATCATTGGGGATAACAAAACCAAAGACCCACTGACAATCTCTACAACAAAATTAGGAGACAAAGTATCACTGTGGACTAAATATGAAAAGATGGGGACAGACTGCTGATAGCCACACAGCTGTGTGGCATCAGCATCCATGCAGGAAGACACAAAAGGAAGGCAGTTGGGTCTACAGAACAGAACTCTCAAGTCATCAACAGGTACTCACCGGAAACTGTGAGGCCCAGTCTGAAAGCAGAAGTCAAAGCAAGGAGGGAGTTCCTCAAGTGATAAGATCTGAAAGTGATGGAGCAGATTCTAAAAACGAACAAACCAAAAACTACTTTCCTGAAGCAAGTGAGGGAATCCCACAAGGGAAAAAACCATAAACTCTGGATCCCCAAACTCTGACATCTTTGACTGACCCCTGAACCACACAAGTGCAAAATAGACCCAACTCAGCCCAGCTAAACACAAAAGATCTGAACAAAGTAAGGAACTGCTGCATGAGAACAGAGTTTGCAATTCCATCCCAGCCAGGAAAATTACCCATAAAACAAAGGAAACAACGCCTCATCGGTAGGAAATAGTAGAGCCCGAAGTCTCCAAAACTTAACATTCATTATATCCGGGATACAACTCAAAATGACCCAGCATAAGAAGAACCAAGAAAATAAAACACATTCCCACAAGAAAAGTCAGTATATTCTGATCCTGAAAGGAAATAGATGCTGGAACTAACAGACAAGGATTTTAATGAATTGCTAAAACTATCCTCAATTAAGTAAAACAAAATATGTTTTCAGTGCATGAAACTCTCATCATAGAAATGGGAAGTCTCAGCAGAAATAAAAAAAATCATACAAGAAGAACAAGATGGAAATTCTAGAACTGAAAAAATTTCAGAAATAAAAAAAAATTAACTGAATGAGCTTACAGCCATTAGAAATGGTCATGACAGAGGAAAGAATATGTGAACTTGAAAATAGACCAATAGAAAGTATTCAGGGTGAAGAACAGAGGAGAGAAACGATTAAAAAAAAAGAACCGAGCCTCAGAGGTGGGTTAGGTAGTACCAAACAGTAAGAGGTACATATGTGTGATGGGAATACCAAAAGGAGAGGACAAAAAGAATGGGGCTGAGAAAATATTTGAGAAATAATGGCCAAAGAGTCCTCAGATTTGGTAACAGGCAGAAATTTTCAGACATGAAATGACAAACACAAAGCAGAATGAACATCCGGAGGCCCATGCCAATAGAAGCCCACGTGACACTTAGACTGTTGAAAGCCAAAGATGAAGAGCAGATCTTAAAACCAGTAAGAGAAAAATAATAATTTACATACATTTTATGGATATATGACAAGTAATGGCTGAATTCACCTCTGAAACCAAGAAGGCCAGAGGGAATAACATTTTTAAAGTATTCAAAGGAAGAAAAAAAAAACTGTCAAAGCAAAATCCTGTATTCAGCAAAAATGTTCAAGAATAAAAGCAAAATACTTTTTCAGACGAAAGAAATCTAAAACATTTGGTCACAAGTAGAGCTACACTACAAAATATGCGAAGGAATGTTTTTCAGGCTAAAGAGAAATAAATTTCAGATAGAAACTTGAGTCCTCAGAAAAAAAAAACAAAGCACCAGAAATGGTAAATATTTGGCAAATGCAAAAGACTATACTTTCTTTTTCCTGTTAATTTATTAACCATGTAATTTTAAAATTAAAGTTATAGCATTATCTTCTGGGGTTTATAACATATGTAGATGTATTACATAAAATAAGTATAAAATAAAGAGGGATATGGACCTATAAAGTTGCAAGATTTCTATATTTTAAATAAGGTAGTACATTATTAACTGTGAAAAATTAAGGAAGTACATAATAATTGCTCAGTCAACCAGTAGTTTAAAAATGCAAAAAAGAATATTTAAAAAGACAGTAGGAAAACTTTAAAGGGTGAAAGGAAATGAATGGGAAACATAAGCCAGATAAACACTATGTGAAGGTAGTCTGGAGTAGCAATATTAATATCAGATAAAATACATTTCAAAGCAAAATATATTAACAAGGATAAAAAAGACACTTCGTAAAAATAAAAGGGGTATTCAATAGGAAAACATAATAATCATAAATGTATATGAATCCAGTAACAGAGCTTCCAAACACATGAAGCAAAAATGACAGATTTAAAGAGAAAAGGAATTCCATAATCTAACGACTACAATATGCTTTAACAGCAACTATTAGAAAAACTAGACAAAAATCAGCAAATGTGTAGAAGATTTCAACACATCACCCAACAATTTAAAAATACATTTTGTTTTCAATTGGCACATAGAATGTTTACCAGTATAGACTACATTTGAGGCCATAAAACAAGTCTTAATGTCAAAAGATTGAAAGCATACAGAATATATTCTCTAACAAAAATAGAATTAAGTTAGAAATCAAAAACAAGATAACCAGGAAAATCCCAAATATTTGGAAATTAAACAACACACTTCTAGGCCGGGCACAGTGGCTCACACCTGTAATCCCAGAACTTTGGGAGGCCAAGGCAGGAGGATCATTTGAAGTCAGGAGTTTGAGACCAGACTGGCCAACGTGATGAATCCCTATCTCTACTAAAAATGCAAAGTAGCCAAGCATGGTGGCAGGTGCCTGTAATCCCAGCTATTCGGGAGGCTGAGGCAAGAGAATCACTTGAACCTGGGAGGTGGAGGTTGCAGTGAGCTAAGTTCATGCTACTGCACTCCAGCCTGGGCAACAGCAAAACTCCATCCCCCACCAAAAAAAAAAAAAAAAAACCCACACACACGTCTAAAGAAATTTTGGGTCAAAGAAAAAAATTGCAAGATAAATTAGAGAACATTTTGAACTGAATAATGAAAATACAAAACTGGTAGAATGTGCCTAAAGCAGGACTTATGAAGAAATGCACAGCTTTCAAGTGCCTATATTAGAAAAGAAGAAAGATTTCAAATTAATAATATAGTTTTCACTTTCAGAAGCTAGAAAAAAGAAGAGCTAATTAAAACTCAAACAAACCAAAGGAAGGAAATGGTATAAATATTTATGTACAAAAATCAATAAAATAGGAAACAGAGAAACAATAGAGAAAATCATTGAAACAAAAGTTGGTTCATCAGTAAAATGTATAAACCTCTAACCAGACAGGTCAGGAAAAAAGAGACATAAATTGCCAATATCAGAAATAAAAGAGGAACATAGCAACAAATTCTATAGATGTAAAAAGAATTATAAGGGATTATTACAAATAACTTTATACCAGTAAATGGCAACCAGACAAATTTGTCAAATGGACAAAATGGACAAATTCCTTAAAAGACACAAATAACCATAACTGACTTAAGAAGAATTTAAAGCAAACAAAAATTGTGAAATCTTTATCAATTGAAGAAACTGAATTTAAAATTTGAAACCTTCCCCCCAAAAAAGAACCTCCAGGCTCTGATGGCTTCAATGGTGAATTTATCAAAAAATCAAGGAATCGTTGTCAATTCTACACAAACCCTTTCAGAAGTTATAGAAAAGGAAACACTTCCCAACTCATTTTATGAAGCCAATTTTATCCTGATTTCAAAACCAGACAAAAATATCACAAGAAAACAAAACTACAGACCAGTATATCTCATGAAAACACAGATACAAAACTCCCTAAATATTAGAAAACTGAATCCAACAATATTTTTAGAAGAATACATTATGACCAAATAAGGTTTAATTCAGGAATAAAGGAATGCAAGGTTGGTCTAACATTCTGAAAGGCTCAAAGCTTTCCACCTAAGGTCAAGAACAAGGCAGGAACACTCACTCACATCACTTTTATTTAGCATTGTTCTGAAGGTCCTAGCCAGTGCAATAGGCAATAAAAAGAAATAAAAGGCATACAGATTGTAAAGACAGAGGTAAAATTATCTTTATTCACAAATGGCATAACAATGCATACTGAAAACCTTAAATTATACATATATTTTTTTCTTTTTTTAAACTATTCACCAAATAGATGAGTGTGGCAGGGGTACAGGATATAAGACCAACACGACAAAGCTATTGTATTTATCTATACTAACAGCAAATAATTAGGAAATAAAACTTGAAAAACAAATCCACCCACAAAAATACTTAGGAATAAATTTAACGAAAGATGTGACAACTACCAAATATTGCGAAAGAGAATTAAACAAGACATAAATAAGTTTAGATATGTGTCATCCCAAGGATTGTTAAGAAAGTAATCTTCTCCAAATGGATCTATAGACCAAAATCCAAATAAGCTTCCTTTGAAGCAAATTACAAGTTGATTTTAAAATTTACATAGAAAGCAAAGGACTTTAAATAGTTGAAACAATTTTGAAAAATAAGAACAAAGTTGGAAGACTGATAGTACTAAAGATCATATGCCACTGACATAAGAATAGATGAAGAAACAAAATAGAGTCCAGAGATAGGGCCAGGCGCGGTGGCTCACACTTGTAATCCCAGCACTTTGGGAGGCCAAGGCGGGCGGATCACGAGGTCAGGAGATCAAGACCACGGTGAAACCCCGTCTCTACTAAAAAATACAAAAAATTGGCCGGGCGTGGTGGCGGGCGCCTGTAGTCCCAGCTACTCGGAGAGGCTGAGGCAGGAGAATGGCGTGAACCCGGGAGGCAGAGCTTGCAGTGAGCCGAGATTGCGCCACTGCACTCCAGTCTGGGCGACAGAGCGAGACTCCATCTCAAAAAAAAAAAAAGAGTCCAGAGATAGACCCACACATATATGAGTGATTGATTGTCAACAAAGGTACCAGGATAATCCAATAGAGATAAGAAACAACTGCATATTTTACATGGAAATAATGAACCTCAAACTTTACCTCACATTATACATAAGAAATAACTCAAAAATGTTTATAAACCTAAATGTTAGAGATAAAACCATTAAGCTTCTAGAAGAAAATACTGAAGAAAATCTTTGTGACATTGATTTAGGCAAAGATTCCTTAAACAAGATACCAAAAGTGCAAATGATAAATGAAAAAAAATTGAAAATGGGCTGTATAATTTAAAAGTCTTGCTTCTCAAAAGTTGTTGTTAAGAAAACACAAAGGTAAGCCACAGATTGGAAGCAAAATGTTTCAAAGCAATGAACTTGTATTCAGAATATATAAAGAACCCTTAAAACTCAATCAAAAGACCAGAAAAATCCAATAAAAATAGACCAAAGATTGGAACAGAAATTTCCCAAAAGAAGATATACAAATAGTCAATTGGCACATAAGAAGATGTTCAACATCACTAATCCTCTGAGAAATGCTAATTAAAACCACAAGATACCACTGCACACCAACTAGAAAGACTAAAGTTAAATAGACTGTGAATACAAAGTGTTGATGAAGATGCAGATCAACTGAAACTCTCTCCTACATTGCTGGTGGGAACATAAAACCTTACAGCCACTTTGCAAAATAGTACAGGAATACCTTATAACGGTAAACATTCATTAACCATACTACCAAGCAATTCCATTCCTAGGTATTCAACCTAGAGAAATAAAAACATATGTCCACATGAAACCAGGTATGCAAATATTCATAATGGCCCAAAACTGGAAACAACCCAAATTTCTATCAACGGGTGAATGGATAAACAAATTGTAATATACACATTCCATGGACTATATAGAGCAATAAAAACAAACAAAATATTAACCCAACAACATGAGTGACCTTCCAAAACATTATGCTAAATAAAAGAAGTTAGACAGAAGCCAGGTGCCGTGGCTCACGCCTGTAATCCCAGCACTTTGGGAGGCTGAGGCAGGTGGATCACGAGGTCAAGAGTTCGAGACCAGCCTGCCCAACATGGTGAAACCCTGTCTCTACTAAAAATACAAAAAATTAGCCAGGCATGGTGGTGTGCACCTGTAATCCCAACTACTCGGGAGGCTGAGGCAGGAGAATCGTTTGAACCCAAGAGGCGGAGGCTGCAGCGAGCCAAGATTGTGCCATTGCACTCCAGCCTGGGCAACAGAGCAAGAGTCCATCTCGAGAAAAGAAAAAAAAAAAGTCAGACAGAAAAGACTATGCACTGAATGATTCCATTTACATGAAAGTCTATAAAAGGCAACACTAATAATAAAAAGAAAATCAATGTCTTCCTGGAACTAGAAGTTGAAGGAAGTGATCAAGAGCAAAGGACACAAGGAATCTTTCTAAGATAAGGATAAGGGTATTTATTTATTTATTTATTTAGAGACTGAGTCCCTCTCTGTTGCCCAGGCTGGAGTGCAGTGGTGCAATCTCAGCTTCCTGCAACCTCAGCTTCCTGGGCTCAAGCGATTCTCCTGCCTCAACCTCCCGAGTAGCTGGGACTACAGGCGTGCAATACCATGCCTGGCTAATTTTTATATTTTTAGTAGAGACAGGGTTTTGCCATGCTGGCCAGGCTGGTTTCAAACTCCTGACCTAAAGTGATCCGACCACCTTGGCCTCCCAAAGTGCTGAGATTACAGGCATAAGGCACCATGTCCAGCCAGGATATGGGTCTTCATCTTTATTGTGGTAGTGGTTACATGGCTGTATATTCTTAGCAAAATTCATCAATCTGTGCTTTGCAAATTGGTGAATTTTATTATTTGTCACTATTTCCACATAAACAAAAAGAGGACAAAATGACACATATCTTAATATGTATGTATTTGGGCATGTCTACATTAGAAGACATGGTGATAGTAGTCAAATGCTTGTACTTATAACGAATAAGTTGAATTTATGCAAAATAAGATAATATTCAACTGAATGTTATCGACTTCTTATTTATATTTAACATTTCAAAATAAGGGCTAAATATATAGTTCTATATACATGCAGAATCACCATCAATAGGCTAGTTCACATGTAGACTAATAAAGGTATATTGTGTGGGTAATTCTAAAAAAACTCTAAAAGAAATAAAGAGATTTTTAAAATGTACAGTAGAAAATGATCCTACAGAAGATTAGCAAAAAACACCCAACATATGTATGATAGGGATCGCAAGGGAAAATGCCAAACAATGGAACAAAACAAGTATTAAAACTATATCTCCAGAAACTGTACTTCCTAAAATTAAAAAAAACTTGAAATTATTGAAGGGACATGCTGCAATCATTTCAGCATACCCAACAATGAATCATATATTATAGTTAAGGCTACTTAAAAGGAGATTTAAAAAAAGACTAAGCCACTAAGAAAACAAGATTGTCACTGGACTTTTCACCAATCCTTAATGCCAAAAAAAATGATGTGATAAATTTAAAATACTCAAGTTGGCGAAATATAAGTCAAAGATTTTATGTCCACACAAGCTGACCTCCAAGTTGCAAACTATTGTAAACTTGCCAAAACTCAGGCAATAATTAATTCTGTAAGCCCTTCCTAAAGGATCTATTAGAAATGGAGATTAAGACTACCAAAAGGACTGAAAGACAGTCGTATAAGAATGAGTGATGAGTATTAAATATAAATTTACCTGCAAAACAAAGCTAAACCATGATTATAAGAAAATATAGTAGCTACAATACAATTATCAAAAATCAGGAGGCATGGAGGGCATATGGATATGATTGTCTAATAGGTATTAACTGTAAACAAAATGACATTATTGTATATCAGATACTGGGTTAGAAGGAGGCGAGAGAGAAGAGGTTACAAGCTAATTGCAATATATTCAATGTAGGGAACTAGTTAGTCCAAAAACAAGTGGACTAGCAGTATTATGTAGAAGTCTTAGTATAAAGTTAACCAATAGAAAAAAAATGAACAAATAAAACCCATTGCATAATGAAAGAGTTTAGATATAAAATACATAAAAATAAAATAATATGATAGAACTGAGGCCAAACATATTAATCATATCAATAGATGTAAAAGGGCTTAACTCACCTATTAAAAGAAAAGGATTTTCAGATTGGCTAATAAAGCAAAATCCAACACTATGCAGAATACAAGAGACACACCTAAAACAAAGAGATTCAAAAGAGTTAAAAAATAAAAGGATGGCAAAAGATACATCAGGCAAACACAAATAAAAAGAAAACGGGGTCATAATCTTAATATCTGACAAGGTGGAATTCAGACCAAAAAGCATTAAAATAGATAAAGAAGTGCCCTTTATAATGTTTAAGGCTACAATTCACAATGAAGATATTAGTTATTAGTATTTATGCACCCAATAACACAGTAACAACTTCGATTAAGCAGCAACCTACAGAAGATGCAAGGAGAAATAGACAGAAACACACTAATAATAGGAGACTTTAACATACCTCTCACAATCCAAGATCAAGTGGATTAAAAATTAATAAAAGGTATAAAAGACCTAAACAACATTACAAGGTAGATCTTATAGATATACATCAAACTTATATTATTGTATCAATAATAATAGAGATTACAACTTCTTTTTAAGTACATATGTGGTATTCACAAAAACTGACTAAATCTTATGACACAGCAAAAACCTCAATGTGCTAAAGAATAGAAATAATGTAATTAGTATCCTCAGACCATAAGGCAATAAAATTAGAAATCAACAATACAACAGAAAAACAAAAATGCCCTTCCACATGGAAATTTATGCACTTTTAAACCACTCTTAGGTCAAAGGCAAATATACAAAATTCAATTGCAGAATTTCTTGAAAATAGTTATAATAAAGCCTGACATTACCAGAATCTGTAGGCTACAACTAAAAGAAGTGTCAAAGAAAAATATATTGCATGAAATGCCTATATCAATAAAATTAAAAAAAACATTAACAGCCAACTCAAAAAGCTAGAGGAATACCAAAATAAAACAAAGAAATCAAGGAAAAAAAATCAGAAATCAATAATAAAAACTGAAATTAATTTAGAAATGCCAAAAACTAGAAGTAATAAAGAAATAAAAATAACTGGTTTCTTGAAAAGAAATCAACAAAATAGACAAACCACTAACCCAATTTTTTAAAGGGGGCAGGGGAGACAGCACAAATACACAACATTAAATACAGTCATCCCTCAGTATCCACCAAGGATTGGTTCCTGGACCCACCACCACCCCTAACCTCCTGCAGGTACCAAAATCCTTGGATGTTCAAATCCTTTTTATAAAATTATATAGTATTTGCATATAACCTATGCACATCCTCCTGTATACTTTAAATCATCTCTGTTTTATAATACCGAATAAAATGTCATGCTATAGGAATAGTTGTCATACCCTACAGTATTTTTTTATTATACTATTTTTTACTGGTTTTTTCCCAAATATTTTTGATCTATTGTTGGTTGAATCCACGGATGCAAAAACCCCCAGATACAGAGGGCCGACTGTATGCATTAGAAATGACAAGCAGAAAATAAACATCAAAACAGAGGAATTTTTAAAATTTCTAAGATAGTCATTTGCATAATTCTATGCAAACAAATTTGAAAACTTAGATGAAATGCATAATTTTTTAGAGAAATAAAACTTACCAAAATTGACCCCAGTAGAAACAGAAAGTCTAAATAGAACAAGTGTCATAGAACAAATAGAGAAAGAAGTTAAACAGTTCCACTACAAAAAAAGCACGGGCCAGACTGTTTTACAGGGGAACGCTAAAAAAATTTTAAAGATCAGATAACACCAATGCTATTATATTATTCCAACGTATAGAAAGGAAGCAAAATTTCCAGGCTCACTTTATGTAGTGAGTATCACATTGTTCCCAGGTCCTGAATAAAATTACTTCCCACTCTACCCCCCAGAAAAACACCTATGAATCAATCTAACTTATTAATATCAATGCAAAAATTCTTAAAATATGATGAAATTCAACCCAGCATATTAATACAGTTAAGAGAGGAAGCAATATGGTCTCCATAGATGCAGAAAATAAACTTGACTCAACACTCATTTTGGTTAAAAAAAAAAACTTAACAAAATAAGAATTGATAGATACTACCTAGTATATTACCTCAGCCCAAAAGAATATCTTACTTAAAAGAGAAATACAAGAGATTTTCCTACCAAAGTAAAACACAAGCCAAGAACACCCACTCTCTCTGCTATATTTCACACTATATTGGAGATACTGACCAATGGCAATCAGAAAACAAGAAAGCAATTAGAGGCATAAAAATTGAGTAGAAATGAAAGGACAAAACTATTTTCTATTTGCAGAGCATACAAATATCTTGAAAACCCAAAAGAATAGATGGAAAAATGACTACAAAAAGAAAATAATTTCATAAAATAAAGTTATAAAATTGGCATACAAAAACTCAATAGCCTTCATGTATTCAAAATTTTAAAATAGAAGAAATAGTACATCTTAATTATGATGGCAAAAAAAATGATGAAAGAAAATACTAAGCATGAGCTCTATAAGAAATTCCAAAATCTATGAGAAAAAAGCACCCCAAGAAAGGCACAGACTTGAACAAATGGAAAGACATACCATGTTCTTAGAAAGAGTAAGATCCAATATCAGAAAGATGTCAATTCTTCCTAAAGTAAGTTACTCTATAAAAGTAATGTGATACTCACAAAAATACTATCAGGCTTTTTCCTGGAGTTATTCAACTTGTTTATAAAATTATTTTGGAAAAATGAAAAAGATCTAACGCAATGAGGGTTATGTGAAAAAAAAAAAAGAACGCAAAAGAAAGCCAGTGAAACTTGCTTTAAACATTATTTTTTAAGAACAAAAAAAAAAAGAACAATGTTGAACGGGAGAGTGGAGATTCTTAGAAAATTCTCCACAAAAATTTTAGCCTCCAGTTAAAATAAAGAGTAATAATGATCACAGGAGCAATTGTTGGCTCCCTATGAATAAGTCATCCCAAGTTCATTTCAACTTACTATTTTTTTAGGGATCTAGACAGGGCACCAAAGAAAAATTGTAGAGAGTATACACATCTCAGCAAAGTAGGATGCACTTGGAGAGTCAACTGTAAGCTCCTCTAGAGCCTAGCACAGTGCCTGATACATTGTAGACACCCAATAAATATTGGTTGAATAAGTGAATAGACAAGTTGATGAAATATATAGATTGAGTGGTACCATCATAGGATAGATTTGTACCAAGTGAAACTGTCATATTTAAAATATATTGATTAGAGGCTCAAAGCTAACTTGAAAAAAGTTATTTAATAGCATGACACAGGGCTTTTGTGCTTCTTTCTTTTTGTCAACATTTTTATTTTGGATACTTCATTTAGGAATGCATATTGTTTTGGTAGTTGATACAAAACCAATGGAAGAATGGCTAATATGTTGGATTATAGAATCAGACATAACAATGAAATAACATTAATAAGACAAAATGTAATAAGGTTTGTAGTGGTTTGAATTGTATCCCCCAAAAGATATGTTCAAGTCTTAATCCTGGTACTGTGAATGTGACCTCATTTGGAAATAGGGTCTTTGCAGATATAATCAAGTTAAGATAAGGTCATACTGGATTAAGGTGGGCTCTAAATCAAATGACGTGTGTTTATAAGAGGAAGGAGAGAGAGGTTTGGATACAGAGACACAGGCTATGTAAAGATGGAGGCAGAGATTGGCATGATGCTACTACAATCAAGGAATGCCAAAGATTGCCAGAAACCCCCAGAAGCTAGGACACAAGGAAGGGAGACTCTTCCCTAGAGCCTGCAGAGAGAGCACAGCCCTGCCAATGCTTTGATTTCAGACTTCTGGCTTCCAGAACTGTAAGAGAATAATCTTCAGTTGTTTTACACCACCTAGTCTGTGCTAATTCATTACAGCAGCTCTAGGAAACTAATACAGCATTAAACAAAGGCCTAAGAGTTTCAGCTGCACAGATAGAGGGTAAGTGCTCACTGAAAATATTAGAATGATATGCAAAAGACTGGCATGACCCCTGCGCAAGGATGACACACAAATCTGTGAAAAGTTCTGTATAAAAAAATAAAAAGAAGAAATAGGAATTAAGGTACCTGAGGAACATTGAAGAAATAAAACCAAAGTATAATAACATACCACTCAAAGCTCTTATGAAAATGAATTAAGCTAATATACACCAAAGTGCCTAGTACATAGTAGGCACAAGCAATAAATATCTAAACTGTCTTTCCCGGAGAGCTTAAGATTCAAGCACATATAATCCTGACATGCTAAACTGTCTGTGAGTTATTATCTATTTCTACTTCTGAGGCAAGCTGATTTATTCTTAAAATAAAATAACATATACATAAATGTATACATATATACACATGCATTTGTGCATGTATATATACATAAATATATATGTATACACACACACATATCCTTTTAATTTTATTCTATTGGAAGACCAAGTCCCTGAGACCAATGAAAATGAAAGATACCCTGAAATGCTGAACACCACTCCAGTTTTAATCCCACATCAAATATCAAATGAGATTCACATGATAAGCTGTATGCTGTTGGTAACATTGGTCTTGAAAAGTCCGGAAGCAGAGAAAAACAAGACACAAATAGAATAAATGGACTGAAAGAAGCTAAAAGTTCTAAATGAAATTGTTGAGCTTTTCACATTACAGAAAGCAAGAGTATTGATAAGAATGTATTTTTTGCTTAATGCACTTTTTGATACAGGAAATATTTCATTTCTAAGCCAATATATATGTTCATTTATGCAGAGCTATCCATATATATTCAAAAGGTAAGAAACAAATACATATGAATTTCCAACATAATACTACTGCAAAACAACAATCCCAACTTAAAGCTTATTTATCGGTTGAGTAATCAATACATAAAACTTGAACAGGATCCAAGTAAAACTGAAGTCTGAAGAGGCCCTGACTTCAGATATATTGCCACTTTATCTTAAAAAAAAAAAAAACAGTTGGCTGTGTGCTAAAACTGCCTACCACTTTAAGAATCATAATTATTATTTTGAATATAGTAAAGGGAACATTTAGCTAATTGGACAGAACCAAAACCACAATGAATGTTCAAGAAACGTGTAACTTGTTATATAAATACTGTAACATTTGATTTAGCAAATATATTTTAAGTACTTTTGACAACTGTAGTTTTATTTACCTGTAAATCCATTTGAAAAGCATGCATTTTGTGCAATGTTCACATTGCATAGAATGCAGAACTTCGTATTAATGAAAATGTAAAATCTTCAAATTAATGATATCCAAACACTTGGTTATGTAATCCTTCCTTATAAAAGACATTTCATCCACCCTCAGTCATTTTTACTTTTTCAAGAAATGATTTTTGTGCAAACACTATGCACTGGACAAGGGATTGCACACTAGAGACACAGAGAGGAACATAATACAATCTACACACAAAATAAATTAAGGCAACTAACAAGAAAACTAATTGAAATATAGTGTGAGCACACAAATAGGGCATACAGGGAGAAAGCGGCAATCAGGCAAGGTTTCAAAGCTAAGTATTGAGCAGTAAGTAGGCATTAGACAGGCCAAGATGACGAGGGGGAAGAAAGCATTTCAGGCAAAAAGAACATGATGCATTGGAGGAACTGAAAAAATAGTTCATTGTAACTGGATCAAAGAGGTAAAGCAGAGATTGTTGATCAGCTAGAATCAACAGGGCTTGGGAATGTGTTGAATAGTTATGACAGAGAGTAAAAAGTTTAGGAAGACTCTGATTTTTTGACTTGGATAAATGAGCAAGGAAGTGTCATTCACCAAAATGACTGATCTAAAAAGAAACACAAGTTTGGAACAAAGGACAATGAATTTGGGTTTGTGGCATGTATAAGATGCTTGGGTAGAGATAGAGGACTGTAGTTCCAAAAACATGTGTGGACTAGAAAATTGTATGTGGGAGGCATCCTCTTGGATGATACCATGCAAGTGAATGTGGTCAAGAGTCTGTGGGATTTTAAAAAAGAGTGAGAGAGAGGACTAATGACAGAATCCCGTGTGAAGCTAATTTTTAAAAGGCAGGCAGAAGACAGCCCTAAGAAAAAATCTGAGTGGGAACAGCCAGAAAAGAAAGAAGAAAAGGAGAGTTTAAATCAGGAATGCAGCAACTAGTGTCAAATGATACAGAGAACTCATGTAAGACAAGGGCTAAAAGCTATTCTTCTTTTTGCAACCACAAAAATGGTTATAATAGGCACATTCTAATTTTTGCATATATGAATAAAACTGTAATAGAGTTTCCTCTATAAGAAGTTCGCAATATTCTTGTGAAAAGATTTCTAAATGACTACAACTGCAGTGCTATTGAAAGAAGTACTTTTCTATTTTAGTGATATTACCAAATAATGTGCAAAAAAATAGAGAAAACTATCTATTGATTTCTCCATGCATGGCCCTTACATATACATGGGAGAGAGGCAAGTTCAACTTCAAGTCATAGTGCTAATCAGCTATACTCTTAAAATTGTTTATCTCTGATGTAATCAAAAATATTTTTGGTTACTGGGAGGCTAGATCCAAACTTCACAATTATCTCCATTTTGGCAGCAAGTATAAGGTTTTATATTGGATGATGATGATGATGATAATTGTTAACATTTATTAAGTCCTCATTTTGTGCCAGGATTCTCTGCTAAGCACTGTTCATGAATCACCTCATTTAATCTTCACAACAACTATAACCATCCCCATTTTATAGAGGATGTAGTCAGGGCTTAGAGACATTAACTTATCCAAGGTCACAGAGTTTACAGGGAACAAAGCCAGGATTCAAACCCAGGCAGCAGTCTGATTCTAGAACCCCAACTCTGAATGTCTGCTGTTATCAAAAGCAGAGCTTCTTTTGAAAGAGCATGCCCAAGGTGCTCCCGATTGGTCAATTTTGATTCTTAGAAGACAGAAAAAGTTTGGGGTGGAGGGAGTGGGACTCCTCTTTAGAATTCCAAATAAATTTCATTTTTATCATTCCAAATTCTGTATCAGCTATGCAAACATTTTCACTACAGTGAACTTTGTAAGAAAAAGAAGCATTTGGAGAAAAAAAAATTTAACTCTTCTGCAATCACCTGAGAAAGTGCTAGGAAGCTTTCACCTCCTGTTTTGAGGCTCTGCAGATAGCACAGGAAACAGATTGAATATTTTTTTAAAGCCTCCAAAAACTAGCTGCTGCTGCTGCTTTTTTTTTTTTTTTTTTTTTTTTGAGACAGAGTTTCGCTCTGGTTGCCCAGGCTGGAGTGCAATGGCACAATCTCTAATCATCGCAATCTCCGCCTCCCAGGTTCAAGTGATTCTCCTGCCTCAGCCTCCTGAGTAGCTGGGATTACAGACATGCACCACCACGCCTGGTTAATTTTGTGTTTTTAGTAGAGATGGGGTTTCTCCATGTTGGTCAGGCTGGTCTCGAACTCCTGACCTCAGGTAATCCGCCTGCCTCGGCCTCCCAAAGTGCTGGGATTACAGGCGTGAGCCACTGCGCCTGGCCACTAGCTTCTCTTTCGTCACTATTACTTATCTCATAAAAGAAAATGCCACTACATAAAACAGAAATCATTTTTCATGTCTCTGTGATACATTACATTTCAAAGGTAAATCAGGTAATCTGGTTTGGGTTGAAATGCAAGTACTTTCTGTTGCTGGTCCAACAAAACTATGTCTACTTGTCAAACCAGTGAAACCTTTACTTATATCAAGAAGCTCCAAGAAGAAGAGTAATAGAAATAATATTTTGACATTATATTAAGCCTAATTCTCCCTCCTCAGTCCTTAGGACAGTGGTAGTGTGCACACTCCTGAATGCAGAGGAGAAACAAGCTCTCCCATTCTCTCCTTATCCAGTAGTCTTCACACCCAGTAGAAGAAAAAAAAAATTCCCTGACCTTTCCTTCTCTTGCTCCTTACACCTAGCTAAACTTCTACAAAGTCCAAGGATAAAATGCTGCCAATCTGCATTCTTTTTATAAAAAGTATTTGTCCTTCATGAACATCAACTATGCAGCCTATTGTGTTTTTGCTTTATTTTCAGGTACATAACGTACACTAAAATGTCAAGCCACTCATGTTAGTGCATATTAACAGAAAAAGAAAAGAGATTCCTTAATTACCTTCATTCTAAATACAGATACCTAAAAACATTCATAGCATCCTTAACCTTTCCACTGCCTACTCCCATTTACCTCCTTTGCCCTCCAAACCCTCAAGACTAAAGCAAAGATAGCTCCTACTACAATTCCTTACTTTAAAGATGGAAACTCTGAGGCACAAAACTATTAAGTTAATTGCCCCGTGTCTCACAATTAATCACAAGGACATACAAAGCTCAAGTCTACATGTTCTAGCTCCAGATATGGTGTCCTTTTCATCCTCTACAGATGAAAAAAATCTGTTTCACTAACACGTCTAAAATAGCTACTTAAGTCCACTAATTGCTCTACAGAATCAAGTCCATAGATAGATTTTATTCATTGCCCAGGAAAGAGACAAGACAAAGCATCCAGTCCATTTCAAAATATAACAAGGAAGAGAAAACACAGGAAGAGGACAGTAATACTCACTGGCTTTAGCCTGAAATTACTTACGTAATATGTAACTACACAATCAAATGACAGGTGGTGTTTTTTCCTTTAAAAACCATACTATAATAAAACCACTTGGCTTTATTATAATATCAGGATGTGATATGCTCAAGTGGGAAGTTCTACATGGACTCAAACTATGTTACCATTCCTCAAAACAGAATGCACCCAATTTTTTTTAAAAACCTCTGTAAAAGCAAAACTTAATTTTGAGTGTAGATTTAACTTTCAGAAACATGCAAAAAAATCACAAGAGAGCTTCCTAACTATTTAGAGGAGATGGACTATTTAAAAGTGGACAATGCTTGTCATTATCATAGCCACCATTTATTGAGTACATTCTATGTGCTAGGCTCATTACTAAACCTTTTGTATGTATTCTCTCATTCCCCACAACAACCCCATCAGCATGATTAGCCCAGGTTTACAGATGAGGAAATAAAGTTCAGAGAGGTCAATTATCTTGCCCAAGGTCAAACAGTAGCAAAACTAAGATTCAAACTCAGATCTTCCAGATTCCAAAAAAACATAAAGAAGTAAAAGCACTGGATGGTAGGTGGGCATGCACAATTTCTAATGAACCATCAATCTGAGAATTCTGTGAGCCTTCAGTTTATTTAATTTATCTGGTGAATAAATGACATACTGCATTTTACCATATATAAGATATTGCCTTCAAATAATGAGACTACTGTTTTGTATGTCTCAAAAAACGGCTTTAATAGCCATTCCAAAGAAGAATTACAAAGACTTTTAAGTAGTGACAGCATTATCCATATAATGTGTACTGCTTTGGAAGAAAGGAGTCATCTAGGTGAATAAGTTCTGGTATATTGTTAAAAATTCAAACTCACTGCTTAATAAAAACATCTTTTATTTACAATCTGAAGTTTAAGCTCCTGAATCCCTCAAGCCCTCAAGTGCACTCGGAAAAAGGCTTCACATTGATCAACCTACCAAGCACACACCGAAGGCCTACTAGTGCGCACTGCAATAAGACAGACTAGGGGAACCATATTAGAAACTTACTCCATCCACAAGGAGTTAGCAGGTTGCTTCCAACCACGCACACAGTCAGTCATTACTGGGACAACCAAATTCCTCGGGTGCTATTTGCTATAGTTTGTGTGGGCTGCCCTACAAAGGAAGCCTGCTCTTTGGAACAATAATTAGATCAATTAGGTCATTTTCCCAGAGCTCCTTTCACTTTCTTGTAAGCACCGCATGGTTGTGGTTGGTTTTGGCATTGGTGTTGGCATTATAAGTTAATTTTCCTCTTACTGAATCCAGAATTTTGCCTGGCTCCCTGCTCCCTCCCCCTTCTCTCCCTTCTTGCCTCTTCCACCCGAAGTGGAAACTGCAGACTCAAACTCCCCTATGGCTCCAGCACCAAGAACTGGGCATGCTCAGAAGGCCAGGCAGGCTTTGGTTGCAACTGACAGTTCCCCGCCCCTGATTTGCCGCTGCCCCCCTTCCCCCACTCCCAACAAGAGATACTGAAATGTTTATCTGAAAGATACGAGTCCTCTTTTTCCCGAGAATGACCCCATTTTAATTTCATTTCGCAGGGTCTGTGAGTCTTGCGAAACCCCCCCTGGAGCCCGAGGAAGACCGTATTATTTTTCAGCACCGGGGACAGCGCCGCGCTGCCATTAATGTCCACCCTCCCCCACCTTCTCTCCCCGCCACCCCCCACCCGCCCCAACCTCAGCCCCCACCCCCGCACCAGCACAATGCCAAGGTCTCCCAGCAGCCGCAAACGCCGCAGCTGCAATAGCTCCCAGCCGAGGCCGGGCCGGAATGCCGGGCCGGCTGCTACTTACACTGCTCCGCTTTGGTGGACATGGTGCTGTCCAGTTGGAAAGGCTTTGCCCCAAAATCTGTGTCGTGTGAGCTCCCTCGCTCCGCCAGCGATGTTGCGAGGAAAAGAGTGCATACCCCCCACCCCCCACCCCCTCGCTTTCCCCCTCCCTTAGGCCCGTGTCGCTACCATTCGGACAAAACGCACATCAAATTGCAGAATTCGGTCCCGGAAGGTTAGGAAATCGCCCCCGGAGAAATGGGTGGGATTTAATAGGCGGCCAAAGGCTTCCTGTCCGTCCCCTCCTGGAGCTGCCCGCGTTGATGTGGGCGGGGAGACCGAAAGGAGAGAGCAGGCTGCGGCTCCTGGTGAAATGGGAAAATGGGCTCGACCGGGGGAGGAGTATTTCCATTCATAAGGCGCACGGAGCGGACGGGTGTTTCCCAGAGAAAAGCCTCTTAAAGCGCCGGAGTCCCCGACCATTTGGATCTCCCATTGGCGTTCTCCAGGCCTGTAAATCCCGCTCCCGGAGCAGCCCCCGGAGCCTCAGCGGGGTGACCAGAGAGGGACCCAGGTGCGTCCCACGCTTCGTCTCAACCTCCGGGAGGAAGGAGAGGGAGGCGGATCCGGGGCGGGCTGGAGCGCCGGGGCCGGAGGGTGCGAGGATGCTCCTGAGGACCGCGAGGAAGGAAATGCAGGAGGAACCCTCAGCATGGCTTCCCGGCGCGCTGCGGTCCCTGCCCTCGCCTCCCCTCTGCGATGGGCTCTCCTGCTGATGATTGGGGATGGGAGGTCCCACTGCCAGGGGGCTGTGACAAGACTTTAGAAGTTGGGGCTGGAGGAAGGAGGAGATGCCCACGGATGGTGAAGCCGGAAGGGCCACAGAAAAGGAAGATGAAAGACTGAAGACAGGAAGACCCCAGGTGTGCTCCCTTGCAGCCATCCCAGCTGGACAGGGACACATTAGGAAGCCCCTTGACTGGGAAGGCAGCGGGAAGGGAAGGCAGCGGGAAAGGAAGGCAATAGACGAGGGCATCGTGCATATTAATAGGAAGATGTCCAAAGAATCCACTACAGAATGGAGAGACACTTGGAGTCGGGAAGAACCAGATTCAAGACCCACTTTTACCACTTACTCACTCAAGGACCATCTTCTAATCTCCCTACACCTCCAGTTCTTTATCTGTAAAATGCGAACATTAAAACCTGCTCTGTCACCTGAAGAGTTACTGGGCAGATCGAATGGATGCGCAAGTCCTTGTAAACTAAAAGTATGGCACAATCGCCAACCATTATGCCCATTCTTCATTCAAATAGTTTAATTTGTTAAAGCTGAGGGGCAATGGTCATAGCAGGTTAATTTAGTAGAAGTTACAGGAACAGAACTATAAGTGTTGACAATGATTTTTAATGCTGATAAATCAATGTTTTCCACCTCAGAAAATAAAAGATCCTATTTAGGGAAAGAATTTTAAATTCTGTTAATATATCAAACTATTCAGGTGAAATCTTGGACAATTAAGGAAAATATTATGAACAAACATCAAGGAAAGATGCTTCTGAGTAGCAAAAAAAAAAAAAACTACAAATAACAGGGAAACTGCCCATAGTGATGCACACACAGCACTCAAGTTTCATGGTATTTGCAAAAATGTTCATAAAGCGTTAGTGAATTGGCTCTTTGGGTTGCATGTGTGATTGGACTCTGACATCTTGCTGATTGGCAGGTTGGTCTGGCTAATCAGCTATCATTCCATGTCATTGTTCATTCCCAAAACCACATCCCAAAGAGAAGTTCCATTTATTAGTAAAAGATAAATGATTATGTGAAGCATGATGCCAAAGAGTTCGTTTTGAGTAAAAAGAAATTGGAATCATTCTAAAGAAAATATCAATATAATGAACATTCCTGAGAAGATGACAAACACTTTGTATGACTAAAAGAAAGCTCAATGGGTTATTCAGAAAATTCTTGGAAGCCCGAGGCTTTGATAAAGAAAACAGTAATTGGAAATTAACACACATGAAAAAAAGGTGTCTTGGATAATACAGAAACAAAGGACAAAGTATGTGTTGGAAACCTATTATCCCTTTATCTGCTTAACAATCTTTCATTTGTCATCAATTAACCCTCCCATTACTGAGTTAAGGGATGGACTGAGGAGTTAGACAGCCTGGGTTTGAATTCCAGCTTTGCCTCTCATGATCCGTGTAACCTTGTGCAAGTTGCTTAACTTCTCCATGCCTCAATTGCCTTACCTGAAAAATGGTCATATCATAGTCACATTAAAGGTTGTCAGGAATAAATAAGTATATATATGAGAATCTAGAACAATGACACATATGAGTGATGGCTGCTATTAGCATTACTGCTCAAACTCCTCAAATGCACCCAATCCATTCAGATTAGTTCTGATGCTTCAGACCCTCCAAAGCCTGATAGCATCCATATAATTGAGACTCTAATCATCAACCTAGGCACTCACAGCTTGAGCCTTCTGACATGCCCATTAACTCACTAACCTGGGCCATATCCATTACTCAGTTTCTCCATTCTGACATATGGCCTTACTACTTCAATGAACTCCCTCACCTTTCCTTCTGTCTCCACCTATCTCAACCCTTCCTGCTTAGTTTTCTTCTATTGCAGAGGTAGTGCCTCTTCTCACTGCCAGATGCAATGTCTTTTTTTCTAAACCTATGCCTCTAATTATAAACATTCCTACTTATTCTAGAATTTGCTATTTTAATTATCTTCTTTTTCCCAGCATTTTAAGTCTCATCTTTTCAATGGATTTTCCCATCCTGCTTGCAAACATGCATAAATTTTTCATCCTCAAAAAGCTGTGCCTATCATCTTACTGAATAAGTGGCCTCCATTTCTCCATTTCCTCACTACCCTACCTGCTATCAAATTGTGGCTGAAACAGGTTCCTTCAATAGTCACTAATAATTTCCTAATAGTAAATTACAATTGCTTTATCTCTTGGTGACTAATGCCAGCATTTGAAATTTCTCCCTATTTCTTTTTGAAATTCCTTCTTCCCTTAACTTCTATAACATAATGCTCTTCAAAGTCTTCTCCAAACTTTTTGCCCATTCTATTGTTTAATGAAGTACTTCAAACATAGAAATATTTTTAAAATCATGAACACTAATGTTACCACTACTCAGTCTCATCAAATCTTCATATTTTGTCATGTTGCATTGCTTTACTTTTCAGAAATAAAACATTTTAGAGACATTAGAAGCGCCCACAAAAATTATTCTAAATTTGTGGTTATGTCCTTATATTTTATATTATTTATTTATTTGTTCAGCAACTACTTATTGAGTGCCTATATATGTCAAACACTGCTCTAGGAACTTGTTATAATGTAGCAAACAGAGAAGACAAGAAAAATCTCTGCTTCTAAAACTAATATTCTAGTGGAAAGACAAAAAATAAGTAAGTAAAACATATAGTATATTAAGTGCTGACGAGTACTAAAAAGAAAAATATTACACAAAGAGAAGAAGACAGTTTGCATTGGAGGGGTTGAAATTTTGAATGAGATAAAATTTTAGATAGGGTAATTACATACACACCATATATGTCTATTTTCATAAGCAACATATATTATTTTACATGCTTTTTAATTTTCTATAATTAATACCACACTATACATATCTTTTTAAAACTTAACACTTTATGCTCAACATTCCATTTTGGCTTAATTATGTTTATTAAACACTATGTGTGAGGAACGCCCCACACAATTAGTGATTAAAGACTCCAATAGCATACTCACAGCTTGATTGACCCAAAATGCCAAAATACATAGTTAAAAGCAATTATAGCTGCTAGAAAGTGAAGGGAGAACTATGAGAAAGAGAGAGCCACAGTAAAGGAGATATCACCTATCTACCTCTGCCCAAGTATCTAGCCGATCTCTGAACCACACACGTGCAAGGCTGCATGCAAACAACAAAAACCCAACTAGGGATACAAGAACTAAACTGATATTCGATAAACTGATAGTTTATAGTTTATATCCCATTAAGTTAGTTACCTGCTAAAAAAGTCAACACTCTTCAGTGGAAAATAACAGAACACAGAGTCTCCACAGCACTAAAATCACAATGTCCAGGATACAATCCAAATTTACATGACACACAAAGAAACAAGGAAATGTGACCCACTTGACCCATGGTGAAGAAAAAAGACAATAGAAAATGAACCCAAGATGATCCAGATGTTATCATTAACAAAGATTTTAAATCATGTAAGTCTGCTCAATGCAGTGAAAAAAAACGCTTATAATGATTGCAAAGATAAAGATGTCAGTAGAGAAATTGAGACTATATTTTTAAAAAACCATTGGAAATTTTAGAACTCAAAAGTACAATACATGAAATAAAAAATTCACTAGATGATATTAATGGCAGGGTGTAGAAAATAGATGAAATATGAAGTAAGCTTAAAGATAAATCACTGTAAATTATCTAATCTGAAAAACAGATAGAAAAAAAATAATTAGAAGAAAAGAAACACAGCCTGGGGCCTGTGAGACAATAACAAAAGGTATAACATATAATTATACTTACAGAAGAAGAGGATAAAAATACTAATAATATATTAATATATTATTTTAAAATATTTAAGAACAAATAATTAAGGAAATAATGGCTGAAAATTTTCCAAAATTTGGTGACAAAAAAAAATTTACAGATATAAAAAGAAGTACAAACCCCCAAGCAGGAAAAATACCATGAAAGTCAAGCCTTAAGCACATCAGATTCAAAATGCTGAAAAACAAAGACAAGGGAAAATCTTGGAACCAACCACAGAAGAATGATATACAATGACACACATTACATACAGGGAACATCAATGCAAATTAACACTGACTTCCAATCAGAAACAATGGATATCAGAAGACGATAAACTAACATCTTCACCATACTAAAAAAAAAAAAAAGAAAACTGTTAATGCAGTGGCATATTTGGCACACACAAAAAAGTCCTTCATAATGAAAATAAAATAAAAATATTTTCAGATGGAAGAAAACAGAGAATTTGCCACCAGCAGACTTGCACTATACGAAATAGTAATGGAAGTTCTTCAGGCTGAAGGAAAATGATACCAGATGAAAATGCAGATTTTCTCCCAGTCTACAGCTTGTTTTTCACTTTGTTTATGGAGTCTTTTACTGAAGAGAAGTTTTAAAACGTAAACGTAGCCAAGTTTAACCAGCCTACCAATCTTTTTCTCTATAGTTTGTGCTTTCCTATGCCCAAGGTTGTAAACAGATTCTTATATTTCATTCTAAAAGTTTTAAAGTTTTACTTTTCACATTTGTTTGTTTCAACTTAAATTTATGTTTATGTTTATGTGTGAAGTGGCATCTGCTTCTTCCCCTATGAATGAGTAGCAACTTACCCATTTATTAAACTCTTCCCCGAAAGTTTCTAATTCCATGCCAACTTGGTCATAAATCAAATTTTTATGTATATATGAGGCTATTTGCCAGCTTTGTATTCTGGACCACAGGTATGTTTGTACCTGCCTGTTTAACCATACTGTCTTAATAACGATAGCTTTATATTAAGTCTTTATAAGGCAAGTCCTCCCACCTGTGCTTATTCTTCAACTTTATCTTGGCTATATTTGACCATTTTGCCTACTGCATCCCCACCCAAATCTAATCTTGAATTGTAATTCCCAAAATCCCCATGTGTCATGGGACGGATCCAGTGGGAGGTAATTCAGTCATGGGGGTGGTTACCCCCATGCTGCTGTTCTTGTGATAGTGAGTGAGTTCTCACAAGATCTGATGGTTTTACAAGGGGCTTTTCCCCCTTCTGCTCAGCACGTCTCCTTCCTGTCATCATGTGATGAAGGATGTGTTTGCTTCCCCTTCTGCCATGATTGTTAAGTTTCCTGAGGCCTCCCCAGCCATATGGAGCTGTGAGTCGATTAAACCTCTTTCCTTTATAAATTACCCAGTCTCAGGCAGTCCTCTATAGCAGCATGAAAATGGACTAATACACCTGCCATGTGAATTTTTTTAGTTTCAATTTTTATTTTTTGAAGATACATAGTAGGTGTATATATTTATGGATTACATGAGATGTTTTGATATAGACGTGCAATGTGTAATAAGCACATCAGGGTAAATGGTGTATTCATTACCTCAAGCATTTATCCTTTGTGTTATAAGCAATCCAATTATATTCTTTGTTATTTTAAAATGTGCAATTAAATTATGTGTGACTATAGTCACTCTACTGAGCTAGCAAATACTAGATCTTATTATTTCTAACTTTTTTTTGTAACCATTAACCCTCCCCCATTGCCACTCCACCCCCACTATTCTTCCCTGACTCTGTTAACCATCCTTCTACTCTCTATCTCTATGAGTTCGATTGTTTTAATTTTTAGGTTCCACAAATAAATGAGAACATGTGAAGTTGTTCTTTCTGTGCCTGGCTGTTTCACTTAGCATAATGACTTCTAGTTCCATCCATGTCATTGCAAATGGCAGGATCTCATTCTTTTTTATGGCTGAATAGTATTCTCTTGTGTGTATGTACCACATTTTCTTTATCTGTTTATCTATTTATAGACATTTAGGTTGCTTTCAAGTCTGGCTATTGTGAATAGTGCTGCAATAAACATGAGAGTGCAGATATCTCTTCAATGTAATGCTTTCCATTATTTGGGGTATATACCTAGAAGGAGGATTGTTGGATCTTAAGCTCCGTTTTTAGGTTTTTGAGGAACCTCCAACTGTCCTCCATAGTGGTTGTACTAATTTACACTTCCACCAAGAGTGTATGGGGGTTCCCTTTTCTCCACATCCTCTCCAGCATTTGTTTTTGCCTGACTTTCGGATAAAAGCCATTTTAACTGGGTGAGATGATATCTCATTGTAGTTTTGATTTGCATTTATCTAATGATCAATGATGTAGAGCAACTTTTCATATGCCCGTTTGCCATTTGTATGACATTTTTTGAGAAATGTCTATTTAAATCTTTTACCCACTTTTGAATTGGATTATTAGATTTCTTTCCCTATAGAGTTGTTTGAACTCCTTATATATTCTGGTTATTAACCCCTTGTCAAATGGGTAGTTTGAAATATTTTTTCCCATTCTGTGGGTTATCTCTTCGCTATGTTGATTGTTTCTTTTGCTGTGCAGAAGCCTTTTAACTTGATGTGATCTCATTTGTCCATTTTTGCTTCAGTTGCCTGTGCCTGTGGAGTATTACTCAAGAAATCTTTGCGAGTTCAGTGTCCTAGAAATTTTCCCTAATGTTTTCCTTTAGTAGTTTCATTGTTTGAAGTCTTAAATTTAAGTCTTTAATCCATTTTGATTTGATTTTTGTATATGGTGAGAAATAGGAGTCTAGTTTCATTCTTTTACATTTGGATATCCAGTTTTCCAAGCACCATTTATTGAAGAGACTGTTCTTTCCCCAATATAAGTTCTTGGTAGTTTTGTCAAAAATGAATTCACTGTAGATGTATGGATTTATCTCTAGGTTCTCTGTTCTGTTCCATTGGTCTCTGTGTCTGTTTTTATGCCAATACCATGCCATTTTGGTTACTATAGCTCTGTAGTGTAAATTGAACTCAAGTAATGTGATTTTTCCAGTTTTGCTCCTTTTGCTTAAGATAGCTTTGGTTATTCTGGGTCTTTTGCGGTTCCACATAAATTTTATAATTTTTTTTTCTATTTTTGTGAAGAATGTCATTGGTATTTTGATAGGGCTTGAATTGAATCTATAGATTGCTTTAGGTGGTATGGTCATTTTAACAATATTAATTCTTCCAGTACATGAACATGGAATATCTTTCCTTTTTTCTGGTATCTTCTTCAATTTCTTACATCAATGTTTTACAGTTTCAGTGTAGAGATCTTTCACTTCTTTGGTTAAGTTAATTCGTAGGTATTTTATCTTATTTGTAACTATTGTAAATGGCATTACTTTCTTGACTTCTTTTCTATTTTTTTTTTTGTTTTGAGACAGAGTCTCGCTCTGTCCCTCAGGCTGGAGTGCAGTGATGCTATCTCAGCTCACTGCAAGCTCCTTCTCCTAGGTTCACACCATTCTCCTGCCTCAGCCTCCTGAGTAACTGGGACTACAGGTGCCCACCATCACACCCTGCTAATTTTTTGTATTTTTTTGGTAGAGACGAGGTTTCACCGTGTTAGCCAGGATGGTCTCGATCTCCTGACCTCATGATCCACCTGTATCGGCCTCCCAAAGTGCTGGGATTATAGGCGTGAACCACCGAGCCTGGCCTTGATTTCTTTTTAAGATTGTTTGCTGTTGGCATATAGAAACACTACTGATTTTTGTATGTTGATTTTATATCCAGCAATTTTACTGAATTTGCTTATCAGTTCATGTTTTTAATATGAATAACATTGTTTATATTGAGGTATGTTCCTTCTATAAACTAAAAATACATTTCTAAGGCCCCCCCAACCATCTGAATGAACCCCTCCTTTTGGCCAAGGGCATTTCAAAGTTAACCTGAAAAACTGGTTCAGAACATGATGGGAAGGGAGGGGTCAAACATGCCTCATTATGCCCTCCTACCTTTTGGAATTCAGGAAAGGCCAACCAGCATTCACATCAACAGAGGCCTTAAGTCTGATAAGAAACACTTACAATCTATTATCTCTGAAGCCAGCTACCTGGAGGCTTCACCTGCATGATAAGCTTTGGTCTCCACAACCCCTTATCATTGTAACCAAGATATTCCTTTCTATTGATTCCAGGTCTTTAGATAATAACAACTCTTTCAACCAATTGCCAATCAGAAAATTCTTAAATCTTCCTACAACCTGGTAGCCTGTGCTTCAAGCTATCCCACCTTTCCAGACCAAACCAATGTAAATCTTACAAGTATTTATTGATGTATTATGTCTCCCTAAAAGGTATAAAAGCAGGCCATACCGTAACTACCTTGGGCCCATATCATCAGGACCTCCTGAGGCTATGTTATGGGTGTGTTCTTAACCTTGGCAAAATAAACTTCCTAAATTGATTAAAACCTGTCTCAGATACTTTTGGGTTCACACTTCTATACCCAGTTTTATGAGAGTTTTTATCATGAAGGGATGTTGAATTTTATCAAATGCTTTTTCAGCATCAATTGAAATGATCATATGGTTTTTATCCCTCATTCTGTTGATATGATGTCTCACATGATTGATTTGTGTGTATGTTGAACTAACACTGCATCCCTAGGATAAATCGCATTTGGCCATGATAAATGTTCTTGTTTTCTCTTTTTTTTTTTTTTTAAGCTATCTCCTACATGAAGGATAATCTTTGTTTAAGATGTGTTGTTGAATTTGGTTTGCTAGTAGTTTGTTGAGGATTTGTGCATCAATATTCATCAGTGATATTGGCCTATAGTGTCTTTTTTTCTTTTTGATGTTTCTTTGTCTGGTTTGGTATCAGGGTAATATAGGCCTCTTAGGATGTATTTGGAAGTATTCTCCCCTCCTCTGCTTTTCCAAAATGTTTGAAGAGGATTGGTACTAGTTCTTTAAATGTCTGGCAGAATTCAGCAGTGAAGCCATCAGGTCCCAGGCTTTTCTTTCCCTGGAGACTTTATTATGTTCAGGTTTTCGATTTATTCATGGTTCAATTTTGGTAGGTTGTATGTGTCTAGGAATTTATCCATTTCTTCTAGTGTTTCCAATTTATTGGCATATATTAATAGTTCCTCATAGTAGCCACTAAATGATCCTTTGAATTTCTGTGGTATAAGTTGTAATGTCTCCATTTTCATCTCCTATTTTATTTATTTGAGTCTTCCCTCTTGTTTTCTTAGTCTGGCTACAGATTTATCAATTTGTTTATCTTTTCAAAAAGCCAAATTTTTGTTTCATTGATTTTTGGGTTGTTTTCTTCATATTAAATTCATTTATTTTTGCTTTGATCTTTGTTATTTCTTTCTTCTAATAATTTTGGGTTTGGTTTGATCTTGATTTTCTAGTTCTTTATGATGTATTATTAGGTTGTTTATTTGAAGCTTTCTTCTTCTACAATATAGGCACTTATAGGTGTGAACATCCATCTTCATACTGCTTTTGCTACATCCCATAGGTTTTGGTATGTTGTGTTGCAATTATCATTTGTTTCAAGAAAATTTTCAATTTCCTTCTTAATATCTTTATTGACTCACTGATCATTCAGAAGTATATTGCTTAATTTCCATGTGTTTGTATAGTTTCCAAAGTTCCTCGTTATTGATTTCTAGTTTTATTCCATTGTGTTCAGAGAAAGTGCTTGATATTATTACAATTTTTTTGATGTTTTAAGACTTGTTTTGTGACCTAATATATGGTCTATCCATGAGAATTATCTATGTGCTAAGGAAAAGAATGTGTATTCTGCAGCTGTTGCATAAAGTGTTCTGTAAATATCTACTAGTTCTGTTTGTTCTATAGTGCAGATTAAGTCCAGTGTTTCTTTATTAATTTTCTGTCTGGAAGATCTGTCCAATGCTGAAAGTGCGGTGCTGAAGTCTTCAGCTATTATTATATTGAGTTCTACTTCTCTCTTTAGCTCTAATAATATTTTCTTCATATATCTGGGTACTCCACTATTGAGTGCATATATATTTACTATATCCTCTTGCTGAATTGACCCCTTTATCATTATATAGTGGCCTTCTTTGTCTCTTATAGTTTTTGTCTTGAAATCTATTTTGTCTGATATAGATATAGACACTCCTGCTCTTTTTGGTTTCCATTGGCATGGAGTATCATTTTCTATCCCTTTGTTTTCAGTCAATGTGTGTCTTTATAGGTAAAGTGTGTTTCTTACAGGCAACAGATCATTGGGTCATCTTTTTTTATCTGTTCAGTGTGTTTCTTGTAGGCAACAGATCATTGGGTCTTCTTTTTTTTTATCTGTTCAGCCATTCCATGTCTTTTGATTGGAAGTCTAGTTAATTTACATTCAATTTTATTATTGATAAGTAAGGACTTACTCCTACCATTTTGTTATTTGCTTTCTGGTTGTTTTGTGGTCTTTGCTTCCTTCTTTTCTTCATTCTTGTCTTCCTTTTAGGGAAGATAATTTTCTCTGGTTGTAAGATTTACTTATTTTAGTTTTTAAGGAATGAATAATAGAGAGTGATTAGGTTATTTTATGTTAGTTAGTTATTTTTAATTATTTTTTATTCTTTTATAAAGACAGGGTCTCACTATGTTGCCCAAGCTGGTCTGAAACTTCTGGCCTCAGGCAATCCTCTTACCTTGGCCTCCTAAAATGCTAGTATTACAGGGGTGAGTCACCACACCTGGCAATGATAGCATGATTTAATTTCTTGCTTTTAATTTTTTGTGTATCCTTTGTATGTTTTTTATTTAAGGTTACCATGAGGCTTACAAATACTATCTTATAACCCATTATTTTAAGCTGATAACAACTTAACACTGTTTTCATAAGTAAAAAACAAGCAAAAAGAAAACTAATAAAACTCTACGCCTTAACTCCATCCCCCTGCTTTTTCACTTTTTGTTGTTTCTATCTTATTATACTGCCTGTGTCTTGAAAAGTTGTAGTTATTATTTTGGATGAGTTCATCATTTGGTCTTTCTAATTGAGAGTGGTTTACGGGCTGGGTGCCATAGTGCTGGCCTGTAATCCCAGCACTTTGGGAGGCTGAGGAAGGTGGATCACAAGGTCAGGAGTTCAAGACCAGCTTGGCCAACAGAGTGAAACCCCGACTCTACTAAAAATACAAAAATTAGCCAGGCACAGTGGCAGGTGCCTGTAATCCCAGCTATTCAGGAGGCTGAGGCAGAAGAATTGCTGGAACCTGGGGAGTGGAGGTTGCAGTGAGTCAAGACTGCACCACTGCACTTCAGCCCGGGTGACAGAGTGAGACTCCATCTCAAAAAAAAAAAAAAAAAAAAAAAAAAAAAAAAAAAAAAAAAAAGAGTGGTTTACACACCACAGTTATAGTATTATAATACTCTGTGTTTTTCTGTTTACTTACTATTAGCAATGAGTTTTATACCTTAAGATGATTTCTTTTTGCTCATTAACATCCATTTTTTTTCTGATTGAGGTACTCCCTTTAGCATTTTTTGTAGGACAGGTCTGGTGTTGATGAAATCCCTCAGCTTTTGTTTGTCTGGGAAGGTATTTCTCCTTCATGTTTGAAGGATATTTTCACTGGATATACTATTCTAGGATAAAAGTATTTTTCCTTCAGCCATTTAAATATGTCATGCCACTCTCTCCTGGCCTGTAAGGTAACACTGAACTTTGCAAACATAGAGAAAGATATCAACATCCACGTACAAGAAGGTTATAAGACACCAAGAAGATTTAACCCAAAGAAGACTGCCTCAAGACATTTTATAATCAAACTCCCAACAGTCAATATTGGAGCTCTCCATTTTATGTTATTTCTTTATTTTCTCTTGCTGCTTTTAGGATCTTTTCTTTATCCTTGATCTTTGGCAGTTTGATTATTAAATGCCTTGAGGTAGTCTTCTTTGGGTTAAATCCGCTTGGTGTTCTATAGCCTTCTTGAACTTGGATATAGATATCTTTCCCTTAGTTTGGGAAGTTCTCTGTTATTATCCCTTTCAATAAACTTTCTACCCCCATCTCTTTCTCCACCTCCTCTTTAAAGTCAATAACTGTTAGATTTGCCCTTTTAAGGCTATTTTCTATATCCTGTAGGCATGCTTCATTGTTTTCTATTCTTTTTTATCTCCTCCATGTATTTTCAAATAGGCTGCCTTCAAGCCCACTAATTCTTTCTCCTGCTTGATAATAATTCTGCTATTAAAAGACTCTGATGCATTCTTCAGTATGTCAATTGCATTCTTCAACTCCAGAATTTCTGCTTCTTTTTATTTCAATATTTTTGCTAAACTTATAAAATTCTGAATTTCTTGTCTGTGTTATCTTCAATTTCTTTGAGTTTCCTCAAAACAGCTATTTTGAATTATCTGTCTGAAAGGCAACATATCTTTGCTTCTCCAGGATTGGTCCCTGGTGCCTTATTTAGCTCATTTGATAAGGTCATGTTTTTCTGGATGGTCTTGATACTTACAGATATTTGTCTGTGTCTGGGCATTGAAGAGTTAAATATTTATCAGTTTCCTGGTCTGGTCTTGTTTGTATCCATCCTTCTTGGGAAGGCTTTTCAGACATTCAAGAGGACTTCAGTGTTGTGATCTAAGCTGTATCTGCACTAAAGGGCACCCCAGGCCCAGTAATGCTGTGGTTCTCACAGACTCATACAGGTACCACCTTGATTGTCTTGGAAGAGATCTGGAAGAATTCTGTGGATCACAAAGCTGAGACTCTTGTTTTCTTCCCTTACTCTCTGTCAAAAATAAATGGAGTCTCTCTTCCTCTGTTCTCAGCTGCCTGGGGCTGGAGGTGGAGTGACACAAGCCCCCACTGTGGTCACCACTACCGGGACTGCACTGGGTCAGCACAGCACTGGGCCTCAACCCAAGGCTGACTATAACCACTACCTGGCTATCACCTATGTTCCCTCAAGGCCCTGGGGCTCTACAATCAGCAGGCGGGGAAGCCAGCCAGGCCTCTGTCCTTCCCTTCAGGGCAGCAAGTTCCCCCTGGTCCTGGGTGGGTCCAGAGGTGACATCCAGGAGCCAGAGACTAGAGTCAAAAACCTTAGAAGTCTAGCTGGTGTTCTATTGTACTGCGGCTAAGGTGGCACTCAAATCAGAAGACGCAGTCCTTTCCACTCTTCTCTCACCTTTCTACAGGCAGTGGGGCCTCATCCTGTGGCCAGGATGGGGAGTACTGTGAAGCTACCACCAATACTCCCTTAAGGCCCAAGAGCTCTTCAGTCAGCTTGTGGTGAATGCTGCCTAGCCTGGGACTCACCCTTCAGGGCAACACACTCCCCTCTGACTCAGGGTAGATCCAAAAATGCCATCCAGGAGTCAAGACCTTGAACTGGGGACCCCAAGAGCCTGCTTGGTGCTCTATTCCCCTGTGGCTGAGCTGGCACATATGGAGCAAGCCAAAGTCTGCTTTTCTTTTTCCTCCACTTACCTCAAGCAGAAGGAGTCTTTCCCCATAGCCACTACAGCGAAGAATGTGCTGAGTCTCACCTGAAGCCAGAAAGTCTCAGAGTTTCACCTACGGCCCACAGTGTACTTCCTGGGCATCACTGTTGGTTATTCAAGGATCAAAGGCTCTTTAGTTAGCAGACAATGGGTACTGCCAGGACTGGGTCTTTCCCTTCAAGGCAGCAGGTTCCCTTCTGGCCCAAGGTGTGTCTAGAAATGTAATCCAGGAGCCTAGAAAGGGGGCCTCATTACTTTGACCATTGTCCTATTCTACTGTGGCTGAGCTGGTATCCAATATGCAAGACAAAGTCCTCTTTTCTCTCTCCTCTCCTGTCCTCTCCTCATGTGGAAGGAAGGGACTTCTTTTGAAGCCACGAGCTGTGCAGCCTGGGGTTGTGGGAGGGGTGGCACAAGCACTCCCCTAGCCGCCCCAGCTGGTGTCTCAGTAAGTGGCATGCCCCTCAAGTCCACTGGCTCTGATCCCAGTTCAGCACTAGGACTCACCCAGGAGTTCCTTGTAGCCTAGGGTGCCTTTCAAGTTTAATGAGGGTCCCAGAGCACTCCATCCCTAGGTGGCAATACTTTCCAGAACTAAAGTTCAGACCACTGGGATGGGTGATTCCCCTCTGGCTAGGGCTGGTTTAAATACTCCCTCTGTGGGCAGACGTCAGCTGAGTTCAGCCTGGTATTGCTTTTTGCTATGACAGGGCAGAACTAAGTTTCATGTAATGTTTCACAATTGCTGCACTCACCCACTCCCAAGTGTCCAGATTCTCTCTCCCTGCCACGCAGCCACTGCTGGGTGAGGGAGGAAGGGTGGTGTCAGTGATTCAAAACTCTTTTCTACCCTCTTCAATGCCCCTTTCAGTGATATGAAGTTAAAACCATATATTGTGAGTGATCACCTAATTTTTGGTTCCTATGCAGGTGCTTTTTGTGGATAGTTGTTAAATTGGTGTCTTTATTGGGGGACTGATTGGTGAAGCCTCTATTCAGCCATCTTACTCCACCCCCTCTACTCATGTAAATTTTAAAATCAATTTATCAAATTACATTTTAAAACCTTTTGAAATTTTGAATGGAATTGCATTGAATGTATGAAATAATTTAGAGATAATTTATATCTTGAGTGTTTTTATTCATAGGAATGATATCTCTTTCCATGTATCTAGATATTTTATTTTTTATATATGTTTTCATTTATTTATTTATTTTACAGACAGGGTCTTGCTCTGTCACCCAGGCTGTAGTGCAGTGGTGCTATCATACCTCAGTGCAGCCTCGAACTCCTAGCCTCATGCAATCCTTCTACCTCAAAAGTAGCTGGGACTACAGGAGCATGCCATCAGACCTGGCTAATTTATTTTTATTTTTTGTAGAGATGGAGGTCTCACTATGTTGTCCAGGCTGGTCTCAAATTCCTGGCCTCAAGTGATTCTCCTGCCTTGGCCTCCCAAAGCACTGGAATTATAGGTATGAGCCACTGCACCTGGCTATACCTAGCTTTTCAATAATATGCTGTAGTTTTCTTCGTAAGAGTCTTGAACACCTTTTGTCAAATTTATTTATAAGTATCTTATAATTTTATTGCTATTTTGAATGGAATACTGTTTCATATTATATTTCAAATTATTATTGAGATATAGAAAGAATATTGATTTTAGGTTGATCTTATATCTAAAAAACCTTGCTAATCTCTCTTATCAGTTCTAACACTTTGTAGATTCTCCAAAATGTTCTACATAAACAAACTTAGCATCTACAAATAATGAGTTTTGACTTGCACTTACAGTTATTATAATTATTATTCAATCTTATTACATTGGATAAGATCTCCAGAACAATGCTGAATAAAAGCAGTATAGTGAATCCTTTCTTTATTCCTAATTTTATTGACAAAGTGTTTAAAATTCATCACTACATTTGTTATGCTTATTGTAGGACATTTTTATAGATGTGGTTGAGGAAGTTTCCTTCTATCATATTTAGCTGAGAGTTTTTAGTGATAAAATTTTATTGCATTTTAAAATAAAGGTTTTTATTAGGCAGTACAGAGTTCCCATATACCCTCTCTTCCCCTCCCACATCACATACACCAAGTTTTTCCCATTACTAACATATTGCTTTAATGTGGTACATTTGTTATAATTGATGAACCAGTATTGATATGGTATTTTTATTTTTACACTTTGTGGGTTTTTTTAAGACAAGATCTCACTCTGTTGCCTAGGCTAGAATGCAGCGGTGCAAACATAGCTCAATGTGGCCTTGGCCTTCTGGGCTCAAGCAATCTTCCTGCCTCAGCCTCCTGAATAGCTGGGACCACAGTCGTGCACCACCATGCCCAGCTGGTTTTTTATTTTTTATAGAGACAGGGTCTTTTTATGTTGCCTAGGTTAGTCTTGAACTCCTGTGCTCAGGTGAGCTTCCCACCGTGGCCTCTCAAAGTACTGGAATCACAGGCATGAGCCACTGCACCTGTTCTTATTATGGTATTATTAACTAAAGTCCATAGTTTACTTTAGGCTTCACTCTTTTATCAGTACAATTTTAGAGATAAGCCAGTCAAAGGTATTCTTCATCTTTCTTAGTGTGTGTTGTTTCTAGCATTTCCTTTAGATTCTTTTAGAGCTTCCATCTCTCTACTTATATTACTCTTGTGTTCTTCTTTGCTGTCCACTTTCTCTATTAGAGCCCTTAGCATATTAATCATTGTTATTTTAAATGCCCAGTCTAATCATTCCAGAGTTTCTACCCTATTCGAGTCTGGTACTGATGCTTTCTTTGTCCTTTCAGACTGTGTTTTTTCTTGCCATTTATGATGCCTTGTAATTTTTTGTTGAAGACCAGACATAATGCATTGAGTAATAGTAACTGTAGGTATATAGGCCTTTGCTGTGCAGTTTTATGTGTATTTGGCTGGGAGTTAGACTGTGCTTAATGTTGGCTGTAACTGTAGGTGTCAGAGCCTTCAATTTCCTCTAGTGCTCTTGTTTTGTCTCCCTTGTTCACTTTGTTTCCCTAAAAATGCCTTCTTAAATAGTCTGTGTCTTTCAGCTCTCTTCCTTGTAATCTTATGTTATTATGCTAGAGCCCTGTTGATGTGGTAATAAGGTACTGGGGAGGAGAAGCATTCTATAATCTTATAATTAATCTCCAGTTTTTTTAATGGGCCAAATTTTCTGGACTGAGACCTTCCAAATAGTTTCTTACCTTTTTTTTCCCCTGTGTTTCTGTGAGACAGAAAAACTAGAGTGCACTCCAATTGTCTGATTGCCCTTCCCCTAACACAGATAAGGCCTGGTGGTTTCCTTTAAGGACAGGCCTTTGTTAGAAAGAACAGATGTATTTTCCTCTCCCCCTGCCAGAGGCATGAGATTTTTCTCAGCTCTTTATCATGAGAACCTGGTGGGGCTCCTAGAGATAAAACTTATGAAAGTGGGTGTCCTCCCCACAAGTCTAGGCCCTCAGGAGTTTTTATGTCTCAAGTTAGTCCATACTTAGCTTCCAGCAATTTGTCAATTATTGTTTAAGTGTTTCTATCAGGTATTGCATTTAGAGGCTTCTGCTCTCTGTAACCTGTGATTCTCTGTATTTGCCTATCTCTCTAGTTTGGGGGGTTATGGTGTAATTAGTTGAATAGTATCCCCCCAAAATGTATGTCTACCAAGAACCTCAGAAGGTGACCTTATTTGGAGATAAGGTCTTTGCAGATGTAATCAAGTTAAGATGAGCTCATACTGGGTTAGAGTGGGCCTTAAATTTAATAACTGGCATCCCATAAAAAGAGAGGAGACGCAGAGACACACACAGGAAATAAGTTCATGGAAAGATGAAGGCAGAAATTGGAGTGATGCAGCTACAAACCAAGGAATACCAAGATTGCTGGGAGCCACCAGAAGCAAGGAAAAAATGAAGAATTCCTCTCTAGAGTATCTAGGGCTTCCATCTGCTGACACCTTGATTTTGTTTAGAATTCTAGCCTCCAGAACTAGAACAAAATAAATTTTTGTTGTTTTAAGCCAACTAGTTTATAGTACTTTGTTTTAGCCGCCTAGGAAACTAATACATGCAGTTCACCTTCTGATCCCTATTATCTGATAGATCTAAAAAAAGTTGCAAAGTTTCAGTTTCTCCCTTATTATGAGATGAGTGATAACTTCCAAGCTCTTTGTGTGTTAGAGCAGAACCCAAAAGTTTGTACTGAGTTTTAATAAATCATCTTTTAGGATGATCATAAGGTTTTCTGTCTGTTAGTAAGATGTACTATATTAATAGATTTTCTTGTTTCCTTGTTTTCTTTTTAGAGACAGGATCTCACCTTGTTGGCCAGGCTGGAGTGCCATGGCATGATTATAGTTCACTGTGGCCTCAAGCTCCTGGACTCAAGTGATCCTCGCACCTCAGCCTCTCAAGTAGCTGGGACTACAGGCACATGTTGCCATGCCTGACTAATTTTCTTTTTCTTTTTTTTAAAGATATGGGGTCTCACTATGTTGCCCAGGCTGGTCTCAAACCTCTGGACTCCAGAGATCCTCCCGCCTAAGACCCCCAAAGTGCTGGAATAACAGGCGTGAGCCACCATGCCCAGCTCATTAATAGATTTTCTAAAGAATCCTCACATCCCAGAAATAAACTTGATCCTAATATACTATTTTTTCTTAACACTGCTGAATTTGCTGTGTTAATTTTTTTTTTCTAGAATTTTTGCACCTATGATGGAAAGTGACATTGCTTAACAATTTTCTCATCCAATTATAGTATCAAAGCTATGGTAACCTGAAAAAATAAACTGAATAGGTCTCCTTCTTTGTCTAATCTCAGCTTATATAAAATAGGGATTATCTATTCATTGATCATTTAGGTGAATGGTGATGAGCCATCCTGTTTACCCAGGACTGTCCCAGCTCAGCATTAAAAATCAATGTCCAGGCCGGGCGCGGTGGCTCATGCCTGTAATCCCAGCACTTTGGGAGGCCGAGGCAGGCGGATCACGAGGTCAGGAGATCGAGACCACAGTGAAACTCCGTCTCTACTAAAAATACAAAAAATTAGCTGGGCGTGGTGGCGGGCACCTGTAGTCCCAGCTACTCGGAGAGGCTGAGGCAGGAGAACGGCGGGAACCCGGGAGACAGAGCTTGCAGTGAGCCGAGATCGCGCCACTGCACTCCCGCCTGGGTGACAAAGCAAGACTCCGTCTCAAAAAAAAAAATCAATCTCCCAGAAATCACAAGTCCTAGACAGACCAGGATAGTTGGTCACCTTAGTAGATGAAACTCCGCTGGTATCTTCTGATGTTGGGGAAAGTAGTGGAGAGATTACTCTCCTGCTCTTCTATTTCTAGTTTCTTGAGTTAAACATTTAACTATTTTTAAATGTTCTTAACAAGTGCATTTACTTTCCAGTGTCACGTTAGCTGTATGCATTTCAAATTACATTTATTGTCATTTGATTTTGAATATTTTTGTAAATGGCATTGTGAATTCCTCTTTAAATCAAACATACAGAATTTTCTTACCATCTTTTTCTTGTGGATTTCTAAACTGTAGCCAGCAAATATGACCTTAATAACATTAGTCTTATGAATTTTGAGACTTCTTTTATAACATGGAAAGGTGATCAATTTTTGTAATGTTCTCCAATTACTTGAAGCTTCTATATTCTTTGTCTGTTGGAAAAGAGGGTTACTTTTGTTAACTTTGGATAGAAATTTTTTATATTTTGTTAATTTTTTATATGCTTGACTTAGTTTCTCTCACTTTGTGGGTTTTATTCATTTCTCCTTGTAATTCTTTCAGTTTTTAGTTATTGATATACCATTCATAATATCATATATAATATTTAAAGTTTATGTTATTTAGGGTAAACATAATTGTTACATCTTCTTGTGGATTTTTTTTTTTTTGAGATGGAGTTTCACTCTTGTCACCCAGGCTGGAGTGCAATGGTATGATCTTGGCTCACTGCAACTTCCACCTCCTGGGTTCAAGCGATTCTCCTACCTCAGCCTCCCGAGTAGCTGGGATTACAGGTGCCCGCCACCACAGGTAGCTAATTTTTGTGCTTTTAGTAGGGAAGGGGTTTCACCATGTTGGCCAGGCTGGTCTCGAACTACTGACCTCAGGTGATCCGCCCGCCTCGGCCTCCCAAAGTGCTGGGATTACAGGCGTAAGCCACCCCTCCCGACTCTTCTTGTGGATTTTTAAAATTAATATATTGCAGCCTCATTTATTCTTTCAAATGATTTTGCCCCAAATTCTAATTTCCAATACATACCTATATAAGCTTCTTAAAATTAGTGTTTTCATTAGAGTTGGCTTTGTATATAATAATTTTCCATCCCTTTATGTTTATCTAGCCTATGTGGTTTTAAGTTTGTCTCCTTTAAGAAGCAAATAGCCAAATTTTATTTTTTACTCAATCTGCTCTCTTTCATTGAGAGGAGTTGAATCTTTTTATGTTTATTCTGATATACTTAAGCTTATATTTCATATCTTATTTTATATAGTTTTTACTGCCCTTTTTTCTCCTTTTCTCCCACCTTACTTTTAATATAAATTTTTCTGCAATCCCTCCTTTTCCCCCTGCTCATTTGAAAACTGTGGATTGTGTTTCTAGTGTTTTACTGATTACATATATACTATATTACAATAATATATGTATATATTAAATATATGTGTGTGTGTGTATATATATATATATATATATATATATATATTTAGAAGGTCTCACTCTGTCATTCAACCTGAAATGCAGTGGTGTGATCATAGCTCAATGTGGCCTTGAACTCCTGGGTTCAAGCAATCTTCCTGCCTCAGCCTCCCAAGTAGCTGGGACTACAGGTGCATGCCATCATGCCTGGCTATTATTTTTTTTTTTAATTTTTGTAGAAACAGTGTCTCACTATGTTGCCCAGGGTCACATTTTTTAAATGAAATGTTTGTGAATTTTTTAACAAATTCTAAAACTATTCAATATTTCAATCCTCTTCCCAACTGAATACAACTCCCCATTTTGTTACTGTTACTTAGAGTTTCAGTTTGCGTTTAAAAATAAAACTCACCATTCTCTTGGTCAATAGCTAATTAAATTTACCAATGCATTTTATCAATTTCTGTGCTCACAATTATTTATTGCACACCCTCCCTTCTCCTGGGTTTACTTTTCTTTCTTACTGAAGTATATCCTTGATTATTTGTTTCCAAAAAGGTATACAGCTAGAAAACGGTCTTACTCTTTCTTTATGTATCTGCAAATGTTTTTTGCCCACACTGTTAGGTGGTATTTAACTGGATATGAGTCTAGCTCACTCTGCCTCAAAAAAAAAAAAAAAAAAAGAGTCTAGCTCAAAGTCTTTACGCTTCAACACTTTCAAGACGATATTTCATTGTTTTCTGGGATCCTTTATTGGTGAAAAGTTACCTGTCACTCCAATTGCCTTTTTAAAAAATAATCTAATTTTTTGGTGCTTCTTCTTTGGTTGATAAAAAAATTTTTTTAATCCGCTTTTTCTCTCTCTGGTAGCATTAGAACACTGTATTGATCATCAGTGTTCTGCAAATCCACTATGATGTGTCCTCATGTAGATTTATTTTATGCTGTTTGGTGTTGGAAACGCACTTTCTGTCTGAGGACTCATGGCTTTTGTAATACTGAAAAACTGTCAATATCTCTTGTGAAAAGAAAATAAATCTCAGGACCCCAAAATCACTAAGCTAAAGGGAAAAGTTAAGCTGGGAACTGCATCAGGCAAACCTGCCTCCCATTTTATTCCTAAATGAGATGGTTGCGAAGATAAAAAAGCTATCTACTTCCCTCACAATTTTCCCACAAAGAAATTCCCTGTGGACCTAAAGATCTTTACCCTAAAACAGTTCTGCTGAATTTCACCTTGACAATGTAAATTCATAGCTTATCTTCACAGCTGCAGGACAAAGGACAGAACTCAAAGTTATCCCTCTGCTTACACAAGAAAAATGCATATCTGATTGCTTCCTCTGTCCTATTGTTTATGTAAAAATGCAGATTCGCTGAGCCAGACTGAGGTATAAGTGACTATTCCTCTACCCCCCTCTCATGAGTAAATTGAGTACTCAGTGAAAGGCTGACCAAAGACTCAAGAGAATGCAACCATTTGTCTCCTACCTATTTATGACCTGGAAGCCCCACTCCCACCTGCCATTTTGAGTTGTCGTGACTTTCCAGACAGAACCAATTACATCTTAACACATATTAATTGATGTCTCATGTCTACCTAACATATATAAAACCAAGCTGTGACACACATCATCAGGACCTCCTGAGACGGTGTCACGGGTATGTCCTTAACCTTGGCAAAACAAACTTTGTAAATTGCTCAGCAGAGACAGCAGAGAAGAAATATCTGCCAGTGTGAACCACAAGTATCTGAGTCTACTTTTGGTTCACACTCTCATATATTTCTTCTCTAGTGTCTCCTCCCTTTTCTTCTGGAACTTCTATTTGATATTAATATTTCAAAACCTCTAATTCTATCTATATCTCTTACTTGCTTATTCATATTTCTTATCTCCTCACCTCTCATGACACATTCTGAGTGAATTCCTCAGAACTAGCTCTCAATTCACTGACTGTCTTTGTGTCCAATGTCATGTGTATCCCAATTAGTTAATGTTTCATTTCAATGGTGTGTATATTTCATTTTCACATATTTAATTATATTTTTTCATATCTACCTCTTCTCAGTTCATATCTGCTTCACTTTTGTTTATAATTTTTTCCTCCTTATGCATTTTATTCCTTCATTCAATACCAAATATACTTTAGTTTTAGGGTTTTTGACAGTTTGTTTCATAAAAATAATTTTATCTACAGTGCATTCACAGTCTCATAATTTTTTATGCTGGATTTCTTTTTTTTTCTTTTCTTTTCTTTTTCTTTTTTTTTTTTTTTTTTTTGAGATTGAGTCTCGCTCTGTCGCTCAGGCTGGAATGCAGTGGTGCAATCTCAGCTCAGTGCAATCTCCGCCTCTTGGGTTCAAGCAATTCTCCTGCCTCAGCCTCCCAAGTAGTTGGGATACAGGCATCCACCACCACACCTAGCTAATTTTTGTATTTTTAGTGGAGATGGGGTTTCACCATGTTGGCTGGTGATCCGCCCACCTTGGCCTCTGGTGATCCGCCCACCTTGGCCTCCCAAAGTGCTGGGATTACAGGCATGAGCCACCACACCCGGCCTATGCTGTATTTCTTACCATTACATTACATTGTGGAATCTTGGATTGGATATGTCCTTTGTGAGAGGCTTTTGTTCTTATTTTATTTTCTCCCTTCTATTCCCTTATGCTCACTCTTCCCTTTCTAACAGTTTGTGGTTTGTCTGTTTGTTTCTACCTAACTCTCTGGACAACCAGTCCAGAACCAGACCTTATATACTAGCAGATAAGGATGTCAAATAGAGATATCACTAATCCAGTCACAAGACATTGGGCAATTTTATTCAGTCTGAGTCTCAAGGCTGTATCTATAGCTATCTGAATCTCTAGGCTTACAGCATGTTCTAAGCTGTAGGTATCCCAAGAAGGAGCCAACAATTTTTTTCAGACTCTTTTCTTGAGGTGGAGTGGGGCTGGGGTTAGCAGGAGACTTCAAGCAGTAAGTGTGGCTCTAGTTCCTGTCTTACAAAGAGCACTACCCTGCAGGACTCAAACCTGAAATGCGTTGTCTGCTTTCAGCCTGGAGTCCAGAGGCTTGCGGCATCAACCCTACTCATAAATTTGCATTTCTATTCAGTTTCTGGTACAAATTGATATTTACCTTGTTTTGAGCTCAGTGATGATTTATCTATCATTACTGTGAGTTTGAGGCTCAACACATGTACATGCTGCCACCTTGGGCAAGTAGTATCTGCCTATTTCTTCATCTTTTGCATCTTACCCCTCAAAAACTGTGAGTTGTTTATCAAAGCTTTGCGCTTGGAATTTTTATCTTTTTTCTACGATCTGTCTCTTTGGAAATCTTATCTACTCCTATGCTTCGACAACAATTTATGTGTTGAAGATTATCAAATTTTTAAAAAAAAATTTTGTCCCAACCACTCTGCCAAGATTCAAGCTCACATTTTTAACTGTTTAATAGATGTCTATATCTGGATGCCCCACTAATACCTTAAACTCAGCATACATAAACCATGCATTATTTTCCTATCCCATCAACACCTCTTACTGATTTTATTTCTCATAATGAAGGTATCATTCTCACTATCACTGTTATTCAGACTTGAAATTTCAATGTTGTCTTATTCTCCCATCTGCCTCATCCATATCCTCTAATCAGGCTTCAAGTCCTGTCTTGTCTCTTTCAGAATCATCCCTGAATTCATTTCTTTCTTTCCATATTTTTTGCCATAACACTAATTCATTTATTCTTGATCTCACATCCAAATCATTGAAATCCCTTCCGTGATGGTTTCCTGGGTACTGCTCTCACTCCACTCTCAGCTTTTCTTCATTCTGCTCCCAGCATGATTTAGAGTAAGCACCCTAAAGCGATACACACCATAGACCCCAGTGCCCTGTGCTGTAATCAAACTTATCCTTGTGCCTTCCTCGTCATTAAGCCTTTATTCACGTCATCCCTTCCCTACATTTCTACCTTAAAAGCCTATCTTTATTCTGCTCAATTACTACTTTATCCATGAATTCTTCTCTAATTAATTCACTCAGAGGAATTTTCCCCTTCATCTGAACTCCCAGGATGCTTTCCTGAACCATTCATGTGGCACTTTTCTGCTAATTTATACCGTATTTACCTACTACTGTCAGCTCCTTGGGGATGGGGGTCAAGTACATAACCCACATCAACCTTAAAACAAAGTCATGCCCACAAGAAGAGTGAAAAGAATAGATCCTTTGAGATAAACTGTTATTCAATTCCTGACTCTGCCATTGATTGACTTGGGACATGTTAAATTTTTCTAAGTATTAAACCTTTCAAATACCGTGCGTGATACTCCCTTAGTTTCTTCTCAAGTAAACCATCCCAAAACAGCCCCCGCTGAACAAGCATAAAATATTTCTCCCAAAAACATTCTCTCTCACAAGTATAAACAAAAAAGTAGAATAATCAGCCAGTTGGTCATAGGAAGAGGAAAACACCAATATATTAATGGCAAATAGGGATACCATGTTATGATGGATAACATGAAGATCCATTGACTGTGCTTCTAAAGTCCCTAAAACTCCCAGGACTATGAATGACCTTTCCGTTCCAGGTTCTATCTCAGGCTGTCATGGGTCCCATTATTCCTGTGGCCTAGTAATTAAGCTTTTCCCAGATAACCATTAAGGATAGCTGCTTAATCAATATCCTGTTTTCTATACACACACATGTATATATGCAGGAAATCTACACACAGGAGATCGGCAATGCAAAGGAAGAGCCCCAACTAATATCTGAACTTCCCTCACAATAAACCCTCTACTACTTGTGGTGAATTTTGGTTCCATGACAAGGAAAGGGACTAGCTATTAATAAAATACCAAATCTCTATATCTATCAAATTGGATTATTGATGGCAACCTCCAAAGGTCAGATGAGGATTAAATGAAATCCACATATAAAGTGCTTGGCACAGTGCCTGGCACATATTAAGGATCTAATAAAATTAAGCCTCTTGTCTCCTCAAAAATAGTATGGGAAGAATAGAAGAAAAATGGGTGGAAAAAAAGAATGACTGTAAGAACTGACCTACCATTAATTAATGCTGTGTATCTTCAATAGTGCCTAGCAATCATTTCAGGTATGTCTTTTTGATTCCCTAGTGGTCTTACATAATTGTGCTCTGGGGAATTTCCTATTTAAAAATTTTCTTATTCCTAAATTCTATTTCAACAAGAAATGTGACGTGACCAAAATGAGTTCCCATGCGATATGGTTTGGCTGTGTTCCCCACCAAATCTCATCTCAAATTGTAATCCCCATGGGTTGAGGGAGGGGCCCGTAATCCCCACATGTAGAGGGAGGGAGGTGTTTGGGTCATGGGGGCAGTCTTCCCCATGCTGTACTTACTCATTATAGTGAGTGAGTTCTCACAAGATCTGATAATTTTATAAGTGTCTAACAATTCCTCCTTCACACGCTCACACTCTCTCCTGCCACCTTGTGAAGAAGGTGTTTGCTTCCCCTTCTGCTATGATTGTAAGTTTCCTGAGGCCTCCCCAGCCATGCAGAACTGTGAGTCAATTAAACCTCCTTTGTTTATAAATTACACAGCCTCAGGTAGTATCTTTATAGCAGCATGAGAATGGACTAACATACCATGTTTACCCCAACACACACCATTCCATTTCATACTCATTTCTTCCCTCCTGTCTGTGGGTACATGCCGCAATCCTTTAACCTCTTGCCTAGCTAAACCCTATATATTATTCAAAGAGCAGTTTTCCTCCTACGTAAAGACTTTCCTGGATACTGCAGCTGTTACAGATTTTCTTCTCCTCTAAAACCCTTCTGTGTTTGTAGATTACAACATTCAGGAAAATCCTAAACTGTCTTGGCATTATTTAATCCTTCATCATGGGGTTTGCCTTGACAATCAAAATACAAATGGCTAACCTGAAGCAACTCTGATAAGCTGCAATGCCTGCCCCACACTGTCCCAGGAAAATGCAATGGACATCAGATAAACAGAGTTCTCTGGACCAGTGTGCTCCTCATAGTCTGTCCTGAACCAATCACCTGGGCCTGTTAATGTGATTGTGTTCTCCCAATTCCTCTATATAGTCTTCTGTTTCTGCCTACATTGTGCCCATCCAAATTTAGCACAATATTGTAATCAAGGCTCCAAACTTGTTTCTTCTCTATAATGTTGCATCTTCTCTATCCTGAATGCCTTACTTCAACTTTCCTTGGCTTATTATCCTCCTAGTTACACTCAGTCTTGTGCCCAGGGCAACATCCCACCTGGCTGGCTTATCCCTATCCTGTAGGTAGCACCAAATCACAAGACCCTTGTGGCACACAGACATAAACTCTTATGCTTCAATATACCTATATCTTGTAAAACAGAGCAGCCAGACTTTTTTTCTAGTGAGTACTACACAAGCAAGCTCTTAATAATTATTGAGAAGACATCATTGAAAATGGTGGAGTAAGGACCGCTGAAATTCTCCATAAAAGGAAAGAGAAAACTGGCAAAATTTGTCAAAATCAACACGTCAGAACTTGAAATTGACTAAGGGCTTGCAGCAATTCAGACATCATTTATTCACTCAACAAAAATGGCTGCATCTTGTTAAGAACAAAATTTTGTAGAGTTTTTAAAAATTTGAGACAGGAAACTCACTATGTTGTCCAGGCTGGTCTCAAACTCCTGGCCTCAAGTGATCCTTCTGCTTCGGTCTCCCAAGTAGCTGGAATTACAGGTGCACACCACCACACCTGGCCAAAAAAAAAAAATGACTCCAACCACTGTTCTAACGATGAGAATGGAATTAGGGGACACTCTTAGATATGATCAAGGATTTGTTTTTCCTTTTTGAAACAGAATCTCACTATGTTGCCCAGGCTTATCTCAAACTCCTGGGTTCAAGCAATCCTCTTGCCTCAGCCTCCCAAGTAGCTAGGTTTACAGGCAGGAGCCATAGGACCCAGGTTGTAGCATTTTAATTTTCTCTAGTCCCATCCCCCACTCTCCAGATATACTACAGCCTTGGAAATTAACAGACTGCATTTGCAGTGAAAATTAGAAGCTGGAAACCACTGGAGAGGACAGGATCAAGTTGGGGTTTCTTTAAAGCCCTATTCCTAAAGGACTGCGATTATTCAATCTGTCTGGTAGTTCCCTGGAAGATCTCACTTCCAGAAATTCAGATAAGTTGTCTGAATTTTACCTGACAGAGAGTTTTCTGAAGTGACAATTCAAAAGGGCTTTACCCAGGGCAGTTGTCAAAAACAAATAAGTCAACTGTTTAAATTCATACCTGGCTTGTCGGATGGTAGTGGGTTATCAGAACTTATTAACATTAGTGTCACTAAAGTTGGTATATAACCGCCTGTTGCTAAATTTGACTGGCTTTTAAAAATAAAATAAAAATTAAACAAATAAATTCATAACTGCCTGATGAGGTGGAAAACAGGACAAACAATGGACTAAGCAAAAAGCTTAAAGGGAAACAATAGAAAACAAGATGTCCTAGGGTTTTTGAAATGTTTTGAAATATTCCTAGGAACCTAGATGACCACACACATATATAAGCCTGTGCCCATACTCAGTGGTGACTGACAACATGCTAAGAAAATCTGAGAAGGCCCTAAGCTCTCACATCTGGCTTGAGGAATTGCTAAGCAGAAAGTGAGGGCCAAGACAGAGTTGTCAATTGCTTGGCTGAGAGTTGAAAGCATGCCACAACACACACACACACACAGACACACACACACACACACACACACACACACACACACACACGCCCTTTGCAAAGACTGGGAGATTTATTGGTTCTAGGCAATTAAGAAAGTCTTCATCCAATAATTAGCTGACCACTAAGCTAACCAAGCAGAGACTTCAATAGCCACATACAACATAGAATACAGATGTTACAGCAATAATTGAGAAAAGTCACTAAACAAACACACGAAAATAGACAGAAGCAACAAGAAACCCTGAGGAGGGGAAAGAAAATCTGACTTCCAGAACTACTATACTACTTAAAACGTCTAGCTTTCAACAAGAATAATAAAAAGACCATAAGAACAGTAAAAAAATAAGAAAGTATGGGCCATACATAAGGAAAAAAAACAATCAGTAAAAACTGACTCTAAGAAATCCCAGATACTGGACTCACTAGACAAAGACTTCAATAATCTATTTTAAATATATTCAAAGAACTAAATCATATCTAAAGGACTAAAGGAAAGTACGAGAATCATGTCTCACTAAATAGAAAATATCAATTTATTAGTTCTAGAAATAGACATTTTAAAGAGATAGATCTTTTTTAAAAAACTAAAGAGAAAAATTCTGGAGTTGAAAATAACAAAAACTGAAAGGAAAAATCCACAAGACAATCTCAACAGAAGATTTCAGCAGACAGAAAAAAGAATCAATGAACTCGAAAACAGGTCGATTGAGAGTGTCTAGTCTGTGTGACAGAAAAAAGAAAGAATGAAGAAAAATGAACAGAGCCTCAGACATGTGAGATATCAAGCATGCAAACATATGCATAATAAGAGTCCTAGAATGAGAGGAGCAAGAGAAAGGTACGGAAAGAATATTTGAAGAAATATTTGCCAATAATTTCCCCAAATGGAGACAAAACATTAATCTTCACATCCTCAAACTCCAAGTAGAATAAATTCAGAGAGACCCATGCCTAGACACATCATATTCAAACTGTCAAAAAACAAAGAAAAAAAAGGTTGAAAGCCCAAAAAAAAAGAAGCAAACCACCATGTATATATGATACTCAATAAGATCAACAGCTGATTTCTCATCAGAAATTGTGGAGACCAGCAATGGTGGGATGACATACTCAAAGTACTAACAGGAAAAAAAAAACACTAATAAATTCTATAGCCAGCAAAATTAGTGGTATGGTTTGGTTCCATGTCCCCAACCAAATCTCATGTTGAACTGCAATCCTTAATGTTGGGGGAGGGACCTGGTGGATGGTGATGGCATCATGGAGACGGATTTCTCCCTTGCTCTTCTCATGATAGTGAGTTCTCATTAGATCCAGCATGTAGCGTTTCCCTCTTCGCTCTCTCTCCTGCTTCACCATGGTAAGATGTGCTTGTTTCCCTTTTGCCTTTTGCCATGATTGTAAGTTTCCTGAGGCCTCCCAGCCATGCTTCCTGTACAGCTTATGGAACTGGGAGTCAATTAAACTTCTTTTCTGCATAAATTATCTAGTCTACAGTGGTTTTTTATAGCAGTGTGAGAACAAACTAATACAACTATCTTTAAAAATGAAGGCAAATTTAAAACATTTCCAGATAAAAACCTAAAGAATTCCTCACTAGTGAGCATACTAAGATAAATATTAAAGAGTGTCCTTCAGAATTAAATAAAAGAACCCTAGAGTAACTGAAATTGACAAGGAGAAATAAAAAGTACAGAAAAGGTAATTACATAGATAAATATAAAAGACAATAAAAATGTGATTTTTGTTTGTAACTCTTTTTTTTCTATATAATTTAAAAGACAGGCCAGGTGAAGTGGCTCATGTCTGTAAACCCAATGCTTTGGGAGGCCAAGACAGAAGGGTTGCTTGAGGCCAGGAGTTGGAGACCAACCTAGGCAAAATAGTGAGACCTTATCTCTACAAAAAAATTAAAAATTAGCCAGGCATGGTGGCACATGCCTCCAGTCCAAGCTACTCAGGATACTTAGGCGAAAGGATTGCTTGAGCTCAAGAGTTCAACACTGCAGTGAGCTATGATCATGCCACTATACTCCAGCCTGGGTGACAGAATGAGACCCTATCTCTAAAAATAATAAAAACATAAAATGGCTGGGCACAGTGGCTCACGCCTGTAATCCCAACACTTTGGGAAGCTGAGGAGGGTGGATCACAGTCAGGAGCTCAAGGCCAGCATGGCCAAAACGGTGAAACCCCATCTCTACTAAAAATACAAAAATTAGCTGGGTACAGTGACGGGTGCCTGTAATCCCAGCTACTCAGGAGGCTGAGGCAGGAGAATCATTTGAACCTGGAAGGCGGAGGTTGCAGTGAGCTGAGATTGCACCACTACACTCTGGCCCGGGTGACAGAGCAGGACTCTGTCTCAAAAAAAAATAAACAAGGTAAAATAAAATAAAATAAAAGACAATTGCATGAAGCAAAAATTAAAAACCTGTGTTGATGCAAGGATAAAATGAGTTAAGAATGTACAGCTCTTAGATGCTGGCACATATGAAAAACTGAATCATGTTAAGTATCATTTTTTATTACAATGTGTGTGAAACATCAGTGGGCATAAATGCTTAGCTAAATAAGGCAAATGAAACCTGATGATGAATGGGATAATAGATGTCACAGCCACATAGCTTTTATTTCCACCTCAGAACATAGCAAGAATACTGGCAGAAACTGGGAGTTTGAAAGTAGTTATTCATGGGTACTAGGAATTCTGTGTAGAAGACACTGAGCTTGAATGTATGGTGGAAGATACAGATGTCCTAAAAAAAAAAAAAACACGACAAAATTGGAATGGAGTTTGAATGGGAGGTAGAACCTGGAAATATAATCATAAGAGTAATATTTGAGGTTAGGGGACAATAGTAACTCCCCAAATAAAATAGCATACATAGAGAATAGCAGAGAACCAAGGATTGAGATTTAAAAGAAATCAAGAATTGGAGAAAGCCAGTTAGCAAATACTTTCTAGGGGGGTGGGAAATATCCAATCGCACAGCCAGAAGGAAAAGAATACTTGAATTTCTAATAATGGTATGGCTTTTTAAAAACTGCTTCAATTTTATTGCTCCTATAAAAAGAATATTCTAAGGAAAATGCTGAAATAAAAGATTCTATCCAGTCTACCTAGAAAAGTTTGCATATTCATTGTTCACTTGACTGTGTTTCTGAGGTGTAATTTCACCTAGAAAAATGGCAAGAATACTTATGTAACACTTTAATGTCTTTATTTCTAAATTTCTCTTGACAGCTAAAAATTTTGAAAATAAGCCTATGTCATTTGGCTCAATTTCATAAAGAAGGGAATCCTATTTCCTACATTAATTATGGAGAACTGTAACCTTTAGTCTCAATAAAATATTAATAGATGTCATCAAATATAAGGACCAGCTTCTGAAATGAGCCTTATTTAATGACTAAGTCTTAGATTAATTCAAGAACCATTTACTGAATCCTACTGCTATGATTTGAATGTCCCCTCCAAACTTTTGTTGGAATTTAACTGCTAATGAAACAGTGTTGACATGCAGGATATTTGAGCAGTAATTAGAGAATAGAGTATTGTTGTTATTGTGTAAGTGGGTCAGTTTATCACACAAGTGGGATCCTGCTATAAATTATTCATCCCCAATTTTCCTCTCTCACTGGCTCTTGCCCTCTCTCATACCAGCTCTCTCACCACAAGATGCCTCTGCCATGTTATGATGCAGCAAGAGGCTCTCACCAGATGTGCCCTCAATCTTGGAATTCCCAGCTTTCAGAATGGTGACCCAAATAAACTTCTGTTGTTTATAAATTACCCAGTCCATGGTATTCTGTTATAGCAGCCAAAACCAGACTAAGACACCTACTATCTGCAATAGATTCTACTCCTCATTCTCTGGAACATCATAGTTTCTCTCTGTTGTCCTATATGTATCTAACCACACACTGGCATGCTACTTATTACCTGTATTAATCCGTTTTCATGCTGCTGGTAAATACATATCTGAGACTGGGCTATTTACAAAGAAAAGAGGTTTAATTGGACTCACAGTTCCCTGTGGCTGGGAAAGTTTCACAATCATGGCAGAAGGCAGAAAGGACCAAGTCACATCCTACATGGATGCCAGCAGGCAAAGAGAGAGCTTGTTCAGGGAAACTCTGCCTTATAAAGCCATCAGATCTTGTGAGAATTATTCACTATCATGAAAAGAGTGCAGGAAAGACCTGCCCACGTAATTCAATCACCTCCCACTGGGTCCCTCCCATGACACGTGGGAATTCAAGATGAGATGTGGGTGGGGACACAGCCAAACCATACCATTCTGTCCCTCGCCCCTCCTAAATCTCATGTTCTCACATTTCAAAACCAATCATTCCTTCCCAACAGTCCCCCAAAGTCCTAACTCATTTAAGCTTTAACTCAAAAGTCCACAGTCTGAAGTCTCATCTGAGACAAGGCAAGTCCCTTCTGCCTATGAGCCTGTAAAATCAAAAGCAAGTTAGTTACTGCCTAGATACAATGGGGGTACAGGCATTGAATAAATGCAGCCATTCCAAATGGTAGAAATTGGCCAAAACAAAGGGGCTACAGGCCCTACACAAGTCCAAAATCCAGCAGGGCAGTCAAATCTTAAAGCTCCAAAATTATGCCCTTTGACTCCATGTCTTGCATCAAGCTCACACAGATGCAAAAGGTGGGTTCCCATGATCTTGGGCAGCTCCACCCCTGTGGCTTTGCAGCCTCCCTTCTGGCTGTTTTCATGGGCTGGCACTGAGTGTCTGTGGCTTTTCCAGGTGCACAGTGCAATCTGTCAGTGGGTCTACCATTCTGGGGTTTGGAGGATGGTGGCCCTCTTCTCACAGCTCCACTAAGTGGTGCCCAGGCAGGGACTCTATGTGAGGGCTCTAACCCCACATTTCCCTTCTGCACTGCCCTAGCAGAGGTTCTCCATGAAAGCCCCGCCCCTGCAGCAAACTCCTGCCTGGGCATCCAGGCGTTTCCATACATCTTCTGAAACCTAGGTGGAGGCTCCCAAACTCCAATTCTTGACTTCTGTGCACTCTCAGGCTCAACACCACGTGGAAGCTGCCAAGACTTGGGGCTTGCACCCTCTGAAGCCATGGCCTGAACTCTATGTTGGCCCCTTTTGGCCATGGCTGGGGCACCTGGGATGCAGGGCACCAAGTCCTTAGGCTGCACACAGCACGGGTCTCATCTACAAAACCATTTTCTCCTAGGCCTTCAGGCCTGTAATGGGAGGGGTTGCTGTGAAGGCCTCTGACATGCTCTGGGGACATTTTTCCCATTGTCTTGGGGATTAACATTCAGCTCCTCATTACTTATAAAAATTTCTGCAGCCGGCTTGAATTTCTCCTCAGAAAATAGGTTTTTCTTTTCTATCACATTGTCAGGCTGCAAATTTTTCAAATTTTTATGCTGTGCTTCCCTTAGAAAACTGAATGCCTTTAAGAGCACCCAAGTCACTTCTTGAATGCTTTGCTGCTTAGAAATTTCTTCCACCAGATACCCTGAATCATCTCTCTCAAGTTCAAAGTTTCACAAATCTCTAGGGCAGGGACTAAATGCTGCCAGTCTCTTTGCTAAAACCTAACAAGAGTCACCTTTGCTCTAGTTCCCAACAAGTTCCTCATCACCATCTGGACCACTTCAGCCTGGACCTTATTGTCCATATCATTATCAAGCTTTTGATCAAAGCCATTCAAGAAGTCTCTAGGAAGTTCCAAACTTTCCCACATCTTCCTGTCTTCTTCTGAGCCCTCCAAACTGTTCCAATCTCTGCCTGTGACCCAGTTCCAAAATTGCTTCCATGTTTTCGGGTATCTTTTCGTCAACACCCCACTCCTGGTACCAGTTTATAGGATTAGTCAGTTTTCACACTGCTGATAAAGACATACCCGAGAATGGGCAATTTACAAAGGAAAGAGGTTTAATTGGACTTACAGTTCCATGTGGCTGGGGAAGCCTCACAATCATGGCAGAAGGCAAGGAGGACCAAGTCATGTCTTACACAGATAGCAGTAGGCAAAGAGAGCATTTGTGCAGGGAAACTCCACCTTATAATGCCAAGAGATCTCATGGGAATTATTCACTACCATGAGAAAAGTGCAGGAAAGACCCACCCCTGTAATTCAATCACCTCCCACCAGGTCCCTCCCATGACACATGGGAATTCAAGATGAGATTTGGGTGGGGACAGAGCCAAACCATATCATTACCTTTCTTCAAAAAGTGTTTATATTTCAAGAAAACCAACGTTCTGCCTCCTAATTCTCAATGAAACTGATTTTAACAAACCAAATTCACAAAGGCCTAGAGGAACATTCCAACATTTTTTCATCTGTTAAAAGATACTTAAAAACACATAATTATTTTCTCATAGGTTATATAAAGCCATTCATATTGTGAAATACAGCACACACAGGAAAGTATATAAAACATAAATGTGCAGTTTAATGAATTATTATTTAAGCAGACACTCACATAACTACCACCCAGGTCAAGAAACAGGGCATTGCCAACACTAAAAAAGCTCCCAATTTGCCATTCTTAGCTAAAACTCTCACCCTCACTTCCAAAGGTAACAATTACCTGACCTTGGTGGTAATTGCTTTCATGAGTCTCTGTATAAAACGGTGATTTTAAAAGAACAGAAAACTACCAAAAACCTATTAGTCACTAGACTATATCTGAACATACAGTCAAAAACTATTTTTAAAGGAATTATCACAATTATTTTTGTAATTTTACTAATGTTCCATACTATCCCCAAGGCATATATCAATCCTGAGGTCTACTTTAGCCCAAATCCTTTGTAACCGATCACCAATGACAGTCCAGATGCAGTCCTTCATTTCTTCAAGAACATATTAGGTGTTATAAACACAGAGTTATCAAGATATCCCAAGAGATTTGGGTAATCACTCATCCACAGTCAATATTTCAAACTGAATTAACAGTCCTGTTCCAGAGAAGATGCTGATTAAGGAACTGATGGAATATGTGATGAAAATGAAGTAGAAAATGTATCTGAGAACTCCCGTTGGCTATGGGCAGAAAAAAAAACACTTCTTTAGCTTGTTTGAATATGTGACCCCTGTCACTATGTTCCCCATAAAAAAGAATGGACTGAAGAGTCATTGTGTAAATATTGAGAAATGTGAGGGGAAATCTGTAATTTGATACATACTACATGTCCATATATAACATATAATTAATGTGTAATAAATTTTTAAGTGTTCACTTCTTTTTTAATCACCTGTACCCTTTCCATAAGTATGTATCCCTAAACACTACACTTTAGTTTTGCTTATTTTTTAACATTAAATAAATAAAAGCACACGGTATATGTTCTTTTGGTCTTGCTTCTGTCCTTCAACATTGTTTCTGAAATTCATCATGTTTTTACATGAAGCTGTCATTTGTTAAATTTCATTACTGTACAGTAGTCCATTGTACAAATATCAAAGACTTATTTCTCACTTCTTGGTGACAAACATTTGAGTTATTTCAATTTGAAATTACCAAATGTAATGCTACTATATACATTAAGATTCATGTCTCCCAGTGCATATGTGGATATATTTCAGTCGAGTAAATACCTAGAAATGAAACTGATGGTCACAGGACTGCCTCATCTTCAACTTTCCTGCTTCATGCTAAACTGTTTTCCAAATTGTTGTGCCAATTTACCCTTCTACCAGTTGTTCTACATTTTTGCTCATATGTGATAGTGCCATCTTTTTAATATAAGCCATTCAGCTAATTGTGTAGCAGCTTCTTTTAGTATGCAATTCACTGATTACTGAGTTGAGCATTTCTCATGTATTTATTGCATATTTGGATATCCTCTTTGTGAAGTTCCTGTTTAAATCGTTGATTATTTTATATAAATTGTCTTTTTTAAATTAATATGAAGGAATACTTCATGTCATCTAGATACAGGCCTTGGCAGGGCACTGTAACTCACACCTGTAATCTCAGCAATTTGGGAGGCCCAGGTGGGAGGATTACTTGAGGCCAGAAGTTGAAGACCAGCGTGGGCAACACAGCAAGACTCTGTCTCAAAAAAAAAATTATAGATACAAGGCTTTTGTCAGTTACATATGTTACAAATACTTTCTACCATTCTGTAGCCTACCTTTGCACGCCCTTAAGTTTGTCTTTCGATGAAGAGAAGATCTTAATTTTATTGTCGAATTTGTCAACCATTTTCTATATAGTTAGCGCCTTTTACTTCTGCTTTAAAAAATCTTTCCCTACCCAAAGTCATGATAATATGCTTCTATTTTATCTAATAAAGCTTCACTGTTTGCCATGCACCTTCATGCCTACAACCCACATGGAATTGATGTCTGGCTGTGATATGAGATAAAAGTCAAGTTTCTTTTCCTTTGTATTTCCTTTTCTTTCTTTGTTTCTTTTTATCATATGTATATCCACTTGTCTCATACATTTTATTTAAAAGACTATTCTTAATCTGCTACTGTGCAATGGCACCTTTGTCTAATCAAGTGTTCATATCTTGGCTTTCTTTCTGGACTCTATTTTTTGTGTCAATAAGTTATATATTTTTGTGCTGATACCACTGTTGTAATTACTGCAGCTTTAGGAAAAAGTCTTGATATATGGAATCCTGCCATATTGCTGCTTTTCTTCGGGAGTGTTTTAGCTATTATTGATCTTTTAATTTTCAAATAAAGTTTAGAATCAGCTTAAGATTCTAAACAAATGCAGAAAACACAGAAAAAATGGAATTTTGTTTGGGATTTTTTTTAAATCTACAGATAAATTGAGGAGATAATTTGAGAAGAATCTGATATCTTTATAACATTAAGTTTTGCAGTCTATGAATCTAATTTCTCCCTTTATTTAGGGCTTCTTTAACTTCCTTCAAGAACGTTCTCCATAGAAGTATAGTACATCTTTTCATAGATTTATTCCCAGAATACTCAAAATTTTTGATGCCACTGTAAATGGTTGCTTTTTATATTTCATTTTACAACTGTATGTGGCTGACATACAGAACTACATCTGTTTTTTGTTTAGTGACCTTGTATCCTACAAACTTGCTAATTTATTAATGCTAATAATGTATCTATACCTTCTTTTAAATTTTTCTATATATACACAATCAAGTTACCAGCAAATAGTGACAGTTTATTTATTCATTTCCAATTTGTATTTCTCTTATTTCTTTTCTTACCTTCGTGTACTGGCTAGGACTTCCAGTACAACATTGAAGAAAACTAGAGTAGGCATCCTTGTCCTTTTTCCAATTCCAAAGAGAAAGCTTTCAAAATGTCACCAATTAAGGATGATTTTCCTATTGCTTTTCTGTAGAAACCTTTTATCAGGTTGAGGATATTCTCTTATATTATTAATTTGTTGAATGTTTTTATCATGAATATATGTTGACTTTTATCAAATGGTTTGCCACATCTATTGAGAGGATCATATGATATTTTTCTGCTTTAATCTTTTAATGTAGTACATTACACTGATTGATTGTTTCCAATGTTAAACAAATATTTCATTTCAGGAAGAAATCCAACTTAATTCTCACATATTAATCTCCTTATAGGTCACTGGATGAAGTTTGCCAGTATTTTGTTCAGAATTTTTTATCTTTGTTTATGAGTGAGATTAACCTATAGTTTCCTTTTCTCATAATATCTGTGACTAGTTTTGGTTTCAAGAGAATTCTAGCCTCATGAAACACGTGCTCACTGGGTGGGGGGGGCTCACGCCCGTAATCCCAGCACTTTGGGAGGCCAAGGCAGGCAGATCACCTGAGGTCAGGAGTTCAAGACCAGCCTGGGCAACATGTCAAAACCCCGTCTCTACTAAAAATACAAAAAATTAGCCAGATGTGATGGCACGTGCCTGTAATCCCAGCTACTCAGGAGGCTGAGGCAGGAAAATTGCTTGAACCCAGGAGGCGGAGGTTGCAGTGAGCCCAGATCGTGCCATTACACTCCAGCTTGGGCGACAGAGTGAGACTCTATCTAAAAAAAACAAAGCTCCCACTTTTCCTGTTTTCTGGAAGAATTTGTATTAGGTTGGTGCTTCTGTGGAAGGCCCTCCCATTTTTTATAATCTTCCCCACAAGTTCTAACTCCTTCCACCTCCATGAACTCCAACCTCTGTCTCCTCAATTCAGCAAAACCACCAGACTCTGCAATGTTATATGAAAATTGCCTCCAGGAAAATAGAACTGGGCAACTGTGGGATTCACCTAGTTTTTTTTTTTTTTTCCTTCTCACGGGGATTACAGTCTGGGACTGCCTGTTGAACAATGTCTCAAAGCAGGGTTTTTTGTTTATTCTTTCCAGATTTCTAGTTTTTTAATCATGAGATGAAAAACCATAACCCTGTAGCTCTGTCATGGTCAGAGGTAGAAGTTTACTTTTAATTTTATTTCTGTCATCTTAGGTTTGAGCAACTTGCTTTGTCCTCCCCAATATCTTTTCCCCACCTTGTTGGTTACTGCACTCTGATATTTGCCTTGAGGAGCCATCCTAACCCCCATTTTGTCTAAATGTCACTGTTAATCAGTGTCCCCATCCTCCATGACCAGGAAATAATCTCATAACTCAAAACGTTCTGAAGATGCTCTCTCTCTCCTGAGAATCTGAAGCCAAATTCACGATACGAGGATAAAAAGTTAAACTGGTCCATTCCAATCAGTTCCTAAAGAGATTAGCCATCAATCCTTACAAAACATGACTATTAGCTGGTGAATCTTACTGGAAGAAGCCAACCTGGATACATTGGAATAAAAAATGATTGATCAATTATTCTCTGAACCTAAAATGTAAATATATATTACTTCCAACTGTTCCACTACAAAGGAAAAAAGGAAGAAGATCAAGGTTCTTCCTCGGAAAGAAGTTTAATATTCCTTCAATATCTTACCAAAGAAGTGCCCCCATCCAGATCTGAAAAGACTGGAAAGGAAAAAACTGCTTCCTCCAGGAAAGTGGTCTTTATCTGAAAGTGTTCACTCATAAAATTGACAAAAAAAATGTTAAGCAATGCTATTCATTATTGATAAAGATGCAGAGTAATGGACACCCTCATGCATCACTGGTTGGAATATGAATTGCTGCAACCTCTTCTGGAGACTAATCAGGCAATATCTATTAACATTAAAAATGCATATACAATTTAGCACAAATCTTGGATACAAAAATACATTTTTGAGAAATGTATTCTTTACAAATAAAAGCGCCAGTGCCAAAAACATACATATACCACTGTTTCTTTCAACTTTGTCTGAAGGAAGAAAGGGGGAAAGAGAGGAAGGAAGGAAAGAAGAAAGGAAGGGTATGCATGTCCATCAAAATAATGACTGAATATGTCGTAGTATATTCATGCTATAGAATATTAACTTGTACAGTCAGGTGTGGTGGTATGTGCCTGTAGTCCCACCTATCAGGGAGGCTTAGCCAGAAGGATCGCTTGAGCCCAAGAGTTCCAGGCTGTAATGAGCCAAGATTGCACCATTGCACTGCACTCTGGCCTGGGTGACAGGGCAAGACTCCAACTCAAAAAAAAAAAGAATATTAACTTTTGAAACGAATGAGCTGGCCATGTGCAGTGCGTGGCTCATGCCTATAATCCTAGACCGAGGTAGCTATACTTAAACAAAATAGATGTCAAGACAAAAAGTATCAGAAGAGACAAAGAAGGTCACTACATAATGAGAAAGGGGTCATTTCAGAAAGAGGATATAACAATTGTAAATATATATGCACCCAATACTGGAGCACCCAGATATATAAAGCAAATATCAGAGCTAAAGAGTTAGACTCCAATACAATAACAGCTGGAGACTTCAATATCCTATTTTAAGTACTGAACAGATCTTCCAGACAAAATCGACAAAGAAACATTGTACTTAATCTGCACTATAGAACAAATGGAGCTAATAGAGATTTACAGAACATTTCATGCAACAACTGCAGAATAGACATTCTTTTCTTCAGCATATGGATCATTCTCAAGGAAGGACCATGTGTTAGTTCACAAAATTAGTCTTAAAACATTCAAAAAACTGAAATAATATCAAGCATCTTCTCTGACCACAATGAAATAAAACTACAAATGAATAACGAGAGGAACTTCGGACACCGTTCAAACACATGGAAATTAAGCAACATGCTACAGAATGATCAATGGGTCAATGAAGAAAGTAAAAAGAAAATTTAGAAATTTCTTGAAACAAATGCTAATGGCAACATAACATACCAAAATCTAAGAAATATAGCAAAGGCAGAACTAAGAAGGAAGTTTATAACTATACATGTTTACATTGAAAAAGAAAAAAAATTCAAAAAAATAACCTAATGATACACCTTAAAGAACTAGAAAGGCAACAACGAACCAAACCAAAAATTAATAGAAGAAAGAAACAATAAAGATCAGAGCAGAGGCTGGGTGCAGTGGCACATGCCTAAAATCCCAGCGCTTTGGGCGGCCAAGGCGGGTGGATCACCTGAGGTCAGGAGTTTGCGACCAGCCTGACTAACATGGTGAAACCCCATCTCTACTAAATACAAAAAAAATTAGCTGGGCATGGTGGCACATGCCTGTAATCTGAGCTACTTGGGAGGCTGAGACAGGAGAATCGATTGTACCTGAGAGGCGGAGGTTGCAGTGAGCCGAGATCATGCCATTGCACTCCAGCCTGGGCAAGAAGAGCAAAACTCCGTCTCAAAAAAAAAAAAAGCAGAAATCCACAGAATTGAAATGAAGGAAACAATACAAAAGATCAATGAAAGAAAAACTTGGTTTTTTAAAAAGATAAACAAGAGTGACAAACCTTTAGCCACACTAACTAAGAAAAAAAGGGAGAAGACCCAAATAAATAAAATTGGAGATGAAAAAGGAAGCACTGTAACTAATACCAAAGAAATTAAATTGGAAAATCTGGAAGAAATGGATAAATTCCCAGATACATACAACCTATCAAGATTGAACCATGAAGAAATTCAAAACCTGAACATACCAATAATAAGTTATGAGAATGAAGCCATAATAAAGAGTCTCCCATCAAAGAAAAGACCAGGACCCAAAGGCTTCACTGCTGAATTCTAACAAGCATTTAAAGAACTAATACCAATCCTACTCAAACTATGTGGAAAAATAGAGGAGGAGAGATTACTTCTAAATGCATTCTATGAGGCCAATATTACACTGACATCAAAACCAGACAAAGACACATCAAAAATAGAAAACAATAGGCCAGTATCACTGATACATATTGATGCAAAAATCTCAACAAAATGCTAGCAAACCAAATTCAACAGCACATTAAAAAGATCATTCATCATGACCAAGTGGGATTTAACCCAGGGATGCAACCATGGTTCAGCATATGCAAATCAATCAATATGATACATCACATGAACATAATGAAGGACAAAAACAATATGATCATTTCAATTGATGCTTAAAAGGCATTTGATAAAATTCAACATCACTTTGTTATAAAAACCCAAAAAACTGGGTATAGAAGGAACATACCTCAATGTAATAAAAGCCATATATGACAGACCCACAGCTAGTATCACACTGAATGGGGAGAAACTGAAAGCCTTTCCCCTAAGATCTGAAAACAAGAAGGATGCCCACTGTCATCACTGTTATTCAACAAAGTGCTAAAAGTTATAGCTAGAGCAATCAGACAACAGAAAGAAATAAAGGGCATCCAAGTTGGAAAGGAAGAAGTCAAATCATCCTTGTTTGCAGATGATATGATCTTATATTTGGAAAAACCTAAAGACTCTACCAAAAAACTATCAGAACTGATAAACAAATTCAGTAAAGCTGCAGCATACAAAATCAACATACAAAAATCAATAGCATCTTTTTTTTTTTTTTTGAGACAGAGTCTTGCTCCATCACCCAGGCTGGAGTGCAGTGGTGCAAACTCTGCTCACTGCAACCTCCATCTCCTGGGTTCAAGCAATTCTCCTGCCTCAGCCTACCAAGTAGCTGGGATTACAGGTGTGCACCAACACGCCCGGTTAATTTTTGTATTTTTAGTAGAGATGAGGTTTCAGCATGTTGGCCAGGCTGGTCTTGAATGCCTGGCCTCAAGTGATCTGCCCACCTCGGCCTCCCAAAGTGCTGGGATTACAGGCGTGAGCCACTGTGCCTGGCCTCAGCAGCATTTTTATATGTCAACAGTGAAAAATCTGAAAAAGAAATCAAGAAAGTAATCCCATTTACAATAGCTATGAATATGATAAAATACCTAGGAATTAATTTTTGAAAGAAATGAAAGATCTCTACAATGAAAACTGTAAAACAGTGATGTACAAAATTAAAGAAGACACCAAAAAATAGAAAGAGATTTCATGTTTATGGATTGGAAGAAGCAATATTGTTAAAATGTCCGTACTACCCAAAGCAATCTACAGATTCAGTGCAATCCCTATCAAAATACCCATGATAGTCTTCACAGAAATAGAAAAAACAATTCTAAAATTTGTATGGAACCATGAAAGAATAGCCAAAGCTATCCTAAGCAAAAACAAAACTGGAGGAATCACATTACCTGACTTCAACTTATACACTACAGAGCTATAGTAACCAAAATGGCATGGTACTGGCATAAAAACAGACATGTAGACCAGTGGAATAGAAGAGAGAACCTAGAGATAAATCCATACATCTACAATGAACTCATTTTTGACAAAGGTGCCAAGAACATACATTGGGGAAAAGGCAGTCTCTTCAATAAACGGTGCTTGGAGAAATGGATATCCACATGCAAAAGAACGAAACTAGACTCCTACTTCTTACCATACACAAAAAAAAAATCAAAATGAACTAAAGACTTAAATCTAAGACCTCAAACTATGAAACTACAAGAGAAAACATTAGAGAAGCTCTCTAGGACATTGAGTGATGTCCCCACAGGCACAGGCAACCAAGGCAAAAATGGACAAATGGGATCACATCAAGTTAAAAAGCTTCTGCACAGCAAAGGACACAATCAACAAAACAAAGAGACAACCCACAGAATGGGAGAAAATATTTGTAAACTACCCATTTGACAAGGGATTCAGAGCCAGAATATATAATGAGTTCAAACAACTCTGTAGGAAAGACATCTAATAATCCAATTTAAAATGGGCAAAAGATCTGAATAGACATTTCTCCAAAGAAAACATACAAATGGTAAGCAGGCATATGAAAAGGTGCTCAATGTAACTGATCATCAGAGAAATGCAAATCAAAACTACAATGAGCTATTATCTCACCCCAGTTGAAATGGCTTCCATCCAAAAGTTAGACAGTAACAAATGCTGGAAAGGATGTGGAGAAAAGGGAACCCTTGTACACTGTTGGTGGGAATGTAAATTAGTACAACCACTATGGAGAACAGTTTGGAGGTTCCTCAAAAAACTAAAAATAGAGCTACCATTTGATCCAGCAACCCCACTCCTTTAGGTATATACCCAAAAGAAAGGAAACAAGTAAATCTAAGAGATATCTGCACTCCCATGTTATTGCAGCACTATTCATAAGAGCCATTTGGAAGCAACCTAAGGGTCCATCAACAGATGAGAGATTGTATTAGTTCATTTTCATGCTGCTGATAAAGACATACCTGAGACTGGGCAATTTACAAAAGAAAGAGATTTATTGGACTTACAGTTCCACATGGCTGGGGAGGCCTCACAATCATGGCGGAAGGTAAAAGGCAAGGAGGAGCAAGTTACATCTTACATGGATGGTAGCAAGCAAAGAGAGAGTCTGTGCAGGGAAACTCATGTTTTTTGAAACCATCAGATCTCATGAGACTCATTCACTATCATGAGAACAGCGAAGGAAAGACCCGCCCCTGTAATTCAATCACCTCCCACTGAGTTCCTCCCATGACACATGGGAATTGTTGGTGTTACAATTCAAGATGAGATTTGGGTGGGGACACAGGTGTGAGCCACCGTGCCCAGCCTAAGTTTTTTTTAAGTACTTGCCACAGCCAACCCAGCCTTCTGCAACCACCACCCTGATTAGTCGGCAGTCATCAACATCAAGGCAACACCAGCAGAGAGTACGTCTTGCTGTAGGTTCATATGATCATTCACATTATTTAGCAATAAAGTATTTTTAAATTAAGATATGCATATTGTTTTTTAGACATAATGCTATGGCACAGTTAACAGACTATGGTATAGTATAAACTTACCTTTCATATGTACTGGAAAGCCAAAAAATTTATGTGACTCATTTTATTGCTATATTTGCTTTATTGCAAGGGTCTGGAATGGAACCCACAATACCTTCAGGGTATGCCTGTAGATTATTAGACAACATTTTTTCTACTTGTCTTCCCTACCCACCCATAACCATTTTCTTCAACAACCCCAGCTCCCACTTCTCCCCATCTTCTTCTGAAGAAAGAAAATGAAAACTACACTTCAGATGCAAAGTAGGCCATGTGAATGCTAAGCTGAGAATGAACCCACAATCTCTCTCACAAAATTATATGACCATAAGAAAGACCCAAAACGGTCCCAGTATATGAAAGTTAATTCCTCTAAGACGTCTTTCAAGACCAGTTCAAATGACACACCCTCCATAAAGGAAGAGGTTCTACTTGATTTTCTATCCCAGCTAAATATTCTTTCTTCAGCCTTTCAGATAATAAGCCATTTTATTCCCGTGCTTTTATAATATTTATCATATTCTATCTTAAATTCTAAAATAAAACTGGGAGATTAGATATTCTAACTTGTCTAGTCTGCTATTTTCTTTTAGGTTAGCGACAGACTTTTTGTATCCTCATGGAGTGTAACGTATTTTGGTACATGCATTAGATCAATCAGTATTTAATATTGATGCGGCAGTGGTAACTCTTATTAACTGATGAGGAGGAAGACAAAATGGATGGAATTTGGAATCAGAAGACATGGATTCCAGAACTGACTCTACCATCACTAAATATGGACCTTGGGCAAGTCACTTAACCTCTCAGAGCCTCAATTTCTTCATCTGCATCTGTATCTGTCTTACTCATTTTTATATCTTCAGGTGCTAGGTACCCAGAAGGTACTCAATAAATACTGAGTAAATGAATGAATAAAAAATGTATGCAAAAATAGTATGCAAACTATTAACGATTGGCATGCAATTTATTAAGCCCTATTTTGTAGGGACTGTACATGTATTCCCGAGGAAGGGAAGGAATATAATGATAATCTTCCTCTGGAATATATACACAGTCCTTTTTGCCATGTAAGGTAACATCTTGACATCTTGACAGGTCCTGAAGATTCAGACCTGGACATCTTTGCAGAGTGGGAAGGCAAGCATGATTTTGTCTACCACATACTCTTACACATTCAGAATAAGAAAATAGTGTTCTTTTCTTCTCAAAGCTGCTCTGAAGTTCATTTTTAAAACCAAGGCATGGAACAGGGTGGGTGGAAATATCTCAGGCAATTTGCAACCTCCTGAGATATGTGGGTTACACCTGGCCAGTAATAAATCTCCCCATCAGAGGCACATCTATTACATACCTTGTATTATTAGGAACCAGAAGATAAATAGATATAGATACAGACATTGAATTCTGAATTCAGAAATTAATAATATGTCCAGTTCAGAGAATTTTTTAAATATCTTAGCTTCATTTAAAGTTTCTCCCTTCCTCCAGAAAGGCAGCATGTTGGTCTTTTTAGTTTCCAGCTTAGCTTGTCTATTTCTGCTCCCTTACTAGTTCACTCTTGGCTTTCCTAAGACTGAAAGCTTGAGGGAGGGCCAGGCTGATAAGAGTCAAGGTGAAAGAAAGGTCTTATTTGACTCATACTCTTGTGGAAATCTACCTCTAAAGCTCTCTGACCATGGCAAGTATTTAAAGCTGACACTTCCTCTAGAGGACACTCTTGTCTTTCTTTGAAGTTCATACACCAGCAGTTCCCTTGACACATGCAAATATATCTCTTCTGGAATGTTCTCCTAGCATTCTACTCTTAGGAATCTGGGAGTATACCTCCTCTTCTTCCCACTGAAGTATTCTCAACTATCTAGATGATGTTTTTAGGCAGACTGTTAAGACAATCCCATTTGTCTCTCCCTCTTGCTCCAGAAGCCTTTATCTGGCCTACCAGTAGCACGCTTCTTGAGCACTATTGGCGGGAATGTTGCATTTTCCAAACCCAGCTCGCTCTTCATCGAAAGCCCTGACAGGCAGCTCCAGACACAGCCTGTTATCCTCTGCCTGATTTAGCTGCATGAACCCCAAACCCTAGGACACATACATGAAGCTCCCTGAGTGATTCCATTAAAGTTCCTCTCACTAGCCTTTAAGTGAGGGGAAAGCACCCACATCCCTTCTGGGGGGAGTCACAACCCCAACATCTGTCTTCAAATAAATCCCTTGACATTTCTAACAATACCTCTGGGCTTCTCTAATTTCTTTTATAGGCTAGAGGCAGTTCGTCAGCCAAAGATTACAAAACCAGCTTCCCTTTCAAATCTGCCTCATGATCTTCCATCTCACTTTAGAATTGGAACTAGTTAGCAGCTTTATCTTGGGGTCTGGGCCAAAACTGAGGCAACATAATCAAATCTTAACATTCCATTCCATGTATTTGTTTTTACAAAATTAATGTATTTCCTCTACTAAGAATAAAATTCCATATGGGCAGGAACCACATCCGTTTTGTTTATCACTGACTATCCAAGGCACTCAATAAATACTTACTAAATGACTGACAAATACTAACAAATCAGCAAAACTCCCTGGCTCTCAAAAACTCAGAAACTATATTAATTTCATACATTTGTATGCTATTTTCAGATTCCTCCAGAATATCTCTGCAGTGTGGCTATATATTACAATTTTGGCAAAAACATAAGAGTTACCAGAAAAATCTATACACTGAATATAATCTAAAGTAAAACATTAAACAAGCATCTTTCATTCAATCCAACAAATATTGATTGAGTACCTTCTATATACCACAGACCACGGCAGGTACTAGTGTACAGTGATGAACAAAACAGCCAACATCTGGCCTTCATGGAGCTTATAGTCTAACAGGGGATGCACACAAACAAAACTCTTACTGCAAAAGTTCAATTTCACATAAATATGGTGAAGAATATGCATAGGGTGTACTCATAGAAAATAAAAGAAGGAAGCAGGGAGACTACTTTAGAGTAGTCAAAGGGGGTTTCTCTGAGCAAATGACATTTAAGCTGAGACCTGAAGATAAGCAGTAGCCCCTGTAGGATGTGGGAGGGGAGTGGAGAAGTCTGCCCAAGCAAAGGCTCTGAGATGACGCTTAATCTGGGGAGGAAAGTGGGATGAGAAATGGGGGAAGGTAGTCTTCATACTTTTTACTACATATATGATCTTCATTTTTTACAACAAACATATACTAATGTGTAACTTTTTAATGAAAAAATGTTTACTCTGACTTTGGAATTGAATATTATATCTTGGTTCTAATTTTTCCTGAACCTGGAGATAGAAAAATATCATCCTCCCTCTCCTACTCTACCCATCCCACCAATAAGGAGAGCAAATCTAACATATGCATCTACTACGTGCCAGCTTCCTTACTTACGTTGTGTCTTTAATCCTCAGATCAATCCTGTGAAGTTAAATTGAGGAAGAGAGAAGTGAAGTAATTTTCCCAGACCCACAATACTATGAGGTGGCAGAGCTGGGACTGAAATTCTGGTCTGTACAAACTCTTGCACCCTGAAATTTAAAATGCAAAGTGACATCAATATTTGAGAAGTCCTGAATCCAATGGTAAGTCTAATATCTTGCAAATTTCTTTTTTTATTATTTTTATTTTATTTTATTTCAATAGCTTTTGGGGAACGGGTGGGTTTTGGTTACATGGATAAGTTCTTTAGTAGTGATTTCTGAGATTTTGGTGCACCCATCACCCAAGCAGTGTACACTGTACCCAATGTGTAGTCTTTTATCCCTCACCCCCCTCCCACCCTCTCCCTGCAGTCCCCAAAGTCCATTATATCATTCTTATTGCATTCAGGTTTCTAAAATGTGCTTCTGCAAATTAGAATCCCAAGCAGCCACAACAATTGGTTTAATGGGTGATTTTAAATATGAATTGTATATTAAAGTAGGTAGGAATCGTAGTGAAGAAATCTTGCAGTTTATTGAAGTCTGAAATATACCAAACAAGGTGTATTATAAATCTCTGCAGGATATAAGGTGATACTTGGGCTTAAAGTCATGAAACCTTTAATATTTATGGCCAACTACAGAAATCTCCCTAATTTGCCAACCTCAAAAAAGTTTACTAGCCTGTTCATATTTACCAAATCCTGCTTAATTATAGATGATGACTTTTTTGGTTATCTATAGCCTGTGCAAACTCTCTCTCAACCTCCACCAGTTTGTAAGTCTACCTGTTTTTTGTTTGGCTCTTTGGGAAACTAACAAAGACATAGTCTCTGTAGTTCAAGTAAAAGATGTTGATAAAGATTATACCTGGAGTAATAAGAGGAATATCATAGATATTCACAAACAGAAGCCCAAGTACAGGTGTGAGCTGGAAGTAGTTGTAGATTTAAAGCAGAGATCAATCACAGCAGTGGAAATTCATGAATCCCCACTCTTTTGCTCAGCTGTTAACATGACTCTCTTACACTCTTTTGCTCCTCCTGATCCAGACTTTGCTTCTTTCTCATAGTGCCAGTTCTGTCTAAAGTTGGCTTCCATGGGACCTCATGTAGCCTTTCCAGCTACTCCACATTCTGGCCTTTTGAGTCTCATCTTCTATTGTTTGTTATATAGTGCTACCATGTATCTAAGTTTTCTCTTTTTCTCAAATACATCACACTGAAAGAAGAGACATAATTCTGGCAACCACTATGATTTCATAAGTAGCATATGCTACTACAGGTTGAGCTTCTGTAACCTGAAAATCCAAAATCCAACATGCTCCAAAATTTAAAATTTTTTGAGTGCCAACATGATGCCACAAGTGGAAAATTCCACACCTGACCTCATGTGATGGGCTGCAATTAAAATAGAGCTACAATTTTGTTTCATGCATAAAATTATTTAAAATATTGTATAAAATTACCTTCAGGCTATCAGTATATGGTTTATATGGTTTATATGAAACATAAATGAATTTTGTGTTTAGACTTAGATCCTATCTCCAAGATATCTCGTTATGTATATGGTGAGATTCCAAAATCTGAAAAAAAATCAAAATCTGAAACACTTCTGGTCCTAAGCATTTCAGATAAGGGATACTAAACTTGTACCACTAACAAGGCTGTATCATTCACTTTATAGTCTCTGATCCCAAGTAGGAAGTTCCCTAAAGGTTAAAATTTACAACTTTTGTCTTCTTGAACTTAAAATTCTTATAATCACCTAAAGATACAGTGAGAATGCCAATCCTCAATAAGTCAATACAGGTCTTTGGGCAAGTGTGTTCCCACCTTTCCGTGTGAGCTGAGGCTGAGAAGTATTATCTTGTCCCTGCAGGGAAGCTGTGGTAAGGAAGACAAAAGCATGTGGGAAATACTCCTTTATATCTCCAGAGCTTAAGCATGACAGTAAACAGTCATCAAAGAATCAAAATTGGTTGACAGTCCTGATCCCGTGGCTTATTTTCTATCCCCAACTCATTTACCAATAGGCTGATTTTTAGTGATTTCTAATGAATGAACAAGTGCTAAGTCTGGATACCTGATTATTACAGCAAATATTTTCCAACTTCTTAAACTGTTTAAACACTAAAATGTATTTGTTGTTGTCTACCAGTAAAAACAGACCACACTGCAGGGATCCTCCTGCTATGAAAGTTGTATGTAACTCTGCTGGGAGTGGGTAAGAATTTGGGGAGTTGTTCTGGTGGTCTTCCATACTGGGGAGCATTCTGATGGTCAATACACATCTTCGTGCAATAATATTTTATCGAGACAAGATGGGTGGTAGGATTATGAGTAGATTACCCCTTTCCAAAACCACATTGGCTGTTATCCCACCCAATATACACATTGGATTCCACTACAGCTTTAAGCAGTTCTGTTATAGGATTTCAAAATGTGTCCTAAATGTAGAGTTTGAGAGATTGAGAGTTGTGCTCATTTATAGTTCATTCTCCCCTTTATATAACACAACATTTGCAAGACCTCACTGGTTGAGCCTTCAGATTGTATCCCGGTAATCACTATTTTATTTTCCAACTCTTGCCTTCTCTCCTATACTTTTCCTCTTCCCCTTGTGGTTGCTCTTTTGAAGGCCTCACCCCTCAGTACATCACCATTTTCTTTAAGAAACAACTATTCTCCGCCAGGCACGGTGGCTCACACCTGTAATCCCAGCACTTTGGGAGGCTGAGGCGGGTGGATCACGAGGTTAGGAGATCGAGACTATCCTGGCTAACACGGTGAAACCCCATCTCTACTAAAAATGCAAAAACAAAAATTAGCCAGGCGTGGTGGCAGGCGCCTGTAGTCCCAGCTACTTGGGAGGCTGAGGCAGGAGAATGGCGTGAACCTGGGAGGCGGAGATTGCAGATAGCACCACTGCACTCCAGCCTGGGTGACAGAGCGAGACTCCATCTCAAAAAAAAAAAAAAAAGAAAAAAGAAACAACTATTCTCATTGCACTTCTTCTTTCTTGAATCTTGCAAACTGCACTGCCTTGGGTGCAGCTAAATGCAGTCAGTGAAGTCTGTCTACTCCTTCACTGATCCCTCAAAGGGAAAAGGAGAACTCTTTTCATTTGAATCCTTGCATATATGTACATAGGTGAGTGCATGAGAGAAAGCTGTAACATATATAATATATATTATATATATTTTATATATTTTTTAATATATTTTATATATTTTATATATTTATATATATAATTAAATTAAGCAAAAAGCCATTGATTGACCTGAGGCAACCTAACTTAGTATACAAACAAACTGAATTCCAACCCAGAAGTATATTTTTTGTTAACAAATAGCTGGGATTCAGCCAATCACAAAAGGCCAATTTATCACACTATACCCAAACAAGGCAAAAACCTAGCTGGAGCCAACCAGATGATTTCTCTGCTTTCTATAATAGCTAACTGCTCATGCTGCTGGTTGGAGCTTTCTGAACCTCTTCTGGTTCCAAGTGCTGCTCAATTCATGAACTGTTCTTTGCTCAAATAAACTCTTAAATTCCAATTGTCTAAAGTTTTAGCAATATAACACATACACACACACATAGCTATATGTGTATATGTGTATAGGATATAGATACATATAAATATATAGTTTGCCACTGTGATTTTTTTTTCTTCTTTAGAAGACCACCAGTTCTATTCTACCCTGGAACGCATTAGTAAATAATGCTCATTTTCCTGAAGACTGTAAGGAAAGATTAAAGAAAGATTTTACATCACCACACAGCATTTGAAAAAATTTAAATCTCTATAAGATAGTTCTGTTCTTCCCCAAAATCTCTCTAGTTCCCTCAACACTCTTTTCTATCAATACATATTAAGTGCCTCTGGTTATCTATTGTTGCACAACAAACTAGCCTAAAATTTAGAAACTTAAACACCTTATTATAATTCATGTCTTAGTCCATTTTCTATTGCTTATTAACAGAATACCTCAAACTGGCTAATTTATAAGAAAAGAAATTTATTTCTTATAGTTATGGAGGCTGAGAAGCCCCAGGTCAAAAGGTCACAACTGGTGAGAGCCTTCTTGCTGGTGGGGACTTTCTGCCGAGTCCCAAGGTGGCACAGGGAATCACGTGGTGAAGGGCCTGAGCATGCTAGCTCAGGTCTCTCTTCCTCTTTTTATAAGGCCACCAGTCCCACTCCCGATGACTCATTGATATGGTTTGATCTGTATTCCCGCCCAAATCTCATGTTAAATTGTAATCCCCAATGTTGAAGGTGGTGCCTGGTGGGAGATGATTGGATCATGGGAGTAATCCATCATGAATGGTTTAGTGCCATCCCCTTGGCGCTGTTCCCATGATCGAGCTCTCGTGAGATCTGGTCATTTAAAAGTATGCAGCACCTCCCCACTCTCTCTTGCTCCTGCTCCCACCATATGAGATGTCTTGCTCCCCCTTTGCCTTCCACCATGACTGGAAGTTTCCTGAGGCCTCCCCAGAAGCAGAAGCCACTTTGCTTCCTGTACAGCCTGCAGAACTGTGAGCCAATTAAACTTCTTTTCTTTATAAATTACCCAGTCTCAGGTATTTCTTTACAGCAATGTGAGAATGGACTAATACACCTATTAATCCATTAACCCATTAATCTACTAATCCATGGTTGGATTAATCCATACATGAGGGCAGAAGCCCAATGACTCAATCACCTTTTTTTATTTGTTTTTGAGACAGGGTCTTACTCTATCACCCAGGCTGGAGTGCAGTGGTGCAATCACAGCTCACTACAGCCTTGACCTCTTGGGCTCAGGTGATCCTCCTACCTCAGCCTCCTGAGTAGCTGGGACTACAGGCACACACCACCATGACCCGCTAATTTTTGTATTCTTTGTAGAGACAGCGTTTTGCAATGTTGCCCAGGCTGGTATTTAACTCCTGGACTCAACTGATCCTCCTGCCTTAGCATCCCAAAGTGTCAGCCACTGCACCCAGCCTCAACCATCTCTTAAAGGACTCACTTCTCAATATTCCCACAATGGGAATTAAATTGCAACATGAGTTTTGGAGGGAAAAAATATTTAAGTCATAGCATTCCACCCCTGGCCCCCCAAAACTCATGTCCTTCTCATGTACAAATATATTCATTCCTTCTCCATAGCCCCAAAGCTTTAACTCCAACACCAACTCAAAACTCCGAAGTCCAAAGTCTCATCTGTGAGCATGTGAAATTAAAGCAACTATTCTACTTTCAAGATACAATGGAGGCCGAGTATGGTGGCTCACGCCTGTAATCCCAGCACTTTGGAAGGCCAAGGCAGAAGGATCGCTTGAACCCAGGAGTCTGAGACCAGCCTGCATAACGTAGTTAGACCCTGTCTCTATAAAAAATAATATTTTTTAAAAATTAGCCAGTTGTGGTGGCACTCAACCGTAATCCCAGCTACTCAAGAGGCTGAGACTTTAAAAAAGAAAGAAAGAACGCTACAATGGTGGTACAGGAATAAGACAGACATTTGCATTCCAAAAGAGAAAAGTAGGCAAAGAAAAGAGTAAAAGGCCCCAAGCAAGTCGGAAACCCGGCAGGGTAAACATTAAACCTTAAAGCTGAAGAATAACTGCTTTTGACTCCATGTTCTACCTCCTGAACACAGTGGGGCAAGGTTGAGCCCCCAGTGCCTCAGGTATCCCTACCCCTATGGCTTTGCTGGGTGCAACCCACATAGCTGCTTGTATGGGTTGAAGTCCAGTGCCTGAAACTTTCCCAGGTGGATGTTGCACGTTGCCAGTGACTCCATAGTTCCAGGGTCCTGGAAGTGGTCCTGCTTCCACAGTTCCACTTAGGCATTACCCTGGTGGGAACTTTCGCAGCAGCCCCAGCCCCACATTTCTGCTCAGCATTGCTCTAGTGGGGCTCTCTGTGGTAGCACCACACCTATGACAAGTCTATGCTTGGGGCCCCAGGTTTTCAGTGACATCTTTTGAAATCTGGGTGGAGGTTGCCAAGCCTCCACCGCTTTTGATTTTTTCAAGCCTACAGAATTAGCACCATGTGGATGCAACTAAGGCATACCTAGGATAAATCCCACTTAGTCGTAGTGTATGATTTTTTTAAATACACATCATTGGGTTTGATTTACTAATATTATGTTGCAGTTTTTCGCATCTATGTCAATGAGAGATACTGGGTTGTAGTTTTTTTCTCTTCTTGTAATGTTTTTGTCTGGCTTTATTAGGTAATGCTGGCCTTGCGGAATGTGTTAGAAAGTATTTATCCTTCTTCTATCTTCTGGAAAACATTGTCCAGAATTGGTATGATTTCTTCCTAAAATGTTCGGTAGAATTCACCTGTGAAGCCATCTAAGCTTGGTGCTTTCTATTTTGCATGTTAATTATTTATTAATTCAACTTCTTTAATACATATCAGCCTATTCAGATTATCTAGTTCTTTTTGTTTGAGTTTTGGCAGACTGTCTTCCAAGGAATTGGCCCAACCCCAAATATCAAATTTGGGGGGCTATTAGGTTGTACACACTATTCCTTTATTATCCTTTTAATGTCCATAAGATCTGTAGTGATGTTCCCTTTTTCACTTCTGATATTAGTAATTTGTGTCCTCTCTCTTTCTTTTTTCATAGATAGCCTGGCTAGACGTTTATCTACTGTATTAATCTTTACTAGGAACCAGCTTTTGGTTTTGTTGACTTTATTAATTTCCTGTTTCAATTTCACTGACTTCTGCTCTAATCATTATTATTTGTTTTCTTCAGGTTACTTTGGATTTAATTTGCTCTTCTAGTTTTCTAAGGTGGAAGCTTAGATGATTAGTCTTCTCTTCTAACATATGTATTCAATGCTATAATGCTATAAAATTTCCTCTAAGCTCTACTTTTATGCATCCCACAAATTTCAGTAAGTTGTTCTCATTTTCATTAGCTCAAAATATTCTTTAATTTCTCTTGCAATTTCTTCTTTGACTCATGTGTTATTTAGAAGTGTGTTGTTTCATCTCCAAGTACTTTGAAATTTTCCAACTATCTTTCTGTTACTGTATTCTGGTTTCATTTCATTGTGGTCTGAGAGCAAACATTGTATGATTTCTATTCTTTTGAACTTGTTAACGTGCATTTTACGGCCCAGAATGTGCTATATCTTAGTGAATGTCCCTTGTGACCTCGAGAAGAATATGTACTCTGCTGTTGTTGGATAAGGTGGTCTATAGATGACCATTATATCCAGTTGATCGATGGTGTTGTTGAGTTTAACTATGTCCTTACTGATTTTTTATCTGCTAGATCTGTCCATTTTAGGAAGGGTATTGAAGTCTCCAAATATAATAACTGACTCGTCCATTTGACCTTGAAATTCTATTGGTTTTTGTCTCACGTATTTTGATCCTTTGTTGTTAAGTGCTTAAACACATTAAGGATTGTATTTCAAGAACTGACTCTTATCATTATGTAATACACAAATTTCTCCTGAGTAGTATTCCTTGGTCTGAAGTCTTCTCTGTTTGAAATTAACATAGCTACTCCTGCTTTCTCTTGGTTGAGGTTAGCATGATATATCTTCCTCCATTTACTTTTAAACTATACGTGTCTTTATATCTGAAGTAGGTATCTTGCAGACAATATATAGTTGGGTCATGTCTTCTGGTCCACTCTGACAATCTGTCTTTTAACTGGTGTATTAAATCATTCACATTCAAGATTATTATTGATAGAGCTGGTTTAGTGTTTGTTACTGTATGTAATATAATCACATTAGATACAGAGTTGTTACTGTATATATACATATACACATGTGAACATAAGCATATATAATTGAATACATTGTTGCTATTATTTTGAACAAATTATTTATGACCAATTAAGAAGAAAAATTATTTTATCTTCACTTATTCCTTCTTTAGTGTTCCTTTTTTCTTTATGTTGATCCAAGTTTCTGTCCTATATTATTTTCCTTCTCTCTGAAGAACTTCTTTTAACTTCTCTTGCAAGGCAGGTCTACTGGCAATGAATTTCCTCATTTTTATTTGTCTGAGAATGCCTTTATTTCTCCTTAACCTTTGAAGATAACTTTGCAGGTTATGGGATTCGAGGTTATAGGGGTTTATTTCTCTCAATACTTTAAATATTTCACTCCACTATCATTGTTTGCATGGTTTCTGAGAAGTCAGTTGTAATTTTTTTTTTTTTTTTTTTTTTTTTGAGACGGATCCTTGATCTTTTCCCCAGGCTGGAGTGCAGTGGTGCATCTGGGCTCACTGAAAGCTCTGCCTCCCGGGTTCACACCATTCTCCTGCCTCAGCCTCCCAAGTAGCTGGGACTACAGGCGCCCGCCACCATGCCCAGCTAATTTTTTTGTATTTTTTAGTAGGGACAGGGTTTCACCGTGTTAGCCAGGATGGTCTCGATCTCCTGACCCAGTGATCCACCCGCATTGGCCTCCCAAAGTGCTGGGATTACAGGCGAGAGCCACTGCGCCCGGCCGTAATACTTATCTTTGTTCTTCTACAGGTAAGAAGTTTTTTTCCCCACTGGTTTATTTCAGGAATTTTTTTCTTCGTTTTCATTGAAAACAGTGTGCCTAAGTGTTGTGTTCTGCGTTTTTTTGTTTTGTTTTTTTGTGTGTGTTTTTGGTTTTTGTTTTTTTGAGATGGAGTCTCACTCTGCCGCCCAGGCTGGAGTGCAATGGTGCGATCTCGGCTCACAGCAACCTCCACCTCCTGGGTTCAAACAATTCTCCTGCCTCAGCCTCCCATGTAGCTGGGACTTCAGGCGCGTGCCACCATACTGGCTAATTTTTGTATTTTTAGTAGAGATGGAGTTTCACAGTGTTAGCCAGGATGGTCTCAATCTCCTGACCTTGCGATCTGCCCGCCTCAGCCTCACAAAGTGCTGGGATTACAGGGTACAGGGGCGAGCCACCCCGCACCCACCCCTGTTTTGTTGTTGTTGTTTTGGGGGGTTTTTTGAGTTTTTTTTTTTTTTTTTTTTTTTGGCAGGAGGAGGAGCATATCTTGCTTTGTGTCTCTGAGCTTCCTGGATCTGGAGTTTGGTGTTTGACATTAATTTAGGGAAATTTTTTTCAAATAATTCTTCTATTTTTTTTTCTCTCTTTCTTCTCCCCCTGGTATTCCTATTACTTGTATGTTACATTTCTGTAGTTGTTCCACAGTCCTTGGATATTCTTTGTTGTCGTTGTTTTCAATCTTCATCCTCTGCTTTCCAGTTTTAGGGTTTCTATTAATACATCTTTTTTTTTCTTTTTCTTTTTGAGACAGGGTCTCGCTCTGTAGCCCAGGCTGGAGTGCAATGGTGTGATCTTGGCTCACTGCAACCTCCACCTCCCGGGTTCAAGCGATTCTCCTGCCTCAGCCTCCCGTGTCGTCAGGACTACAGGCAGGTGCCACCACGTCCGGCTAATTTTTTTGTATTTTTAGTAGAGACGGGGTTTCACCATGTCAGCCAAGATGGTCTCGATCTCCTGACCTCGTAATCTGCCCACGTTGGCCTCCCAAAGTGCTGGGATTACAGGCGTGAGCCACCACGCTTGGCCTCTGTTAATATGTTTTTAAGCTTAGAGATCTTTATTCAGCCGTGTCTAGTCTACTAAATAAGCCCATCAAAGGCATTCTTCATTTCTGTTACGGTGTTTTGATTCCTAGCACTTCTTTTGGCTCTTTCTTAATATTTCTACCTCTCTGCTTACATTGTCCCTCTGTTCTTGCACACAATCTAGTTTATCCATTTGAGTCCTTTGCAATTAATCGTAGTCATTTTAAATTCCTGGTCTGATCATTACAACATCCCTTCCATGTCTGCTTCTGATGCTTACTCTGTTTCTTCAAATCGTTCTTTATGTCTTTTAGAACGTCCTGTAATGTTTTTCTTGATAGCTGGACATCGTGTGCCAGGTAAAAGGAACTGCCATAAATAGGCCTTTAGTAATGTAGTGATTAGGTGTGAGGGGAAGGGAAGCATTCTATAGTCCTGTGATTAAGCCTCAGTCTTTTAGTGAGCCTATGCTTCTGGACTGCGAACTCCACAAGTATTTATCATTTTTTTCTCACCCCTCTTAAGTGGGACAGGATGGCTACATAGGCTAGAATTGGGTTATTTCCCTTCTCCCACATGGAAGGCTAAAGCTAACTGGAGTTGGTTACTTCCTGTCCCTCAGCTAAATTAGGCAGTGATGAAACGCCAGTAGGTCAGGCTGTGGTTAACTAGTTCCCCTAAAGGCAGGCCTTGTTAAGAACAGATTAATCTGGCATATTTCAAAATGGTTCCGTTTCCCTCTGCCTGCCAGAAACGCAAGGGGATTTTTCTCTGATACTTACTGTGGCCATCCTGATCGACCTGCCTAGAGGTAAAACTCACAAAAGGAAGGAGGGGTTCCTATGACTAGGTCCCCAGGAATATTTAACCCTCAGACTCATTCACACTGAGCCTCTACTAATATGCCAGTTACAGTTCAGGTTTTCCTACCTGGGCACTTGGTCCCATGGCAGTGTCTGTTCATGACTTTTCTGCTCTGGTAAGCATGACACTAATCCTGGAAGCAGCAGTGTGCCCTGCTTCCTTACTTCTCTTATGAATCTAAGAAGGGTTATTGATTTTTTCAGTCAGTTCAGCTTTTTACTTGTTAAAATGGAGTGGCAACTTTCAAGTTCCTCATATGCAGAACTGGAAACTGGAAGTGTCTATACTACAATTTGTAAAAACGTTTTTAGGCACAGTCTAGCCTTTGAATTGGGCCAGGAATCTGTTGAAGAACAGTGTAAGTAGAAGGGGAATCAAGTCGAAGAATTTTACACAAGTTTACTGTCTGGAACACATTCCTACCTAATGTATTTCCTTTACTACTACCAGTTTTTTGCACCAAAGCTCACAACACCCTTTGGGTTAAAGTACGCTGTGTTGTGATTTAGCAAACATTGCCTCGTCTTCCTCCACCTTACTTCATCTCTTTCAGTTGTTGACTAGGAGACTATATCATAGAAATGACAAGTAAACTCAAACCCTTGCAATAAAGAAGTTTTCTAAAGGGCATTTGTCTTCTCCAGTGACTTCATCCAAGCACCCATAAACAAACATTGAATGCCTTTAAGAACTTTTGGTGAAATCTGGATTCTGCTCAAGGAATCAGGAGACAGTCAGCTTTCAGTCTTTGTTTCAGGTTCACTTGTTTACAATATTTGCTAAGGTACACTATATTGTAGTTTGTGTCTTAATAGCTTTTCTAATTCTTTGAAAATGGCATTTTTGAGCCAGGCACGGTGGCTCATGCCTGTAATCCCTGCACTTTGGGAGGCTGAGGCAGTTGGATCACTTGAGTCCAGGAGTTTGAGACCAGCATGAGCAACATAGCAAGACCCCGTTCTCAACTAAAAATACAAAAACTTAGCTGGATGTGGTGGCATGCACCTGTAATCCCAGTTACTCAGAAGGCTGAGGCATGAGACTTGCTTGAATCCAGGAGACAGGTTGCAGTGCATCAAGATCATCCTACTGCACTCCAGCCTGGATGACAGAACAAGACTATGTCTCAAAAAAAAAAAAAAAAAATGAAAAAGAAAAGAAAAAATGGCATTTTTTCTTTACATTTTCATTTTTGTCATTTTATTGTCAAAGAATAAGAGAGTAAAAATGCTTTCTCCCCACTCCCCATCATATTTTGCAGAAGACTCATCCCTTTATTTTAAACTCTTTTAGAGGGGTGATGTCTCCAGTAACATCGTATCTTTAGATTTTTAAAAATCTGAACATTCTAATAGATGAATTTAACTTGTTAAAATTTTGATAGCAAGTAAAATAAGTCTCAGTGTTTTAGAAACACTTATTCTTCAGTAGAATCCAGATATAAATGAAACTAATCAAAATAATCAAAGAAAAATGAAAAACAATGAGAAGGCAATATCCAGTTTATGCAATGACTGCAAAATGAACAAAACTGGAAGAACAGGCCTAACTAAAGTGGTCCCAGGATAAGTCATACAGCAGAATCACTCTGAGAAAGGGTCAAATAGGAATAAAGATTAAGGAGTGAGTTTTGGATTTTACATAAATGTGTAAATTCAATACTGTGTCACTGGGATGCTGTGTTCCTGTTGCCTCTCACATTGACTCTGATCAGGTCATTGTAATCAATCATGCAGCTATTGTGTCCATATTGACTTCTTCTCTATTGCAACTATTTCCATCCATAGAAGAAATCATGGACTATAGGAAGGCAAATGGTCACTTTTTCTCAAGTCAGAGCTGAACAGAGTAAATTAGGCAGCCTATTGCCTAGATTGGTCTACCTGCCCTTAACACTGCTCAAGATGGATGGGCTTGCCAAGACAAGGGACCAACACAGGGAGTCAACACATTTGTTGTGATTACTAATCTTTTAAAATTTATTCCTGCCCTCTTATGTTATTTTTCTTATATTTTCAATTTACCATACCTATTGTTGCTACTCTAACTTTTCTGCCTTTTTATTTTGGATTCATTTTCTTTTCCATGTTTTTACTCTAATGGTTTGGAAAATATCCGGCCTATTTCCATACTTCTTATAGTTAACCTTAAATTTTGAAGGAATAAGCTTTTTTTTCTTCTCTCACACAGCATTGATAAAGGAATACAATTTCATTGGCCAAAAGTATCTCCATCAGTATCAGTATTTATAGCCTTCCCTGCTGGCTACCATCCACTTTTACCCCGACGCATGTTCTACCCATCTGAGGGTTCAGTTCTAGATTATCACATTGTTTGACTTAATGAATCAACTATTACTTGGACTTAACTATTTTGTTTGACTGGCATTCTTCACCACTATTTCCTATACCCATTTCTTCCTCGTCCTTAGATTTCTTTTTTTACTATTTTATTATTTTTATTTTTGCTTCCTATGTGATAATAGATTTGTTTTGCAAGAACGAAGCCTCTAATCACTACTTAATAGGAGAAAAATGGAGAACTGGATTTACAATGTCTTCAAATCAAAGTCAGTATGAAAGCCTCCCAGATAAGAGCTAGGAGATGAGGGCTGTGGGAAAAAAATACATGTCTGTGAAACAAGAGGCTCAGGAACACTGGGAATCAACTGCTTTTTCTACTCAGAGGATGTGTCCTTGGTAATACTGCCTTTTGGTTAAGAATCAAGAGTCCTAGCACTTATATTTATCGGGAAAAATAAAAAGAACTAACAAAGGCTGGGCACGGTGGCTCACGCCTATAATCCCAGCACTTTGGGAGGCTGAGGCAGGTGGATCACCTGAGGTCAGGAGTTTGAGACCAGCCTGGCCAACATGGTGAAACCCCATCTCTATTAAAAATACACTTAATTTGCTGGTTGTGGTGGTGCGCACCTATAATCCCAGCTACTCAGGAGGCTGAGGCACAAGAATCGCTCGAACCCGGGAGGCAGAGGTTGCAGTCAGCCAAGATCATGCCACTGCACTCCAGCCTGGGTGACAGAGTAAAACCCTGTCTCAAAAAAAAAAAAAAAAAAAAAAAAAAAGAAAAGAAAAAGAAAAAAAAGAATCAAGGGAACATAGTATTTGCTTACACTAATGGAAACACATGGATTAAGTTATTTCTGAATGGTCGCCTCAACCCTAAATATACAAAAGAATAAAAGCTTAGCAAGACTTGAGTTGAGTTTTCCCACATCCATAGGACCTTGCTCTGGCTGGACATCATCTCCAGCAATTCTACATCCCATTAAGAACCTGAGAGCCATGGAAGGTTGCACTGAACAGATACTGTTTTGGATCTGCTCTGTGTAACCAACTCATTTGTGATAACATTTATATCCTTAGTTAGTTAAATCATAAATTTTAAAAAATCTTTGCTCAGACAAGGAAGGGAAGGAACATTTACTACAACCCACAATTCACCTGAAATACCTTACATGGGAAACCTTAAGGCCTTGCACATCTTTAGTTTGCCCTTTCACCTAAATGTTACTTTGGGTAGGTATAGTATTCTAATTGGTTAAAAAATCATTTTCTTTTCTATCTTCAAAAGTGTTGTTTCATTGCCTGCGAAGATTGTGCTACAATAAAAGATGTGATTATTGCTTTGTAGACAACCTCTTTTTTTCTGTCTGAAAGCTTTTGGAATTTTCTCATTATCCTTTGTCTTCTCAAATTTCACCAGAATGTATTTAGGTGTAGGCTTTTTATAATTTATTCTACTTCCAGTTGATGGATTGTTTCAATCTGAAGCCTTTTATCATTTCCAGCTCTGGGAAACTTTTATTTGACTCCTTTATTTCCTCCCTTCCATTTTCTCTATCTGAAATTCCTATTAGAGAGATATTAAATTCCTGAATCTATATTCCATGTGCCCTTTTTTCTCCCTATTTCTAATTCCTTGGTCTTTTCTCTATGTTCTTAAAGACTTTCACAGCTTACTCTGGCAGCTAATTTGATCTTTGACTGTATCATTCTGATACTTAGCGCAGATGTTGAGTTCTTCATCTTAATAATTATATTTTTAATATTCAAGATCTCTGCTTCATAGTCAAGGATGTCCCATTGTCAAACCTATGAGAATATGTTTGCTTTAAAAATTGTTCTCTGCTTGCTATGTTAACTCTGATTTCTCAGTATTAGTTCTACTTCTTGAGTTTGGTACTTCTTTTTCATGGTATTGATTTTCCTCAAGTATTTGGTGAAACTTGATAGTCTGATCACATTTTTTTTTTTTTTTTTTGAGATGGAGTATCGCTGTGTCACCCAGGCTGGAGTACAGTGGCACGATCTCGGCTCACGCCAACCTCTGCCTCCCAGGTTCTAGTGATTCTCCTGCCTCAGCCTTCAAGTAGCTGGGATTATAGGCACCTGCCACTACAACCCACTAATTTTTGTATTTTTAGTAGAGACAGAGTTTCACCATTTTTGCCAGGCTGGTCTCGCACTCCTCACTTCAAGTAGTCCACCCACCTCGGCCTCCCAAAGTGCTGGGATTACAGGCGTGAGTCACTGCGCCTGGCCTGATAACTCTTTTTTAATTAAAAGTTGTGTTTTTTTTTTTTTGTAGAGATAGGGTCTTCCTATGTTGCCCAAGCTGTTCTCAAACTCCTGGGCTCAAGCAATCTTCCCTCCTCAGCCTCTCAAAGTGTTGGGATTATAGTCATGAGCCACTGCACCCAGCCCTGAGCACTTCTGTACTTGATAATTTCTGTCCTTCTGTTTATTTTTACTGTGACCTGATTCTGGTAAATATAGGAGGAGGGGCAGGACATGTGGCACCTATTATAGTTGTAAAAGCTTCCCATTTTTTTCTAGAGGGCAGTAGCAACTACCTGGAAAAAAATCCCAGGCCCTTTAGCCCCCAATATCCACATTTACAACTTTAGTCAATAAGCCAATGCCAGTGAATTGAATGATATGTAAATTGTATCTCAGTAAAGTTATTTTTTAAGCCAATGCCACAAACTGAGATGGGAGAGGGTTTGACATGCTAAATAGCTAAGTATAGTTCCCTTAACAATCCCACTGAAGATTATCCCAGGCCCCTTTTCCATTCCTTGTATATGTTGAAACTGAGCCTGGAATTCCCCACATCTAAAACACCCTTCTACTGTGACTACTGAGCTATGTTTTTCTCCAGATTTGTTTGGAGGTGGAACATATGTGCCACCTTCTTGATCTAATCTCTCCACCTACAATAAATTAAAATAAAACCTAAACTACAATATGGATAAATCTCACATATATAACATTGAGCAAAGCAAGTCAGAGTTAATAGTACATTCTATAGTACTATATTTATATTAAAGTTCAAACAGGCAAAACTAATCTATGCTGTTAGAAGTCACGATTGGGGTTATCTTTGGGGGCTAATGAATAGAAGAGAGCACAAGAAGGTCTTTTTGGGTCTTGGTAATCTTCTGTTTCTTGCTCTGGGAGCTGGTTGCATGGGTATACTAACTTTGTGAAATTCATTCAGCCATACACTTATAACTTGTATACCTGTGTTATACTTCAACCAAAAAGGTTTTGGTGTGCAGGGGTCTCTTATTTCAGATAAAACAGACTTTAAACCAACATGATCAAAAAGGACAAAGAAAGGCATTACATAGGTCGGGCGCAGTGGCTCACGTCTGTAATCCCAGCACTTTAGGAGGCCGAGGCGGGTGGATCACGAGGTCAGGAGATCGAGACCATCCTGGCTAACACGGTGAAACCCCGTCTCTACTAAAAATACAAAAAAAATTAAACGGGCACGGTGGTAGGCGCCCGTAGTCCCAGCTACTCGGGAGGCTGAGGCAGGAGAATGGCGTGAACCTGGGAGGCGGAGCTTGCAGTGAGCCCACATCGCGCCACTGCACTCCAGCCTGGGCAACAGAGCGAGATTTCGTCTCAAAAAAAAAAAAAAAAAAAAAAAAAAAAAAGGCATTACATAGTGATATAAAGTGTTCAATTCAACAAGAAGACCTAACTATCCTAAATATATGTACACCCAACACTGGAGCACCCAGATTCATAAAACAAGTTCTTAGAGACCTACAAAGACTTTGATAACCACACAATAACAGTGGGAGACTTCAATACTTCACTGATAGGATTAACGAATCTTCAAGGCAGAAAACCAACAAAGATGTTTGAGACCTAAACTCAACACTTGACCAAACGGATCTAACAGAAATCCCCAGAACACTCCACCCAACAACAACAGTATATGCATTCTTCCCAGAAGCACATGGCACATACTTTAAACCCAACCACACAATCAGAGATAAAGCAATTCTCAACAAATTTTTTAAAAACCAAAATCTTAACAATTACTCTCTCGAGCTACAGCACAATAAAAATAGAAATCAATATCAAGAGCTCTCAAAAATCATATAATTACACGAAAATTAAACAGTCTCCTCCTGAATGACTTTTGGGTAAACAATGAACTTAAGGCAGAAATCAAGAAATTCCTTGAAACTGATGAAAACAAAGATACAACATACTATAATATTTGGGACACAGCTAAAGCAGTGTTAAGAAGAAAGTTTATAGTGCTAAAAACCCACATCAAAAAGTTAGAAAGAGCTCATATTAACAACCCAACATCACACTTAGAGGAACTAGAAAAACAAAAGGAAACCAACCCCAAAGCTAGCAAAAGAAAATTATTAAATTATAGCTAAGCTGAACAAAACTGAGACACAAAAAGCCATACAAACCAAAAGTTTATTCTTTGAAAGAATATGATTGATAGACCACTAACTAGAAAAATAAAGAAAAAAACAGAAGACCTAAATAAACCCAAGCAGAAACAACAAACGGGACACCACCACCAACTCAAAGAAAAACAAAATCCCTCAGAAACTATTACAAACACTTCTATGAACACAAACTAGAAAACCTAGAAAAAAGTTGATAAATTCCTGGAAACAGACAACCTCCCAATACTGAGCCTGGAATAAACTGGAACCCTGAACAAACCAAAAACAAGCTTCAAAACTGAATCAGGGCCGGGCACAGTGGCTCACATCTGTAATCCCAGCACTTTGGGAGGCCAAGGCGGGAGATCACCTGAAGTCAGGAGTTGGAGACTAGCCTGGCCAACGTGGTAAAACCCCATTTCTACTAAAAATACAAAATTTAGCCGGGCATGGTGGCACACACCTGTAATCCTAGCTACTTGGGAGGCTGAGGCAGGAAAATCGCTGGAACCTGGGAGGTGGAGGTTGCAGTGAGCCAAGATAGCACCATTGCACTCCAGCCTGGGTGACAAAATGAGACTCCGTTTCAAAAAAAACCTTAATCAGTAATAAAAAACCTACCAACCATAAGAATCCCTGGACCAGATGGATTCATAGCTGAATTATACCAGACATATAAAGAAGAACTGGTACTAATCCTACTGAAACTATTTTTAAAAAAAATGACAAAGAAGGACCCCTCACTAACTCATTCTGAGGCCAGCATCATTCTGATACCAAAACCTGGTGAGACACGATGAAAAAAGACAATTCCAGGCCAATATACCTGATGAACACAGATTCAAAAATCCGCAACCAAAGACTACCAAACCAAATCTAGCAGCACATCCAAAAAGCAAATCCATCGTGATTATGTAGGTTTTATTCCTGAGATGCAAGGTTGGTTCAACATACACAAGTGAATAAATGTTTTCATCACATGAACAGAACTAAAAAACCACAAGATCATCTCAATAGACTCAAAAAAAGCTTTTGATAAAATTCAATACCCCTTCATGTTAAAAATCCTCAACAAACTAGGTACTGAAGGAACATACCTCAAAATAATTACAGCCAACTATGACTAACCTACAGCCATCATCATACTGAATGTGTAAAAGCTTGAAGCATTCCCCTTGAGAACCAGAATAAGACAAGGATGCCCACTCCCACCACTCCTATTCAACACATTACTGGAAGTCCTAGCCAGAGCAATCAGGTGGGAGAAAGAAATAAAAGGCATCCAAAAAGGAAGAGAGAAGTCAAGCTATCTCTCTTTGTAGATATGATCCTATATCTAGGAAACCTCATAGTCTGACCAAAGGCTCCTAGATTTGAGAAACAACTTCAGCAAAGTTTTAGGGTACAAAAATCAGTAGCATTTCGTTCTTTTTTTTTTTTTTTTTTTTTTTTTTTTTTTTTGAGATAGTGTCTCACTGTGTCACCCAGGCTGTAGTGCTGTAGTTCAAACATGGAATAATGCAGCCTCAACGTCCTGGGCTCAAGCAATCCTCCCACCTCAGCCTCCCAGGTAACTAAGACCACAGGCCAGCATGCCCAGCTAATTTTTTTTAATAGAGATAGGGTCTCAATAAATGGGCCGGAGTAACACACCCAAATGAGGAATGTGTTGCCTACAAAATCCAAATAGGCCTGCTAGGCGTTGTGCCTCTTTCTTTCTTTTCTTTTTTCTCTTTTTTTTTTTTTTTTTTTTTTTTTTTGAGACAGAGTCTTGCTCTGTCACCCAGGGTAGAGTGCAGTGGCATGATTTCAGCTCACTGCAACCTCCACCTCAGGTTCAAGTGATTCTCCTGCCTCAGACTCCTGAGTAGCTGGGATTACAGGCGTGTACCACCACGCGTGCGTAATTTTTGTATTTTTAGTAGAGACAGGGTTTCACCATATTGACCAGGCTGGTCTTGAACTCCTGACCTCAAGTGATCCACATGCCTTGGCCTCCCAAAATGCTGGGATTACAGGCATGAGCCACCACACCCAGCCTGTGCCTCTTTCTTGGTTGTAGAAGAGGCCAAATGCAGCAACTTACCCTTCACCTTACAAGGAATATCTTGACAGGCCCCACACCACTGGACCCCTAAAAATTTTACTGAGGTAGATGTTCCCTGAATTTTAGTCGAATTTATTCTCTGGAACACAAATGTCTCACCAATAAGTCCAGTGTGTTTACTACTTCTTGCTCACCGGATCCAATCAGCAGAATGTCATCAATGTAATGGACCAGTGTGATATCTTGTAGAAGCAAAAAGCAATCAAGTTCTCTCTGAATAAGATTATGACACAAAGCTGGAAAGTTGATACACCCCTGAGGTAGTGAAGGCAAATTGCTTCTGGGGGGCCTTATGGACAGGAATGGAGAAAAAGGCATTTGCCAAGTCAATGGCTGCATACCAGGTACCAGGAAATGTGTTAATTTGCTCAAGCAATGAAACCACATCTGGTACAGGGCTGCAATTGGAGTCACCATTTGGTTAAACTTACGATAATCCACTGTCATTCTCCAAGATCCATCTGTCTTCTGCACAGGCCAAATAGGAGAGTTGAATGGGGATGTGAAGGGAATCATCACCTCTGTATATTTCAAATCCTTGATGGTGGCACTAATTTCCACAATCCCTCCAGGGATGCGATATTGTTTTTTATTTACTGTTTTCCTAGGTAGAGGCAGCTCTAATGGTTTCTATTCGGCCCTCATCCTACCGGTCAGGGAGCCAATGTGGGGGTTCTGCAAGCTGCTGAGTATGTTAATGTCAATTATGCATTCTAGCACTGGGGAAATGACCACAGGATGAGACCAGGGACCCACTGGATCCACTGTAAGTTTGACCTGAGCTAACACTCCATTAATTACCTTACCTCTATAAGTCCCTACTTTAACTGGAGGACCACAACGATGTTTTGAGTCCCCTGGAATCAACATCAGCTCAGAGCCAGTGTCCAGTAATCCCCAAAACGTCTGATCATTTCCCTTTCCCCAGTGCACAGTTACCCTGGTAAAAGGCTGGATGTCTCCGTGGGGAAGGATGGGAAAAAGATTAACAGCAGAAATTGTCGTTGGTGGAGTGAGGTCCTTCCTCAAGGAGACCCGGCCTCCCCTTCATTCAAGGGGTTCTGGGTCTGTAAAGTGGCTCGTCTGGAAATTAATTGAGGGGACATGATTCTCTCTTTTTATAATTCAAATTAGCCTTTTGTCCATTTGACCTGGAAGTTTTCTGCTTATATAAATTAAATAGGAATGCAGTAGGCTTCCTATCAATTTCACTTCTAGGAACAATGTAATTAGCCAATGCCAAAGCTCTACACGAGTCAGACCATTCTAATTGTTGCTTTGCCTCTGCTGTCCATTATGGTAGCTATGCTGACCTTGCATTTGATTGTTGAGTGCTGCCACTTGGCCCCTGCCACCTTGGGATCCAATTATCCCCATTTTATTTAAATTCTGTAGCTGAGTGACTGCAGTTCCCACTGTTAGATCTGACATACAGAGAAGAGCAATTACAGGGCTTTTCAAAGATGCAGGTGCTGCCCTCATAAATCTATTTTGCAAAGCATTGGTCAAGGGTATACCTTCTGGACCCTCCCAGCTGGGATGAGTAGGTCTAAAGTGACTAATCCTCTCCACCATACCAATCTCCCTAAGCCTTTGGATCCCTTCCTGTACATCAGACCATGGGAGATCAGGCATTTCCAGCTCACTCGCAGTGGGCCATCTTTTAATCCATATTTCAGCTAACCAAGCAAATAAACTATTAGAATCTTTTTTAATTATCCAAGCTACAACATTAAATTCTGAAACCCTATTTAGTGGGCCCAAATCAATAAATTCAGCCTGATCCAACTCTATGTTCCTTCCACCATTATCCCACACCTTTAATATCCATTCCCATGCCTGTTCTCCAGATTTCTGCTTATATAAAGTAGAAAACGCAAGTAGTTCCTTTTGAGTGTAGTGCACCTCTTCATGGGTCACACTCTCAACCTCACCTCTAGGGGCCTGCTGGGACTTTAGTCTAGTTATAGTTCTAGAAGCAGACAAGGGTGTTCGGGGTGGCTCCTAAGGAGAATCAACATTATCTTGCCTGGCAACTGACTCAGGGAAGGCCATCACTGTTGCCTCAGGCAACAGCACAAGGTTTATCTCCTCAGACAAAGGTGGAAAGGCTGATGGCAGCATGGATCGGGGAGGGGATGTTGCCACTACTGGGAATGGGGAAGCTGTTTGTTCTGGCAAAAAAAGGTTCATCGGAGTTTACAAGCTCAGTGTCTCCAGCTTCATCAGGGTCCTCCCACATGTCCCCATTCCAAGTTGCAGGGTCCCATTCTTTTCCAATCAATGACCTCACTTTAACAGTAGACACCTGGCGAGGCTGTGCATCCACTTTTCATTGCAGGTCAGCCACGCACGTGATAAGAGCTTGTGTCTGTTTTTCTACAATTTCAGCTCTTTCTCTACAGGAGATAAGACTCTCATTCAGGGCAATCTTAGAAGATTTGAGGCTCAGGATCTGCTTCTGAAGCTGGCAGTTAGAATCCCTGAGTTCATCATTTTCTTTCATCACTTTGTCCAGTGAACTTAGGAGCAACCAACCAACTTCCTTATGTTCCTTGGTCCTCCACATATAGTCAAAGGTATGATGTATAGAGTCACTAAACTCCTTGCCTCTCAGGGGTGTCAAATGCATTTATTTTGCATAACTCTCTAAACAGTTCATGCCAAGGACTATCAGTGTTCTCCACACTATTAGAAGTAGCATCCTTAACATTATGGGGTCTAATCATATTAAGCCACCAACTCCAGAAACCCTAAAACCAATGAAAGAACTCCATCCTTAATATTCTGTTCCTCTAGAACCACTCCTGGTACCAAAATCTGTATTCATCAGGGTTCTCCAGAGGGACAGATCTAACAGGATATATATATATATACACACACACACATATATTTATCCATATGTCCATATATATATCCATATATCCATATATATATCCACATATCCATATATCATATATATATCCATATATATCTCTATATATCCATATATATCTCTATATATCCATATATATCTCTATATATCCATATATATATCTATATATCCATATATATATCTATATATATATATATATGGGAGTTTATTAAGTAGTATTAACTCACACAATCACAAGGTCCCACAATAGGCCATCTGCAAGCTGAGGAGCAAGGAAGCCAGTCTGAGTCCCAAAGCTGAAGAACTTGGAGTCTGATGTTCGAGGGCAGGAAGCATCCAGCACGGGAGAAAGATTTAGGCTGGGAGGCTAAGCCAGTCTAGTGTTTTCACGTTTTTCTGCCTGCTTTATATTCTGGCCATGCTGGCAGCTGATTAGATGGTGCCCAACCAGATTGAGGGTCGGTCTGCCTTTCCAAGCCCACTGACTGAAATGTTAATCTCCTTTGGCAACACCCTCACAGACACACCCAGGACCAATACTTTGCATCCTTCAATCCAATAAACTTGACACTCAGTATTGACCATCACAATGCCCATTAGTGGTGGACTGGATAAAGAAAATGTGGTACATAAACACCATGGAATACTATGCAGCCATGAAAACAAAGGAGATCATGTCCTTTGCACCAACATGGATAGAGCTGGAGGCCATTGTCCTATGTGAATTAACACACGTCATAAGTTAATTAATGCAGAAGCAGAAAACCAAATACCACATGCTCTCTTTTATAAGTGGGAGTGAAACACTGGGTACACATGGAAACAAAGGAACAAGAAACACTGGGGCCTACTTCAGTTTGAAGGGTGGGAGGAGGGTGAGAATTGAAAAACTTCCTATTGAGTACTGTGCTTATTACCGGGGTGACAAAATAATCTGTATACCCAAACCTCACGACATACAATTTACCCATATTAACAAATCTGCATATGTACTCCAAACCTAAAATAAAAGTTAGGGAAAAAATTTTTAACCTGAATTTAGATTATTTCAAATTCTCCATTCACCTTAAAGAGAGCTATTCATTTGCTTTAACCATAGCTTTAAAAACAGATTACTAGGCCAGATGTGGCAAAAATAATTTTAAATATTTCAAAACCTGAAAAATCAGATCATATAGTGGGTTTGCACTTCTGGTAATGGGAGAATGGGTCAGTAAAGCCAGTTATTTCTGCTGATCTACTAGACAAGTAGAACGAAATGCACAAACATCTCCTTGAAGGTACTGAAGAACTGCAAAACACTGAAGACTTACCAGGCCAGACGCTGGTGAAATACAGAGATCAAGAGAGCGCTGCATTCGGCAACTCTGGAAGAAGTGCCTGAGAAGTGCTTTTGACAGTCTCTCATGGGTAAGGAAACAGAGATTGGAGCCCAGAGTACAAAGTGACCTGGGTTAGGAGAGGAATCAGGTGATTGGGTGAACCCACGTCGATTTGGGTTAAGACCCCAAAGGGCTGCAGCCTACAAGAGTGAAATAGAACTGGCTGGGAACAGTGGCTCATGCCTGTAATTCTAGCACTTTGGGAGGCCAAGGCCGGTGGATCACCTGAGGTCAGGAGTTTGAGACCAGCCTGGCCAATGAAACTCTGTCTCTACTAAAAATACAAAAATTAGCCAGGTGTGGTGGCAGGTGCCTGTAATCCCAACTAATTGGGAGGCTGAGGCAGGAGAATTGCTTGAAACCGGGAGGTGGAGGTTGCAGTGAGCCTAGATCGCATCACTGCACTCCAGCTTGGGCGACAGTACAAGACTCTGCCTCAAAAAAAAAAAAAAAAAAAAAGTACACCAGAAGTAGATTCCTGAAGAGACTACATTTGTAATAAGAGTAAGCTACGGATGTCATGGGAACACAGGACATGGGGAGGTTATCCAAAGGACACATTTAATCTGAGAGTTGAGAGAGCAATAGGAGTAAAAATTATCCAAGCCAAAGTACAAATTGAAGAAGAAGGAGAAAAGCATTCTAGAGACAGTAGCTACCTATGTAAAGGCTGGAGGCAATCTGAAAAACTGGTGCATTGATAGGATAGGGGCATGAAAATATGAGTAGTTTACTATAACAAGAGCATAGTTAGGAAGACAGTTAAGACTTGTTAAGAGATGAAGCTGAACCTGGATGGAAAGAGCTGGTCAATGTAAAAGAAGTTAAATATGTAAAATTATTAAGACTGTAAAATTAGGCCAGGCATGGTGGCTCACATCTATAATCCCAGTACTTTGGGAGGCCAAGGCAGGCAGATCACTTGAGGTCAGGAGTTCGAGACCACCCTGGCCAACATGATGAAACCCCATCTCTACTAAAAATATAAAAAACTGGCTGGGTGCAGTGGCTCACGCCTCTAATCCCAGCAGTTTGAGAGGCCAAGGCGGGCCGATCACGAAGTCAAGAGTTCGAGACCAGCCTGGCCAATATGGTGAAACCCCATCTCTATTAAAAATACAAAAATTAGCTGGGTGTGGTGGCAGGCACCTATAATCCCAGCTACTTGGGAGGCTGAGGCAGGAGAGTCTGCTTGAAACCAGAAGGTGGAGGTTGCAGTGAGTGAGCTGAGAACGTGCCACTGCACTCCAGCCTGGGTGAAAGAGCAAAACTCCGTCTCAGGGGGAGAAAAAAAAAAACTAGCTGGGCATGGTGGCAGGCACCTGTAATCCCAGCTACTCAGGAGGCTGGGGCAGGAGAATTGCTTGAACCCAGGAGGAGGAGGTGGCAGTGAGTCGAGATCACGTCACTGCACTCCCAGCCTGGGTGATAAGAGCCAAACTCCGTCAAAAAAAGGCTGTAAAATTAGAACTACAGTAAAGACAAAGATGGCTTCCATGTCTCTCTCTGGTGGCTGAAATGACCATACTAGCTTACTTTTGAGATTCAAGCCAAACATGATCTACTTCTCATTACATTTACTTTCATAAAGTACTTGGGTTGTCTTACCAAAATCAGATCCTAACCCTTTCCTGTTCAAAACCCTCTTCCTGTATAGACTGAATACCTCTTATTCAAAATGCTTAGGGCTGGGTGCAGTATCTCATGCCTGTAATCCCAGCACTTTGAGAGATCAAGGCAGGAGGATTACTTGAGCCCAGGAGATCAAGACCAATCTGGGCAACATAGCAAGACCCCGTCCCTACAAAAAAAAAGTTTTTTAATTTGTTGGGCATGGTGGCGCATGCCTGTGGTCCCAGCAACCCAAGGGACTGAGGTGGGAGGATCACTTCAGACCAGGATGTCAAGGGTACAGTAAGCCACGATAGCACCACTACCTCCCAGCCTGGGTGACAGAGTAAGACCCTGTCTCAAAAAAAGAAAAAAATGCTGGGACCAGAAGTGTTTCAGATTTTGAATTTTGTTGGATTTTGAAATATGTGCATTATACTTACCACTTGAGCATCCCCAAGCTAAAAATCCAAAATCTGAAATGCTCCAATGAGCATTTCCTTTGAGCATCATGTCAGCACTCCTAAGTTTCAGATCTTGGAGCATTTTGGATTTCAGATTTTCAAATTAGAGGTACTCAACTTGTACTTAAAATAAAACTTTAAATGCCCATAAAACACAGCCTGTAAGGATTTGGCTCTCATCTGCCCATCATCATCTTCTCATATCACTTTCCTTCTCACTCAAAACCCTTAAATTTAACATAGCTTTCTTCAATTCTACAAAATGTTAAAGATATTGACCCCCTCAGGGTGTCATGTTCTTTCTGCCTAAAATTTTAGTTTTTTCCCCCACCCTTCATCTATTTGTCATTCAGGTCAACTTAAATAACACGTTAGCAAGCATAACTTCTTTTTTTTTTTTTTGAGCCAGAGTCTTGCTCTGTTGCCCAGGCTGGAGTGCAATGGTGCTATCTCGGCTCACTGCAAGCTCCGCCTCCCAGGTTCACGCCATTCTCCTCCCTCAGCCTCCCGAGTAGCTGGGACTACAGGAACCCGCCACTGGGCCCAGCTAATTTTTTTTGTATTTTTTTAGGAGAGACGCGGTTTCACCCTGTTAGCCAGGATGGTCTCGATCTCCTGACCTCGTGATCCACCCATCTCGGCCTCCCAAAGTGCTCAGATTACAGGCATGAGCCACCGCGCCCGGCCAGCAAACATAACTTCTGTGACTCCCTCCTCCCCCAGTTTAAGTTAGGTCCCATGGCTATTTTCCATACCTTATTTATGATTATGTATTTAAGGTTACATGTTTGTCTATCTCCTCTTCTAGAGCAAGTTAGGACACTGACTTTGTCTTTTTGGTTCCTCAGTATATATCCAGTTCCTAGCACAGTGTACAGTGGTGTACAGTAAGTGTCCAAACGTGATCAAATATTGAATGAATCACTCAATGCACAGGAAGAAGAGCAGGTTTGAGGAGAGAAAGGTTTCAGGTTTGGATTTTTAAATCTGAAGTGTCTACATAATATCCAAGAGGAAATGTTAAGCAAATACACATAATTATCTGGATTTCAGGAGAACGATATGGGACAGGGTGATTGATACAGGAGTAAACAAGTATATGGTAACTGAAGTTATTCAAGGAATGAGAATATAAAGAAAGAATAAATTTTACAACAGAAAAAAAGAGAGGCTAAGACTAAGAAAGAACTATCAAACTCATAGCAGGAAAATAAGATGCAGCCAAACCACAGTGTGTGATACTATGGCAAAGGTGATTTCAAACAGAGTTAAAAAGTGCTGAATATGCTGGGCACAGTGGCTCATGCCTGTAATCCAAAGCTTTGGGAAGTCAAGGTGGGAGAATCACTTGAGCCCAGGAGTTCAAGGCTTCAGTGAGCTGTGACTGTGCCACTGCACTCCAGCCTGGGCGACACAGTGAGACACTGTCTCAAAAAATAAAAATAAAAATAAAAAATAGTTCCACATACTATAAAAAGATAAGGTTCGATAAGTAAAAGGAAAAATAGCAGGGTCCTGTGCAGAAGAAAGAAGTAGAAATCTCAGTGATGTCAAGTCAAGGTGTGGTGGGAACCGTGGAATAAGGAAGCTCAGATTGAAGGCTGACATCACATATGACATCAGAGATGTGATTCCCTCAACTGTTGAACCTACCAAAGTATCATATTGTATGTTTATGTTTGTGCATATGTGCATAAACTATAAATAGGTTCCATTTAAAACAGCACTTGATTTATAAGTGTTCTGAGCACGTTTAAGGTAGGCTATGATATTCAGGTTAGGTGGATTAAATGCATTTTCAACTTACAGTACTTACAATACTTTCAATTTACAATGGGTTTATCAGGAGGTAACCCCATCATTAAGTCCAAGAGCATCTGTATATTAAATAAGGTGTTTTAAAAAGGAAACAGACATAAAATAAGTTATAGACTGAGAGGCTGACAAAAATGTTATGACCAGAGGCTCACAGGAACTTAACCCTGAATTTCCCCTAGGAGTTCAGTATTCATTAATTCAGTGTTCACAGTGCCTTTATAGAACAAAACTACCCCAAACAAGAACAAACTGTACCTTGAATGTGACACCTTTATGAGTGTAAAATTAATGAGACAGGGCAACAGAGTTCATTCATCGAAATAAGTTACCATTTCCCAACATACAGTATTATTGCATGAGAGTACTCAATAACTTGAGTGTCAAATGGTTCAGAACACTAAGTGCTAAAGTTCTATGGAAAAGATTCCTATAGTTCAATATTCTTCCCCAGCTAGGAGGGTAAAGCTGTCTTTTGCCATAATTTGGAGCACAAGAAGGTAGGCATCAGAAGCCGAAATACAAAGCCACCAGAGTTAGAGAAGGAAAAAGTAAGTTCAAAACTGGCAGCAAAAGCAAGGTCTCACTGAATACAAGAAATCAGAAGATTGAGCCTGTGTCAACTCCCTTCTATTTATTTATTTTTTATTTCAAGAATATTTATTAAAGATGTTAAAAGGCTCAAAACATTTCACCAAAGCAAAAAATATGTGTTCATTTAACCAAAGATTGATAATTAAAAGACTTTAAAAGCAATATACAAAGTTACATGAATATAAATACCTTAGCCCTTTTAAATTTTAGTTTTCCTAAAGAATCAAAAACCTACGAATATAATATAGAAATTATTTTGCTATTAATAAAATGTAAAATCTTTGTTTTTTAAGCCAAGTACCAAAAAGGCAAAGAAAACTTTCTGCAGTGTAATTGCTTCTCCTTATGGGAAGCCCATTTAGATAACCCAAAAGTCAAACCTATTGAAAAGAGTACATGAATTTAATCAGACACAGGAAGAGTCTGTTCAAGGTTATGAGTATAGCAGAAGAATACATGAGTCTTAGTAATAGCATGAGAAATTCCTGATTACATTGAAAAATTTAGACTTATCAAGAAAAATCAGGAGTACAGATAAAGTTATACTGGAGGTAAACATTGCTTTTTTGGACCTTTAAGATAAAACATTTTAGTATTAGGCCACAACAACAGCTGGAACTAGAGGGAAAAAATTTCAGGAGTGATGAAAAAACTGAGGAAGAGAGTTGTCATCTCAAGCCTTCTCAAGGGGAGGAAAAGCTGAAAGCAACAAGACACAACAAATGTTGAACCTCTCAGATACGAATCTAAGAAGTTTTTAAAAGAAATTGGTTATATAATTAAAAATCAAAACCTCTTGTAATTTCCCTAAAAGCAAAGCAATACCTTAAGTAACCCTTGTTTTAATGTAAGGGGCTAACCTTTAGAAAGACTATTATAATGGTTTCCTTTTTAGTTATAACCAACTTACTTACAACATTCCTTTTATAAATTCTGTTTCTTGTACCTTATAACCACTTACACAGCCCATTTATAACACTTTTCACTTTCTTACTTGTCTTACATTACACTTCTTTTTAAAAATAACCAGTTATTTTACTTTAAGACAAAAATTTACCACACAAGATCTTTTTTAGATAAAATTATTATTTTTAAACAATCTTACTTACCAAAAATATATTTATATTCATAACTTTTCTCACATCTTTTACTTCCGATTTTCTTTTTACCTTTTTTAACTTTTGAATAACTTCTAAATTATATAAAATTATTTTTTCTCAAGAACACAACTTATAGAATTATATAAGAATTATATATTAACTAGAATTCTTATTCTTAGTAACCTTAAATTTTAGTGAAAACCTAGGAAGCAAGACATCCTGAACTGTCTATCAGATGTGAACACTTTATAGATGAAACCACTCCACAATTTTAGAAATACATTTTCCCATATTATAACCCTTTCTTAGTTAGAAATGACCCAAATATTCAATAAGCATCCAAAATAATTTTAAGATTTTAAAATTACATAAAAAGTTTACCTGGAAGCATTTATCCTATTTTTATGCACTTAATTTTTTTAACAGTTTATCTAGATTACTTCTGAAAAATGAAGATATTAGACAGAACTAGTTGTCATTTAAAGTTATTTCTCTGTTAATCATTTATAAAGCCTGTGAACATCAGGCGTTCACCTGAGTAAGAACCTTAAACACAAGGACATTTTGCCAATAATTCAGAAGCCTCAGCTGTTTTTATTGAACCTGAAATATTTAGCAAAGGTAGATATAAAATAATTAGTGTGAGAAAACACTTTAAACAGTCCACTTTCAAGGCATGATAAATCTAAGTACGTGCAGCCAGCCTGTGGATGTAACAAACCACACAGCTCACGCACCTAGAAGGTCAATAAGCAAACAGAATGTAGAGGAAAGATCAGCCTATAAAAGGGAAGAAAGTGTTGTTATTGGGAAATCAAAACTTCAGTGGGGAAGGGGACTGGGGTATAACCTTATAGGGGGATAATGAAACTTAAGCAACATCCAGGAAGATTGTAACCCCATAGTACTCGACCAGTGAGGAACTGGGGGAGGGACTTATTACATGCTAGGGGATAAATTACCTGCTACTGTAAGTGCCCCAGGTGTGCCTGCCTACCAGACGGCCAGTCTTGCAAGACTGCCATTAAAAGTCTCGCTTCTGCTCTTCTTCATGTCTCCAAGGGTTTGGCCAGGTGAATATGTTTCTGACAACTGGTATATCTGCTGTTAATCACTTATTGTGTCCGGAATTGGTGGGTTCTTGGTCTCGCTGATTTCAATAATGAAGCTGCGGACCCTCACGGTGAGTGTTACGGTTCTTAAAGACGATGTGTGTCCGGAGTTTGTTCCTTCAGATGTTCAGATGTGTCCGGAGTTTGTTCCTTCAGATGTTCAGATGTGTCCGGAGTTTATTCCTTCTGGTGGGTTCGTGGTCTCGCTGGCTTCAGCAGTGAAGCTGCAGACCTGCGCGCTGAGTGTTACAGCTCTTAAAGGCGGCGCGGACCCAAATAGTGAGCAGCAGCAAGATTTATTGCGAAGAGCGAAAGAACAAAGCTTCCACAGTGTGGGGGGACCCAGGTGGGTTGCCCAACTTCTATTTATTGACTATTGTTTCAGGTACTATGTTGAGAGGTACTTTATCTTTCTTTGTCCAATGTTTTATTCCCACAGCATCACTTCAAGACAGCAATTTTAAGTCCCCATCACAGAGATAAGGAAACCAAGACTCAGAGTTGAACTATGTTGCCCATGATAACAGCATAATCAACAGCTAAGACAATTCAAAGATGTGTATGATTCTTCAAACTTCACAGAAGACTAAGAGAAGATAACAACCATTAAAATAGGAGATGTACTCATTCTTCACATTCTGACATGTAGTCATTTAAAGAGGCAAAGATAAGAAATGGTTGTACTTCTCACAACAAATTGTGAAGTGTGGCATGGCAGTACTAATAGAACATAAAAACCATTTAGCTAAACTTATATTACCTCACAGCTACACATCTAACCTTTTAAGGGTGATGTCACTAGATACATTCACTCCCTTAATGTCACTCCCTGAATCACTAAGTCAGACCTTTCACAGCAGTTCTCGGTAAATTTTCATCAGCTTTCACGATGTTTAGAAAATAATCTGCACACATATTACCAAGCACGAATAAGTGTTTCCGTTTTATTTAACACTTAAGCGAACATTTTTGACTATACATCTATATAACGCACAGTACTAAAAAAGTGCAAAATATTCATCATAAACATGAGGAAAGTGAATACCACAATGGTTGCATCAACTCAACTAGGTAATTTTGCTCGTTAACAAAAACACAGCTTTTTCTTAAAGTTTTTTAGACGTTAACAGCTGTTCAACATCATCTTCCATCTAATTCCTTCTGAACTGCTTCAGGTTGCCTAGCACATATGCAGCTGGTGTTAAGAAGGTAGTAAAAAACACCACAAGTCCAACAGCCATTTCCTGGAAGAGAAGATGACATGCGCTTCTGAGTATGGCTTCCTGGGCCAGCGACTTGCTGCCTAACAAAAAGTGCTTAAAAAAACATTTTAAGCAACTAGGCCGTTGTCCTAGAAACACGGTCCAGGTGAAATCTAAAATGCCGAAAACCGATTCATGGATCACCTGATTTTTTTTTTTAATTCATTTTTCATCTAACGGTTCTCCGGTTCCAACCTTCGCACTCTGGAACTTCTATGTGGCCCAAGATTTCCACCATTTTATCGAAAATGCTAGATCTTGGCAGTGCCGAGGACGTCCGAGGATGGTAAACCATTCCTCCGCGAAACCACAGCCCCGCCCCCGAGCCAGCCAGGTGCCGCTAAAGGGTAACAACGAAGGAGGCCCAATCCCCCCGCGCTCCTCAGGGTCCCGGGCTTTCCGCCCCTGTGCCCGACGACGGCATCCTCACAGCGACCCTCTCCTAGGAACGTCCCCCAACAGCAACCAAGCCACAAGAACCTCCCCCAACGGCGACCAAGCCACAGGAGCCTCCCACGCGAGGCCCGCACGCCGTGTCCTCCCTTCTCCCCACCCGTCGGGGCGCCCCGCCTGGGCCACGCGCTTCCCGCCCGCCATGATGGCTGGGCCTCAACTCACCGCGGCAGACAGGGGCCGCTGGCGCGGGGGCTCCGAGTGGGCGAAGCGGGGAGCGGGCTGCAGGTCGAGCAGGGCCAAGCGGCGGTAGTGGCGGCAGGCAGGACAGCGCCCACGCAGGAGAGGCATATCGCGTCAGGTGAGACAAAGCCAGGCGTGGACAGCACAAGTGAGGTGAAGCCAAGTAATGCAACCTCCAGTGCTCGTGAGGCAGCTGGTTTGCGCAGGCGCCCCAGCCACGAGGGGGCGCTCTGCCCTCGCCCCTACCCCGCCCCTTCTGCCCAGCACCCCCTGCTCTGCCCCGCCTCTTCCGCTCACCACTCCTTGCTCTGTACTGCCCTTTCCACTCAGCACTCCGTGCTCTGCCACACCCTTTCTGCCCAGCACCCCGTGTTCTGCCCCACCCCTTCTGCTCAGCACCAGTTGCTCTGCACCACCCCTTCCACCCAGCACATCCCTGCTCTGCTCCACTCTCTTCAGTTCAGCACCCCCTGCTCTGCCCTGCCTTTTCCACTCAGGGCTCCCTGCAACCTCCCAGCCCTCATTCACCTCACTTTCCACCCACGTGTCCTATCCTCTCCTAAACTCTCCTGCCACCCTTCCCTGAGCCCCAACCCCACCTCACACTAAGTATCTCTTTTCTGCTGGGTAAGGTGAGGGACTTGGCACACCTACTCCTTTCCTTTGTCGTCCTCTCTATACTTTATATACCTCTTAACATGCCCTGGCATTGGCAGAGTTTATAGCACACTGTTCTCTAATGCAAATTAAATCTTCCATAAAATGTCTATAGGTTAATTCTTAACACTGAAAACCAAGAACAAGTTTCTATAGTCGGCTGATGATAAAAAAATATTCATGGCAGGGTCAAATAGAGTGTTTGGACCCAGAAGAAAAGGTGATGTAATTATCTGTCACTAAGGCTAATTTTCTTATTTTTTTGTAGAGACAGGTCTCACTGTGTCACCCAGGCTGATCTCAAACTCCTGGGCTCAAGCCATCCTCTTGTCTCAGCCTCCCAGAGTATTGGGATTACAGGCATGAGGAACTGTGCCCAGACTCTCTTGAGGGAAAAGTAAATATACCCTGATTTTTAAATTTAGTACTGTAATAAAACTTTATCTACTACAATGATCTTGTGTCTTCACATTATTTCTTTTGGGGGCCTATTGCACAACTAACACTCTAGGGTTTCTCTGGATTGCTCTGTTTCTGCAGCCTGGTATCTTCCTCTTTCTTAGATTTCTTGTCGTTTTGCTGTAGTACATCCTTAAGCTGTTCTTTCAGGAAGGGTTTGTAGCTGATAAAGTTCCTCAGTCCTTGGAAATCAAAATATATATATATATAGGTCTCCATTTAAATGCCAGTTTGAATGGTTATAGAGCTCTGGGCTCAAAATCATTGTCCTTCAGAGATTTTCAAAAGGCATTGTTCCTTTCTTTTCCAGCATCTAGTGAGCCGATAAATATAATGCCAATATAGTTGTCATTCCTTTGAGTACCCTCTTTTTTCCTTTTGGGAATCTTTTAGGTATTCCTTTTTGTCTTTGGAATTGTGACGTTCCTCCAGGATACTGTTAGATATGGGTATTTTTCCATTCATATGGATTAGCAGTGGGTAAGACCTTTCTATCTGAAGTCATGGTTCTTTAGCTATAGGAGCACTATTCCTATTTATTTGCTTCTCTCTGTTTTCTTTGTTCTCAACCTAAAATTCTTATTGATGGACATTGGCCCTTCTTAGCGGGTCACCTCTGTCTTTCAACATTTTTCTCACTCATCGACGTTTTGTCCCTTGTTCTACATTTTGCAGGATTTCCTTGACTTTTTCTTCTAGCCCATGATTTTTTATTTTAGAATTATAGTTTTAAAACATACTAATTTTTGCTTTTACAGTCACTTGTTAGTATTTTATAGATGCTATCACTTTAGATTTCTTTCAGAATATTAATCTGAACTTTTAAAAAGTTATCTCTATTCAATGAACTATCTGTGTTTCTTCTGGCATACATTCTATTTATTTATTTTGAACCTGCTAGTTTTATTCAAGTATCTTATGATCCTTGGTTGTCATTTCATGCTTATGAATATGAAGAAGCAGTTCGGTTACTTTTATTCCTTTCTGTTACTGTCTCAGTCTGTTCAGGCTGTTAGAATACAACAAACTGGGTGGCTTATAAATGACGGAAATGTATTTCTTACAGTTCTGGATGCTAGAAACTCAAAATCAACGTGCTGGTAGATTTGATGTCCAGTGAGGGCCCACTTTCTTGTTCTGGTTGTGTCTTCATAAGATGGAAGCAACAAGGTAGCTCTCTAGGGCCTCTTTTATAAGGTTACTAATCCTATTCATGAGGGCTGTGGTATGATCTAATTACTTCCCAAAGGCCCCGCCTCCTAACTCTGGGGCATGTTTCACCATGTTGCCCAGGCTGTTCTTAAACTCCTGGCCTCAAGCAATCCACCTGCCTCGGCCTCCCAAAATGTTAGGATTACGGGAGTTAACCATCATGCCCAGCCCATGTTACATTTCCACTGGGCAACTGTGCTCTGGAATCTTATCCTAACCAATCAAGGACCTGCATGAACCATGGCTGGCCACCTCCCTAACCTCATCTCCTTGTTCTCAGTCTTCCCTTGGCTCATCCTGCCCAGTCACATCAGGTAAACTCTTAACTTTGCCTTAGATATCCCCAGATAATAATTTGAGCACCTCTGGGTTACACGAGTCCTCTAAGAAATGATTTAGTGCAACATTGCTCTGTTTCCTGGCCACAGTTGTTACACTACTTGACTCAAATATTGGACCAAAGAGAGAGCTGGGACCCAGTCTGTTGGTTGAGATGGATGTTGTAACTTGGGAGCCATGTTTTTTTTCCTACCTAGCAAGAAAGCCCTTCCACAGTGAGTTAATAATGTAGCCAAGCTGCTCAAAGAACCAGAGATAAGAGCCAGAGGGAACATCCTGCCTGTGTTCAAAGCCCTGGTTTGAATTCTCCCTATTCTGAAGTTAGGACACTTTCCTCTCCTTGAGTTCTGGGCCTCTCTTTATATACTTTATGATAAATCCTGCTTTGGGCTTAAACTAGGTGGTGCTGGATTTCTATTGCTAACAACAAAAGAGCTTTAAGAAAGATGATATTAGTCAAGCCTTTTTTCTTTGGGTAATACCCCATTTTTAATTTTTAAAAAGCAACAAAAATTCTGAAGTAAAGTGAGAAAGAGCCCAATAATAGGCAAGCTTGACTGGTTTAATCCTAATCTTGAGAAGTTTAGAACAGAGTGCAGTTCAAGTGAGATTTAAGCATTTTAGGCCTTTCTCTGTGACAAAAGCCTTAAAACACTTTTGACAGTGGTGACTCCAAATTCAGCCACAACACAATTAAGCTCCCTGCCACCCACCCCCACCCCAGGAGATAGCTTTTAGCTGCTCAAATTACCGATACAAACAACATTCCTCAGTTTAATTTCTGCAAGTCACAAAAGACTAGCACTGTTATTTCAAACCTCTACAATTTTCAATAAAGGGTTTAGTGGGCTGGGATTCAATGTATTCTCAGTGACCCACAATGCAAGAACTTCCTTCTGCAGTTATATAAAAGAACTTAATTAGAGCTATAACCTAGAGATCAGGTTTTCTGAGCTGTATGTACACAATGAATGAGAAAGACACCCTCCGCCCACTTACCTTTTTTTAATGTGATTTTTATAAATATTCACGCTCTAAATAAACTGGTGTTAAAGTTCTAGAAAATTATATAATGAATTAAGATTGCACTACCTCAGCCTCAAATATCTCAAATTCATTCCTCTCTAGAAAAACATGTTTAATTCTGATTCAAGAACCAAAGGCTTCAGAACAAAAGTCTCTGAAAAATAGGGGAGAAAAAAAAAGAGCCAAGGGCCTTTGAGGAACAAAGTGCTTCTCTTTCTATTTGCGTCTGTCTTTACAATTGCACAACCTCAATGATCGAGATACTCCGATAAGTAAGCAACAAAAGCAGAAGAGTTGCAAAAGTGGGAAACATATTCAAGTTCTGCAACTGGCAACATCAGTAACACACTTGGATTACAAGCACAACAGTAATAGAAGATGATATAGGAAGACATGCCCCTTGCTCCCCTTTGCCTTCCACTATGATTGTACGTTTGCTGAGGCCTCCCCAGCCATGCGTAACTATGAATCAATTAAACCTCTTTTCTTTATAAACTATCCAGTTTCAGGTAGTTCTTTATAGCAGTGTAAAAACAGACTAATATAGAAAATTGGTAACAGGAGTGGGGTACTGCTATAAAGATACCTAAAAATGTGGAAGTCACTTTGGAACTGGGTAATAGGCAGAGGCTGGAACAATTTGGAGCGCTCAGAAGAAGACAGGAAGATGTGGGAAAGTTTGGAACTTCCTAGAGACTTGTGGAATGGTTTTGACCAAAACACTGATAGTATGATATATGATAGCATGCTGATAGTATGATATATGGACAATGAAGTCCAGGCTGAGGTAGTCTCAGATGGAGATGAGAAACTTATTGAGAACTAAAACAAAGGCCACTCTTGCTATGCCTTAGCAGAGACCGGCAGCATTTTGCCCCTGTCCTAGAGATCTGTGGAACTTTGAACTTGCAAGAGATGATTTAGGGTATCTGGCAGAAGAAATTTCCAAGCAGCAAAGCATTCAAGATGTGACCTAGCTTTTTCTGAAAGCATACAGTCATATGCGTTCACAAATGGATGTTCTGAAATTGGAACTTACGCTTAAAACAGAAGCAGAGCATAAAAGTTTGGAAAATTTGCAGCCCGACCATGTGGTAGAAAAGAAAAACCCATTTTGTGGGGAGAAATTCAAGCCACCAGCTACAAAAATTTGCATAAGTAAAGAGAGGCCAAATGTCAATGGCCAAGACAATGAGGAAAATGTCTCCGGGGTATTTCAGAGATCCTCACAGCAGCCCCTCCCATCACAGGCCCAGAGGCCTAGGAGGGAAAAATGGCTTCATGGGGTAGGCCCAGGACCCTGTTTCTCTGTGCAGCCTCAAGGCATGGTGCCCTGCGTCCCAGCCACTCCAGCTCCAGCCATGGCTAAAAAGGATCAAGGTAGAGCTTGAGTCATTGCTTCAGAGGGAACAAGCTCCAAGCCTTGGAAGCCTCCATGTGGTGTTCGTCCTGTGGGTGCACAGAAGACAAGAGTTAAGCTTTGGGAGTCTCCACCTAGATTTTAGAGGATGTATGAAAACTCTTGGATGTCCAGGCAGAAGTTTGCTGCAGGGGCAGGGCCCTCATGGAGAATCTCTACTATGGCAATGGAGAGGGGGAAATGTGGGGTTGGAGCCCCCACACAGAGTCTCTACTATGGCACTGCCTAGTGGAGCTGTGAAAAGAGAGCCACCATCCTCCGGAACCCAGAATGGTAGATCCACCAGCAGCTTGCGCCATGCACCTGGAAAAGCCACAGGCACTCAACACCCAGCCTGTGAAAGCAGTCACGGGGCCTGTATCCTGCAGAGCCACACAAGCACAGCTGCCCAAGGCCTTGGGAACCCACCTCTTGCATCAGTATGTCCTGGATGTGAGACATGGAGTCAAAAGAGATTATTTTGGAGCTTTAAGATTTAATGGCTGCCCTGTTGGGTTAACTGTGACATGCCCTTGGCAGAGAGGAGGGGTTCATTTAGATGGTGGGGGAGGCCTTAGAATTTTATTTTTGGTTTACATTCACTGCAGCCTTGAACTCCTGGATCCAAGCAATCCTCCCACCTCAGCCTCCCAAGTAGGTGGGACCACAGGCATGCACCACCATGCCCAGCTAATTTTTTTTTTTTTTTTTTTTTTTTTTTTTTTGTAGAGACTCACAATTTTGCCTAGGCTGATGGTCTCAAACTTCTGGGCTCAAGCAATCCTCTTGCCTCAGCCTCCCAAAGTGCTAGGACTGCAGGCATAAACCACCACACCTGCATCTTTTCATCATTTTTTTTCTTTTTGAGATGGAGTTTCACTGTTGTTGCCCAGGCTGGAGTACAGGGGTGCGATCTCAGCTCACTATACAACCTCTGCCTCCTGAGTTCAAGCGATTCTCCTGTCTCAGCCTCCTGAGTAGCTGGGATTACAGCCATGCACCACCACGCCTGGCTCATTTTTGTATTTTTAGTAGAGACGGGGTTTCTCCATGTTGGTCAGGCTGGTCTCGAACTCCTGACCTCAGGAACTCCCAATCCACCCACCTCGGCCTCCCAAAGTGCTAAGATTTCAGGCGTGAGCCACCACACCTGGCCACCTTGATTTCATTTTTAAATGTCACATTCCTCTTCTCCTGAATTACATGCAGATATTCTTCAATGGATTTCTGTTATACTGACATGAAAAGATTGGCAGTTGGGGTCCAAAAGATCAAAGGTCAAATTCCAGCACTATCATTTACTAACCACATAGCCTCAGGAAAATAAAGCATATTTCTCTTAGAATGTGGATATGGAGGTTAAATCAGATAGTATGTGTATCCATTATTAGATTAACTGTAGCCTGATGCTGCGTCCTTATGTATTTTAACTTGGGCCTAAAGGTTTCTCGTAGGCCAGACATGGCGGCTCACACCTGTAATCACACCATTTTAGGAAGCTAAGATGGGCAGATTGCTTGAGCCCAGGAGATTGAGACCAGCCTGGGCAACATGGCGAAACCCCATCTCTACAAAAAATACAAAAACTAGCCAGGTGTGGTGGTGCACATCTATAGGCCTAGCTACTCAGGAGGCTGAGTTGGGAGAATCATCTGAGGCTGGGGAGGTCAAGACTGCAGTGAGTTATAATCACGTCACTGCACACCAGCCTGGGAAACAGAGTGAGACCCTGTCTCAAAAAAAAAAAAAAAGTTTCTCCTACATAGTGAACTGTAACCTGACTGGATGTATAAACAGATTGTAAACTACTTTCGTGCTAATCACAGAGTTTTGGGCACGCCAATCATAGGTGGCCAACTCTTTTTTTTTTTTTTTTTTTTTTGAGACAGCATTTTGCTCTGTCGCCCAGGCTACAGTGCAGTGGCACGATCTCTGCTCACTGCAAGCTCCGCCTCCTGGGTTCATGCCATTCTCCTGCCTCAGCCTCCTGAGTAGCTGGGACTACAGGTGCCCGCCACCACACCTGGCTAATTTTTTGTATTTTTAGTAGAGATGGCGTTTCACCATGTTAGCCAGGTCGGTCTCGATCTCCTGACTTTGTGATCTGGCGCCTTGGCTTCCCAAAGTGCTGGGATTACAGGTGTGAGCCACCGCGCCTGGCATAGGTGGCCAACTCTTAAAACCATATTCAAATAAGGCAACTGCCAGGTTGTAACCAATCCAGGTGTTTTTGTAGCTGTCATGAGCAGCACAAGGTCAGACATAACGAGGTCCGTGCACTTTTGTGTCTTTCTACAAGGTCAAACTTTTTTTGATGCTTATTCCATCATGAAAGCCATGAGCTAATAGAGTAACCAAACAGGCAATTCTCCTTATTCCCGTTCACTCTAGTCAGAGCCATGGGGGCAGAGGCTCAAGCCAATCCACAAGTCAGTCAATATTGCAACCATACATACTAGTATATTTAATGTGTAAATGTCAGATTAAAATTTCCACATCAAAGTAAAATTTAACGTCAGGAGAAAAGAAAATAGTAAAAGGGGTTAACAAACCAGTACAAGAAGAGCAACACGGACAAGCAGAATGTCCTGAGCTAATCCAGACAGTCATCAACATCTTTCAAGAAAAAGTCTGTGATTTGGGCAGAGCCTTCAGAGGCAAATGCCAGGTGCTGACCACGAGTAACAGAAAGACGGTATCTGTTAAAATGGCCATCTAGGCCGGGCACAGTGGCTCACGCCTGTAATCCCAGCACTTTGGGAGGCTGAGGCAGGTGGATCACGAGGTCAGGAGTTTGAGACCAGCCTGGCCAACATGGTGAAACCCCGTCTCTACTAAAAATACAAAAAATTAGCCAGGCATGGTGGCAGACACCTGTAGTCCCAGCTACTCGGGAGGCTGAGGCAGGAGAATGGCGTGAACCTGGGAGGTGGAGCTTGCAGTGAGCTGAGATTATGCCACTGCACTCCAGCCTGAGCAAAACAGTGAGACTCTGTCTCAAAAAAAGAAAAGGAAAGAAAAAAATGGCCATCTAGAGCTGATCAAGTCCTGCTAAAGTCTTTGAGTCATCTGGTGAGGGTTGATAGTAAAGGGTTACACTCTAATCTGGTTGGGGGTTGTCCCTGCGTGAACATCTGTACCCTGTTGGCATGATGCCTTTTGAAATATATGATGGAGTCTTTTTCTAAGATGGCATTACTTATGTCCAGGATGCTCTATATAGTACCTCACCTCCATTTTCTGTACATCACTTTCCTTTTCCTATCCATAAATATTCTCAGACTGCATAGCAGCTCTAGAGTCACTCTGAACCTCTTCTGGTTAAGGGGTCTGCCCAATTCACAAATCATTTTAACCAAGTAAACTCTATTAAATTTAATTTGTCTGAAGTTTTTTTTTGTTTGTTTTTGAGATGGTCTTACTCTGTCACCCAGGCTGGAGTGCAGTGGTGTGATCTCAGCTCACAGCAACCTCCACCTCCGAGGCTCAAATGATCCTCCTACCTCAGCCACCTGAGTAGCTAGGACTACAGGTACATGCCACCACACGCAGCTAATTTTTGTCTTTTTTTCGTAGAGACAGAGTTTTGCCATGTTGCCCAGGCTGGTCTTGAACCCTTGGGCTCAAGAGATCCACCCACCTGGGCCTCCGAAAGTGCTGGGATAACAGCCATAAGCCACTGCACCCAGCCGTTCAAGTCTTTTGTCATTCCTGTTTGGTTGTCTTGTTCTTACTAAATTGTAAGCATTCTATACATATGCTGGATATAAGCTCTTTTTTGGTTTTATGTATTACAAATATCTTTTTCCATTGTATGGCTTGTCTTTTTCCCCCTATTGTATATGTGTTAGTCCATTTTTGTGTTGCTAGAAATACCTAAGTCTGGGTAATCTATTTTAAAAAGAGGTTTAATTGGCTCACAGTTCTGCAGGCCTTACTGGAGAGACCTTAGAAAGTTTATAATCATGGTGGAAGGCAAAGGGAGAGCAAGCAGTGTCACATGGCAAGAGATGGACTGGTCGGTGGGGGGTGGTGCACACCCTTAAACAACCAGATCACCGGTGAATTCAGAGAACTCACTCCTCCCAAAATGTCACAGGATCCTCCAGGTGTCGCTTCGCCAGCTGGAAACCTCTGTGGCTGGCAGCACCTCTGCTTCAGAGTTTTGCTCACACCTGCTGGGCTCATTCTGCCCACTCAGCCTGGCAGGCTGTGCTCGGCTTGCGCTACCAGCCTGGATCTCATGCTTGCCAAGGGCGAGCCAGGCACAGAGCAGTGAGGGGTATGTGAGTGAGCCAGCATGGGATCTGGCCACTGCACACAGCCAGGTACACTGGCTGCTGGGGTGAGGTGGGCAGCTCTAGGCACTGGCATAGATGCCAGCTCCATGCGAGGCTGCAGCTGGACCAGACATATCACAAGCGGCTTCTACTGTGGGTGCCAGTGTCTGGACAAGGCAAATACAGTGGCACCCAAAAGCTTGGAAACATCAGGAACCACAGAGCCCCAAAGAGAGTGTTACAGCATGTCACAGCCCTAGTTTGGGGAGCCCTGAGGTCTAGGCTCCCAGAAGGGCCGCAGCTCTTCTCTCCTCATCACCCACAGCACGGCAAGCAGAGGGGTGTGTTTCGGGGGGGCATGTTTCAGCCCATTTGTGTTAAAGCTCTTTCAATCCCACCACCCCACTCCAGCCTGCAGCTCCTGGGCTGGCCCAGCCCTGCCACTGCTTCCTATCACGTGAGGTGGCAGCCCAGCACCCGCGGAGGGCAGCAGGGCTATAGTGTTACAACTCTGGGTTGCAGAATCCCGAGGTCTGGGCCCCAGAAGGTTTGCCACTCTTCACTCCTACAGTCTGGGAGTATGTCACCACCCACAGGTCAGCGAGCCAGTCAGGAAAGTGTTACAGCTCCTTTCACTCCTGCTGTTCGAAGTTTCCCGAGTTCTTGTCCCATGTCCAGGAAGAGTAAGTTACATGGACAACTGGAGGGTAAACAAACTTGAGGAGCTTTTTTGGGCAACCAAACAGCTCTCAGAGGAGCAAAGACCCAAAGTGCATAGACTCTATGAGTCTGTGAGTCAGGCTGGGTCTGGGGGTTTTTATTGGCTCAGAATGAAGTGCATGCTGATTGGTCCGTGGGCAGGAGGAAATGCATGCTAATCGGGCCTGGAAAAAGCACTACTTTATTGGCTGAAAGGCATCAAGGAAGTTCTCACTCCAGGTCGTAGACTTCACTGGGGACTGGCAGCCTGGCCCCCAGGCTTTAGGCCATTTCTGGTTTGAAGGTGGGGTTTCACCAGGGACCCGCCCCTTCCCACCTAGGAACCTGTCTGCCTCCCACCACCATCACAAGGGGATGGCGCTAAGCCATTCACGAGGAATCTGCCTCCATGATCCAAACACCTCCCACCAGGTCCCACTTCCAACACTGGCAATTACATTTCAACATGAGATTTGGAGGGGACAAACATCCAAACCATATCAGTACATCTTGATGCACTTAAGTTCATATTTTAAATACAGTTGAATCTATGAATCTTGTCTTCATGATTAATGTTTTCTGTGACTTGCTTTTCTTCCCCAAGGCAATGAATATTTTCCAATATTATTTTCTAAAACCTTTATTAATTTTATTATTTGTTAATTTAATAATTATTAAGGCTGTGTGCAGTGGCTCAGGCCTGTAATCCTAGCACTTTGGGAGGCCAAGGTGGGTAGATCACGAGGTCAGGAGTTTGAGACCAGCCTGGCCAACATGGTGAAACTCTGTCTCTACTAAAAATACAAAAAATTAGTCGGGCATGGTGGCACGCACCTGTAATCCCAGCTACTTGGGAGGCTGAGGCAGGAGAATCACTTGAACCTGGGAGGCGGAGGTTGCACTGAGCTGAGATTGCGCCATTGCACTCCAGCCTGGGTGACAGAGCAAGACTCTGTCTCTAGAAAAAAAACAAAATTGAAAATTGAATAATTATTAAGCACTTCTTAATTAAGCATCTACAAGGTACTTATCACTGTTCTGGGGTTTTCAATCCTTTTCACCTTTTAGACTTCAGGAAATTCAGAAAAATGCGTGAAAACAGGATTGTTACATGCAGAGAAATAGGGGGAGATAAAATTTGTCTTTTCTCCTTAATTTCAAAAACCCAGCTTCCATCCTGTATTTCCAGGAAGATGAGTCTGGGAATGGGTTTCAGTGGATGGTTATGTATGGTAGAAAAGGGGGTACAAAGGAAGGAAAAGACTGGAGTGACAGAACATGGAATATACCATGAAATGTTGATTACTCTTATTTTCAACATAGATGACCATGTGGATGGGATGCCATTCACTGATGGAGGGTGTGGAGAAAGGAACAAAACATAAATTCAGGACTTTTGATTGCAAGCCACAGAAGTTCACTGTTTTTACCCATTTCCAACTAAAGATAAAAAGAGGTGTTAGGGCAACTTAATGGCTTCTAAAAATGAAAAGCCCAGGGATGGGTTGGTTTAGGGCCAGGTAGGCCCAGGTATTCAAATGATGTCATGGTTTTCCTTTCTCTCACTTTCTGTTTCTTTGTTTATGGTCTTCCTTCTTTCCTACCGCACATGGCTTTCTCCTCATTGGCAAACAAAGCCAATTTACATGTCCTTTCGAGTCATAATCCCAGAGAAATAGAGTAAGAAGAAACATCTCCTCTGAGAGTGTGGCAAAAATTTCCGGAAAAGGTTCTGGTTGACCTATTTGTGTCATATGGCCATCCAGATCTATCTGATTCTAGAATCCATGCTGTTAACCACTACTTAGTACCATCTTAACACTAGCCTTTAAAAAAATGTTTTTCACTCTGTCTTCTTATTTAGATTCTAAGCTCCCTAAGTACAAAGATCCATTTATTTTTTACCCCCAGCATGTAGTACCGTGCTTGGCACATGGTACTGGATACTTTAAATGTGTGTCGGACTGAACTAAAACATCTAAATTCTGATGAGTATGTAAACTGAGCTAATTCAGGATCTCAAAAGTACAGCTAAATGGTATAATAAGGAAACAGTGAATGAATTAAAGGGTAGAAAAAAATCATGGATCACTTACAAACGGTTTCTAGATCCAAACAGTCTACTAGAAGTCTCCAGCTGTGCAGATAGACAAAAGGACAAGGTGCAACCAGCAGACCTTACTTGGCTTTTCAAAAAGTTTTAGATTTCCACATCAAAAGCTGTTAGAAAAAGTGTTATCCTGAAATTACTTAGAATTCTATTGTTGTTGATATCATTTTAATTTTGTTTTTTAAATTGTGGCTAGGAAATAGAACCAAAGTCAAGTAATAAAGGTTAGTAATAAGTGTAAACAGTGGGGACTGATCTTATTTAACATTTTCATAAATTACAAAGAAGCAGTGTTTACACACCGCTTTTTAGTTTGCTAATCATAGCTCTTTCAGTTAATGCAATACAGTCATCCCCCATATACTATACTATATACATGGGATTGGTTCCAGGACCCTCCACATATACCCCAATCCAAGCATACTCAAGTCTGCCTGTCGGTCCCGTGGAACGTGAGTATAAGAAAAGTCAGCCCTCTCAATACGGTGTTTAGAATCCCGTGTACCAGGTTGCATTGATCGATCCGCACAGTTCAAACCTGTGTTGTTCAAGTGTCAACTGTATTTAGCAAATTAAGACAAAGGTAAAATGATGGAAAATAACCGTAAATGGCTTGAATTTAGATAAGGTTCACTTACGCCTTTGGGGAAGTACAAAAGTGTAGAACAAGAGGTGGACACTCAGAGGTAATCATTGGCTCCAATTAGATGGACCTATTTCCTTTGTATTTTCTCACTTTTCCATGCATTTCTTGTCTATCACCCTGAGGCTGTATGTTCAACTGAAGTGACCCTGACCAGCTAGAGGGGAATTTCAGGCAAGGGACTGCTACAATCTCTGCTACAATCTCCAAACCTTCACGGATTGGGTAAGAGGGTGAAAGGGGTGAGATGGGTAAAGAAAATGAAGTAATACAAATTGGAAAGAGCTATCCTTTTCAAGGAAGTAAGGTGATGAAGAATGAGGGTGAGGAAAATACAAATCTGAAGCAAGCCCAGAGGAAAACAACAATAATATTCAGTCTCCAACTGAATATGAAAAGCATAAAATAATGGAGGGTCAAGGGATGGTTAAAAACACATCACAAAATTCCAAATTGCTCTTATCTTTTGAAGCTTAGAGGTGGTTTCAGAACAACAACAACAAAAAAAACTGTGTGACACAAAACTTGTTAAACAATGGGTAGAGATTGAAAATGCAAATACAGCCGGGCGCGATGGCTCAAGCCTGTAATCCCAGCACTTTGGGAGGCCGAGGTGGGCGGATCACGAGGTCAGGAGATACAGACCATGGTGAAACCCCGTCTCTACTAAAAATACAAAAAATTAGACAAGCGCGGTGGCGGGCGCCTGTAGTCCCAGCTACTCAGGAGGCTGAGGCAAGAGAATGGCGTGAACCCGGGAGGCGGAGCTTGCAGTGAGCCGAGATTGCGCCACTGCACTCCAGCCTGGGCAACAGAGTGAGAATCCGTCTCAAAAAAAAAAAAAAAAAAAAAAGAAAATGCAAATACAATACTTTCAAATAAATTCCCAGAGTTGCTAATGTCTATCAAAGGAAAAGGAGGTGTAACGGTGCCTCGTCACCTGGTTCAGAATGCCTAGGTTCTGATCTTGGCTTGCCTCCTTGTTAGTATTTCTGAACCTGTCTCCTTGGTTGTAAAACAGCGATAAAAACACCTATCCTGACTACCACAAAGGGTGGGTTTGGCGTTCAAATGAAACCATGTATCTCTTTGGAAAACGACAGTGCCCCATAAATACAGTGTTCTTGTTATTGCATCGCTGAAATTATTGCAAACCCCCAAACAAGGGGCATCTAGGGAAGAGCGACTTGGCTCTCCCACGTGGCGACTGTGTGTTTTCATCAATTTTGTCCTTTGTTCACAGGGGTATCTTGTAAAGGAAAACTATTCAGTGTCTAAAAGATTATTTTTTAACCTACTACACAAGTAGCAAGGTGGTGCCTATAAAAGTACCATGCAGACAAGTGCTTACGATAGACAAGTGCTCACGATAGACAAGTGCTCACTGCCAAGAAGCAGCCACCGGAATGCCAGGACTGTCAGCAAGGACTTTCCGCGGAAAAGCAGTTCTCGAGAAAGATGCACTCATTGTATGCGACCACCCGAGGGACGCCGGCCGCCGAACGGAAACATGAATTCGTGGAAATGGCCATCTGGTGACGTAGTAGTGACACAGTTCTCATATTCTGATACATTTAATAATGTGTCACAATTCGCTGGACTAAGCAGGATGCTGCCACAAGGTGCAAACTCCCAGCGACCCGACGCCCGGCTCCCAGCCGACGAGCAAGAATAATGTGGGAGCACTCAGCTCCCACGGCTCCAGCAAACGCACCGCCCCCCACGCGGCCCGACACGCGCTGGGACGTCGGGCCACGTGACCCTGAGCGCGACGACGGCAGGGGAAGGCGGGGGCTCTGGCCGGCTCCGCAGCGCCGCGCAGGCGCCCCAAGGCCGCGCCGAGCCCCTCCTGCTCCCTCTAGGAGTCAAAATGGCGGCGAGGGGAACCTGGAGCAGTCCCGGAGCCTGAGCCACTGACAGGAGAGGAGAGGGCGGCGGCGGCGGTGGGAGGAGGATGGCCGGGGGTGCTGGCGCCCGTGCGGACGGCAGTGCTGGTGGCGGCGGCGGCGGGGGCGACGGCAGCGGTCCCAGCGGCAGCAGCAGCGGCGGGAGGAGCCTCCGGGGTGAGTGTCCCTTGGTGTCTCTGAGGCTGTGGAGCCGAGGCTGTGTCCGGTGTGGCGCGGGGCGTCCAGGCAAGGAAGGGGCTGTTCCTAGGCGTGGGGGTGCCGGGGCTGGGGCCAAGCCGCCGCGGGAGGCGCTGGGGCGCCGGGCGGGGAGGGGCCAGTCGTCCATCTGGGTCTGAGGCGCGGCGGCGCCGGACTGGCCGGTCTCTGTGCGCTCCGAGGGGTGGGCTGGAGCGCACCGCCGTCCCGGGTGCAGGGGCGCGAGGTGCGGCGCTCCGGGCGGGGAGAGTGGCCCCAGGGAGTCGCGACGGCCGCCCGGCCGGCTTTGGGCTCCGGGCGCCGAGGGGCGGGACCCGCCGCTCCCAGGACGCGGAGAAACCGCTCCCCAGACTGGGACGCGTGTTTACCCGGGTGCGGGGTTGCGACCGCCAGGCGGGGGCGTGAGAGTGGCCGGCGGGAACTGGGAAGGGAGCAGGCCGGAGGACTGCTACTCCCGGGGGAAGTTAGATTGTCCGGGTAAGTTACTGTTGCGGGATAAACCTGGAATTGAGCTTTGACAGGTTGGGAGGGAGACAATACCGAGTGTTTGATAAAGAGGAGGAGGCTGTGCTTGTTGGAATACTTGAATGGCAAAAAGTGTGCGTATTTCAGTACCTTATTTGCACGGTGTTTGCTAGCTTTACCCCGAGGGTGAGAACTTTCTCACCGTTTTTCAAGAAACTCTGAGGAGTGTTGTTTCTCCCGTGAACTACACTAGCACGTCTTCACATACCAGCACAGATAATAAGTACTCTGGAGTAGGCCTAATTTACAGAAGCAGTCTTGGTTATCTTCACCAGAGCACTGTTAACTCTGCGAAAACATCTTACCGTAATGAGAAAGTAGACATTTTTACAGAATTACTTAGCTTTTTCAACTAACAACCTTTTTTTTTTTTTTTTTTTTTTTGGGAGACGGAGTCTCGCTCTGTCACCCAGGCTGGAGAACAGTGGTGCGACCTTGACTCACTGCAGCCTCCGCCTCCCAGGTTCAAGCAATTCTCCTGTCTCAGCCTCCCAAGTAGCTGGGATTACCGGCTCCCGCCACCACGCCCGGTTAGTTTTTGTATTTTTAGTAGAAACGTGGTTTCACCATGTTGGCCAGACTGGTCTCGAGCTCCTGACCTCTGGTGATCCGCCCGCCTCGTCCTCCCAAAGTACTGGGATTACAGGCGTGAGCCACCGCGCCCGGTCTGGTCAACTAACAATCTTTGGTCCCTAATAGCATCTGTTTCCTTTAGATTGCTGAAATGAATTGCTTTCTTCCTGAAATGTGGAAGAAAGACTTGAAATTGCTTCGTAAGAATCATACGTTGTTAATAGCAACTGTTATTAGACTTGTCATGGAATTTTTGAGTCAGAAAAACTTGTAGAGATCTAAAGGTGTGAATATTGTTTTAGAGCCGGGAAACCAGACCCAGAGAGGCGAGTGACTTGTTGTAGATCCTACAGCTGGCGATGGATTAGGCCAAAACTGAGATGTAGGCCTCTACACCCCATTACCCCATTTAGAGAGCTCGTTGTTACTACACTGCTGAGTTGCTTACTCTTCATTGATTGCATTCCTCACCATTCACTACCCACCCCTATCCATAGGTTTTGGTGTAATAAAGTTGAAAGCGAAAATGAGAGCTTCTGTCTCATTCTGACAGCTACTTCAAGTAACTGATGAAGATTTTTTTTTTCCTAACCTGAACTTAATAAAAACAGAGTGTTAATTTCGTTTGGAGTTTTCTTAGGCTCATGACTACATTTTCACCCAGTTTTAGCATGGCTCGTTCTTGCATGAATTCAGTAAAACTCATAGGTCAATATTCTGTCCCACAAAACCTGACTACTGTATTGTTTTGTGTCCCAACACCAGCATTTAAACAAGGTTTTTGTATCAGACTCTAATTTTAGGATTTAAAACACCTGTGTTGATTTCTAGGTTACACTGCCTAGTTTCCAGGTATCATCTTGAGGCGCAGCATTTTTATAATGTGTCACAGGTAAACCTTCAGAAGTGCAGTAATGCCAAAGTTATTCTGATTTCAGATTCTAGTCACTGAAGCTCACACATCCAAAATTACATAGGTGACTGTTGAAGGACTGCTTTTTGTTTTGCATTAGATTAATGATGTGGAAGAAAGGAAAGAAACAATATTAGGTTGGTGCAAAAGTAACTGCAGTTTTTGCCATTAATATATAGACTTTTCCTTCGAGTTCTTATTGGAAAGATCAGGTGTACCAACATGAGTCTCGAAGACAATCTAGTGAGTTCTACTAATGCAAAGAATGCTGTTGGTATACAGGGTAGAGAGAGATGAGTGAGACCCCAAGAGTCCAAAGAACGTGGGAAACTTGGGACTTGAGCTGGCCTATGAAAGTTTAGATTTACCGAGAGATTGTAGCAGTTATTTTGTGAGGAAAAAGCAAGAGTGTAAAGTGAAGATTAGCTTAGGGGGAGGGAAATAGAGGGAGACTAGGATGAGCTGACAACTGAATTTCCTGAGGAGAATGTTTTCCTTAGGAAACTTTAGTCAGTTGGAAAGCTATTTGTCTGTAGAAGAGTTTGAGTGCTGAATTGAGGAGATTTCTACTTTTATCCTGTTGTGCAAGGTATAGAGAGCCTTTGAAAGTTTGGAGGCCAGGGATTAATGTCGTAAACCAGGAAGGTAAACCGTTAATGATCTACAGGTTAAGTTAGAGTGAGGAGAGAATGTAATGAACGAAGGAAGACAGTAGCTGCTGTAGTAACCCAAATATGAAGAGATCTTAGACCCGGATAAAGTCAGTAGGAAGGATTTGGATAGCAGATACCTGTGTGCTTAATTGTGATAAAATACACATAAAATTGACCATCTTAACCATTTTTAAGTGTACAGTTCTGTGGCATAAGTACATTTACATTTTTGTGTAGCCATCACCACCATCCATCTGTAGAATTCTTTCATTTGGAGTTTTCTTAGGCTCATGACTACATATTTCTAAACTGAAACTGTCCATTTTCCCTTACCCCCAGCCCCTGGCAACCAAATTCTACTGTCTCTTTTATTTTGACTACTGTAAGTACCACGTATAAGTGAAATTATACAGTATTTGTCCTTCTATATCTGGCTTATTTCACTTAGTATAATGTCATCAAGGTCCATCCATATTGTAGCATGTGTCACAATTTGCTTTCTTTTTAAGGCTGAATAATATTTCATTGTATGTATTTTTACATTTTGTTTATCCGTTCATCCATCGATGGGCACTTAAGTTGCATCCACATTTTGACTGTTGTGAATAATGCTGCTGTGAACATGGATGTAAAAATATCTGAGTCTCTGCTTTCATTTATTTTATGAATTTTATACCCAGAAAATTTTACATCCCCACCAGCAGTGCACAAGTTCCAGTTTCTCTACATCTTCACCAATACTTGTTATTTGCTGTTTGGTTTTTTTTTCCTAATATTCATCCCGATGAGTATGAAGTGATATTTCATTGTGTTTTTGGTTTGCATTTTTAAAAAATGATTGGTGATGTTAAGCATCTCTTCATGTGCTTATTCATCTTTTGTATTTTTTTAGAAAAATATTCACATTATTTCCCTGTTTTCTAATTAGGTTTGTTTTTTTGTTGTTGAGTTGTGGAAGTTACTTATGTATGCTGAATATCAATCCCTTATCAGACATGATTTGCAAATATTTTCTCCCATTCTGTAGGCTGACTTTTCACCCTGTTGATAGTGTCCTTTGATGTACACACAGTTTTTAATTTTGATAAAATCCAGTTTACCTAGATTTTCTTTTGTTGCTTATGCTTTTGGTGTCATAGCTAAGAAATCATTATCAAATCCAATGTCAGGAAGCTTTTCCCCATGTTTTCTTTCTTTTTTAAAGATAGGTAGGTTCTGGGTCTGTCACCAAGGCTGGAGTGCACTAGTGTGATTATGGCTCACAGTAGCCTTGAACTCTGGGCTCAAACAGCCCTCCCATCTCAGCCTCCCGAATAGCTGGTACTACAGGCGCATACGTCCATGCCTGGCTACGTTTTTTAAATTTTCTGAGGAGATGGGGTCTCACTATGTTGCCCAGGCTGGTCTCCAACTTTTGGACTCAAGTGGTCCTCCCACCTCAACCCAAGGTGCTGGGATTACAGGTGTGAGCCACTGTGCCCAGCCTTTTTTTTTTTTTTTTTTTTTTTAAGAATTTTATAGTTCTGGCTCTTAATTTAGGTCTTTATGTGTCGATATCTATTACCATATATGTGGTTTTTGCATTACCATTTGTTGAGAAAACTGTCCATTTCCCATTAAATGGTCTTGGCACCTTTGTTGAAAATTATTTGACCACAAGTTTGAGGGTTTATTTCTGAGCTCTGTATTCTATTCCATTGGTCCATAAGTTTGTTTTTATGCCAATACCACTCTATTTTAATTACTGTAGCTTTATAGTAACTTTTGAAATCAAGAAGTGTGAGACTCCACTTTGTTCTTTTCAAGATTGTTTTGGTAGTTTGGGATTCCTTGAGATGCCTTATGAATTTTAGGATGGGTTTTTCTATTTCTGCAAAAAATAGGCTATTAGTATTTTGTTAGGAATTGTATTGAATCTGTAGGTTGCTTTGGATAATGTTGACATCTAAATACTATATTCCAGTCCATGAACATGGAATATCTTTCCATTTATTTCTGTCTTTATTTCAGCAGTGTTTTTTAGTTTTCAGTGTAAAAGTCTTTTGTCTCCTTGTCTAAGTTTATTCCTAAGTATTTTATTCTTTTTGATGTGATTGTAGATAGGATTCTTGTCTTAATTTCTCTTTTGGATTGTTCATTGTTAATGTTTAAGAATGCAACTCATTTTTGTGTGTTAATTTTGTATCCTACAACTTTACTGATTTATTAGTTCTAACAGTTTTTTTGTGTGTGGAATCTTTTTTGTGGAATTTTCTACATATAGGATCGTGTCATTTGCAAACAGTTAATTTACTTGTTGCTTTCCAATTTGGATGCCTTTTATTTTTTTTCCTTGCCTAATCTCAGCTAGGACTTCTGGTACTGTGTTGACTAGAAGTGGTAAAAGCAGGCATCCTTGGCTTGTTCCTGATCTTAGAGGAAACATTTTGAGTCTTTCCCTGTTGAATATGATACTAACATGAGTTTTTTATATAAGACCTTGATTATGTTCAGCTAGTTTCCTTATATTCCTGGTTTGTTGAGTGTCTTAACAGGTGTATTTTAAGAAAAATCATTTGTGGGTGCTGAAAAGAAAGAATTTCTAGCTTGGTGAGTGAGAGAATACTGGTGTCATTGACAGAATAATATTTTATCATGAAGTTGATGTTTTAGGCATCATCTTTGTACATTTACAGACCTGTTTTGATTAAATAAAAATAATACTATAGTTATTTAGTGGGGAAGACTGACATTACTCAAATAATTATGCAAATGTATGTCTGAATAACTATAGTACAACTAGGCTCACATTTGTATTTCTCGTATCTAGCACAGTGCCTGGCACATGGGCATTCAGTGAAGTTGCTAATTGAATCAAGAAGCAGAAGAGTAAGGTTTAATCCAGTAAAGTAAAAAACATATTATTATATACTTTTTAATGGAAAAATGTTTATTTTTATCTTATCACTTTTTAATTTTCTTGAGACAGAGTCTCACTTGGACACCAGGCTGAGCGCAGTGGTGCAGTCATGACTCACTGCTGCCTTGGCCTCCTGGGCTCCAGGGAGCCTCCTGCCTCAGCCTCCCGAGTAACCGGGACTACAGGCACATGCCACCATACCTGGCTAATTTTTGTTGTGAGAGACAGGGCATTGCAGTGTTGCCTAGACTTTATTTAAAACCATTTTCCCTGTTAACCCAGTCTTGGTACAATGGTAATAAAGCAAAATCAAAGTTCACCACTCTAGAAGAATTAGGCAAGTGACTTTTTCTAAAACAGGTACAGTATCATTATTAAAGTGAGGTAACAGTTTTTCTTTTGACTTCTTTTTTTTCTTTAGACAGAGTTTTGCTCTGTCGCCCAGGCTGGAGTGCAATGGCATGGTCCCGGTTCACTGCAACTGCTGCCTCCCAGGTTCAAGCGATTCTCTCCTACCCCAGCCTCCCAAGTAGCTGGGACTGTAGGTACAGGCCACCACACCTGGCTGATTTTTGTATTTTTAGTAGAGACGGGGCTTCGCCCCATTGGCCAAGCTGGTCTCAAACTCCTTACATAAGGTGATGCACCCGCCTCAGCCTCCCAAATTGCTGGGATTATAGGCGTGAGCCACCATGTCTGGCCCAGTTTTCTTTTTGGGTGAATGCTAGTGGAAGTTAGTTATCAGAATCCAAAGTTTCAGAAGGAGGCTTTATTTATTTCATATTTTATTTGTTTTAGACAGGGTCTTGCTCTGTCGCCTAACCTGCAGTGGTGCGATCACGCCGCACCACAACCTCAACTACCTGGGCTCAAGCAATCTTTCCACCTCAGCCTCCTGAGCAGCTGGGACTATGGGCATGTGCCACTATGCCTGGCTAACTTTTGTACTGTTTGTAGAGATGGGGTTTCACTGTGCTGCCCAGGCTGGTCTCGAACTCCAAGACTCCAGCAGTCCTCCAACCTTGGCCTCCCAAAGTGCTGAGATTATAGGTGTGAGCCACGATGCCCAGCTGAGGCATAATTTCAACGAAACTTTTCAAGTGTCTGCTGATTCCAGATTTACAATGAAATTCGAACATTCAGCACTTATTTGCAGAACAAGTTCAAAATTTAAGAACCATCATGCTGTGGTGTTTTTTTTTTTATTTTAAAATTTTGGACAGTTTGTAAATTTGACATCACGAATTGAGTCTTTCAGATACCCTTACTATTTCAAATAATATAGTAACTTTAGAAACGTAATATACTTAGTATTATAAATTGACATTAAATCCATGTCATTGTGTGACATGTGAGCATTATGTTAAGATTGAAATAGATTGGGGACACTTGGAATAGATAGGAAACACTTTAATCCAATACACAGAACATTCTTTAAGTTGCAGGATTCAAAATAGTTCCCTTTTAGAGCATCGTTGGGGTTTTTAGATATAGTTGTGATATAATAGAACACTGGACTGGGAATCAAACCTCCATTTAGATTCTGACTGATGTTTATAGTTTTATGATCTTAAAGCAAGTCACTTAACCTATCTGAAGATTAATTTTCTCATCTGTTAAAATAGGTACGGAACTCTTGCAGCTTTTCTACCTTGTATGTATTTTTTTTTTTTTTTTTTTTTTTTTGAGATGGAGTCTCGCTCTGTCGCCCAGGCTGGAGTGCAGTGGCGCAATCTCGGCTCACTGCAAGCTCCACTTCCCGGGTTCACGCCATTCTCCTGCCTCAGCCTCTCCGAGTAGCTGGGACTACAGGCGCCCACCACCAGGCCCGGCTGATTTTTTTTGTATTTTTAGTAGAGACGGGGTTTCACCGTGGTCTCGATCTCCTGACCTCATGATCCGCCCGCCTCGGCCTCCCAAAGTGCTGGGATTACAAGTGTGAGCCACCACGCCCGGCCCCTTGTATGTATTTTTTTACTCCATTCTTTCCCTCTCTATTGCCACTCTCTTATTAGTCTGGACTACTTATTAAACAGCCTGCCAGCTAAGTCTCTGCAACTTGTTCTCCCACTGTACCTCTCCATCTCTGGCTATTCTCTGTATTACTATGACAATTATGTTCTTAAAAAAACAGGCCAGACACGGTGGCTCACACCTGTAATCCCAGCACTTTGGGAGGCTGAGGTGGGCGGATCACCTGAGGTCAGGAGTTCAAGTCCAGTCTGGCCAACATGGCGAAACCGCCGTCTCTACTAAAGATACAAAAATCTGATGTGGTGGCAGGTGCCTGTAATCCCAGCTACTTGGGAGGCTGAAGTAGGAGAATTGCTTGTGCCCAGGAGGCGGAGGTTGCAGTGAGCCAAGATTGCGCCACTACACTTCAGCCTGGGTGATAGAGCTAGACTCTGTCTCAAAAAAAAAAAAAAAAAAAAAAAAAACTGGAGCATGCTGCTTCTCTACTTAAAATACCTTTGTTAACTTCCCTTGTCAATAAAGTCCAGACTCACAAGAGTTTACAGAATGTGTTCAACCTTAGGTTTCCTGTCAGTCCAGCCATGCTGTTTCTTGTTCCCTGTGCCTCTATCTTGTGTGTGTTTATCCCATTGTTTGGAGTTCTTATTCTTTGCCTATTCTGTTAGGTGCCCATCTAATGTCTACTTTCCTTTTCTTTCCTAACAGAAATCTGCTTTTGTTCATGCATGCAGCAGACTTGGAGAAGCTGATTTGTCACCACCTTCAGTGGTAGATTTCCGTTAGTTCAAACCAGTCAAATCATGGCATTTCCCTGTAAACTCTTATTTGTACCAATCAGATTTGAAGGGAAGTAGACATTCTATTTCTGGGGGAGAAGATTCTTTCCCCTCTTGTATGTGAACAAGGGAACACAAGGCCCCTATTGCTACTGACAGCTGTCTTGGGATCACAAGGGATGAAGCACTTCCTGAAGAAGGCAGAGCAGGGAGGTAGAGGGAATCTGGATCCTTGGTAACATCATTTAGCCACATATTTTATTGGGCCTGGAGCCATCCCCACCACAGGACTTCTCATGACAGATAATTTTCTTAATGTTTCAGACAGTTCTTTGGAGTTATTTGCTATCAAAAAATCTCTTTTTTTTTTTTTTTTTTTGAGACAGGGTCTCGCTCTGTCACCCAGGCTGGAGTGCAGTGATAGAATCACAGCTCACTCCAACCTCGACCTCTTGGGTTCAGCAGTCCTCCTGCTTCAGACTTCTGAGAAGTAGCCACCACACCTGGCTACTTTAAAAAAATTATTTGTAGAGGCATGGTCTCCCTGTATTGCCCAGGCGTTTCGAACTCCTGGTCTCAAGTGATCCTCCCACCTCAGTCTCCCAAAGTGTTGGGATTACAGGCGTGAACCACTGCACCTGGCCCAAAATCTCTTGATTGATAGATACAGTCCTCTTTATTTTTCAAGATCGAGTTATGATACCTTTACCAATAGTCATACGTTCTTTTGGAACTTTGCACAATAGTCATATGTTCTTTTGGAACTTTACACTTCTCTTCTATCCTTTATTGCCCTGTATTATAATTGCTTGTATGCCTGACTCCTCTACATGACTGTATGGTTTGAACCAAAGTGTATGGGATGTCGCACAATGTCTAATAGTGTCACACAATGAGTAATAGGTATTCAGTAAGTGAGTTAAGATGAAATAGTAACATGAAAGAGTGCTTTGTAAGCAGTTTTTTAAAGTTTCTGTTCTGCTAATTGTAAGCCATTTTTTAAATAAACATGAGGTGTGTTGTCTTTAAAAACGGAAAAACCAGTGAGATCAGACATTGTTTTTTGCTTGCCCCTCATTATTACCTAGACATTTTCATTTAGATAAAAACTGTGTCAGTCTCCTGGCTATAGTCCCTTATGGAAGGAGCAATATTACATTTAGGTCTGTTTCATCTGGGATTCATTTGTGAATTATTCTTTAGAGAAAAATTCTATAATATGCTTCATGAGGCCTAATTGTTCTTGTCTTCAGACTTGCCTAAAATATTTTTTGCTTGCTTAAGACCAGACATGAGAATTTTCTTGTAAGCAGAAAGCTTTGTGACAGAACTAGAGGAGTTTGTAGTGAATGTTAGTGATAGCTTATGATAGAGAAGTCTCATAGCCTCAATTGCAGAGTCATAGTTCTGTCACATGCTTCAACAATAATGTCTGATAAGGGAGGAAGGATGGGGAAGAAGAGTTATACACTAACTCTATATATTTCATATAACTCTATATATTTCATTATTGGCTTTGGTCAAATAAATTAAACGTTAACATAGTAATTTGTAGGGTTAAAAAAAATTTTTTTTCAATTCGCTTTCTTGCTACGTTCCCCAGGCTGGTTCCAAACTCCTGGGCTCAAGCGATCCTCAAGCCTTCTGAGTAGCTGAGATTGCCACACCCAGCTTTGGAGTGTTTGTGTTTTTTTTAAGAGACAGGGTACTCATTCTGTGCCCAGGCTGGGGTGCAGTGGCCCTATCATAGCTCACCGCAGCCTCATACTCATAGGCTCAAGAGATTGTCCTGCCTCAGCCACCTGAGTAGCTAGGGCAGCAGGCACACACCATCATGCTCAGCTAATTTTTAAACATTTTTTTTTGTAGAGATGGGGTCCTGCTGTATTGCCCAGGCTGGTCTTGAACTCCTGGCCTTAAGCAATTCCTTCCATCTTGGCTTCCCAAAGCACTGGAATTACAGGCATGAGCCACATCACCCAGCCTTGTAGTTATTTTTAAAATGAAGACAAGAGGAACAGAGTATACCTTTAAAAATATATGATACTATATATTGGATGATTCTGAAAGGATGTATTTGCCTATGAAGAAAAACCTTCTTGTTTTGATGTCTAGTTGTTAGCTTTTTACTTTACTAAAGCCCAGTTAACTTTTCTGTGCTTTAGTTCCACATCTGTAAAATTACTCATTTTATATTTCTCTATCCACTTTGAAAATTAAGTAAATGCTCTTTGGATTTCAACTTTTAATTATTTAAGCCAAGATCTCTCTTCTGTATTTTGTATGTGTTCTTTATGTCTGTGGGCTCACTAATTCTTGAATTTAAAAAAATCATTTAAATCAAGCAGTAGTGATAGTATATGTTTAAGCATATAGTGTATGTTTTTAAATAAATAAGCAGGCTAGGTTTTAGTGGCTCACCCCTGTAATCCCAACCCTTTAGGAGGCCAAGGCAAAAGGATCACTTGAGTCCTGGAGTTCAAGACCAGTCTGGGCAACATAGCGAGATCACACCTCTACAAAAAAAAAAGTTTAAAAATTAGCCAGGTATAGTGGCATGTACCTGTAGTTCTTAGCTATTTGAGAGGCCGAGGTGGAAGGATCGCTTGAGCCCAGAAATTTGAGGTTACGGTGAGTATCGATCACCCCACTGCACTCCAGCCTGGTTGACAGCATGAGACCCTATCTCTAAAAAATAAAAATAAATAAGCAATAGCATGTGTTTTTAAAAAACAACAAACAACTCTCTTAAGTCCAAACTCCTTTTCGGATCCTATGGCTCATATCTTGCCACTGCCTGCTGCACTCTATATAGAAATACTTTTATTTCCTTCAGGAACCCAGTTTTGTTCTCTCCGTGGGCCTTCTTATAGTTAGTTCCCTCTGCTGTTTGGAGCATTATTTTGGCATTCTTCCCTCTCCTTCTATTATTTTCACCAAGAAAAGAGGAAAGCTCACACTTTTTATTGTCAGTCTTGGATATCATCCCAAATGTCACTTTCTCAAGAATCGTATAAGATAACCAGTTTTATTATCAGACACAAAGAAGATTAAAAAAAAAAAATTGCCCAAGATCATACAGTTTAGAAATGGCAGAGTCAGATCCAAACTCGGGCAGTTTTGCTGCAGAAGTCTTTATCCCCATTGATTTATGCTTCCCCTACATTGTAGTTGCCTGTTCAACAGTTTGCCCCACTATGAGCACCTTTGGGGTGTTTGTTTGCTTGTTTGTTTGTGATGGAGTCTTGCTCTGTAGCCCAGGCTGGAGTGCCATGGCACGATCTCAGCTCATTGCAACCTCCATCTCCCGAGTTCAAGCGATTCTCCTGCCTCAGCCTCCCGAGTAGCTGGGATTACAGGCACGCACCACCATGCCCAGCTAATTTTTGTGTTTTTAGTAGAGACGGGGTTTCACCATGTTGACCAGGCTGGTCCTGAACTCCTGACCTCAAGCGATCCATCCGCCTAGGCCTCTGAAAGTGCTGGGATTATAGGTGTGAGCCACCGCCCCCTTAAAAGAAGCACCTTTGGAGGAAAAATTGTGCCTGTCTTGTTCATTGTTATATCCCCATGTGCTTAGCACATACTAGGTGCTCAGAAAATATTTAAATGAATGAAAATTCTTGTTTGAGGGAGAGAGTGTTTTGATTAAATTCTTCTCAGTACCTTTCATGTAGTGTATGTGTGTCAGTAAATGTAGTAATGTTTTCATGCCTACTTATTATACAAAGTGAAATTTTTATGATCAAGTTAATCATGGTTACAAGCTCATTTTTTATAACCTCTCTTAATTCCTTTTTGCCCTATACTGCATAACAGTATCACTTTGCAACTGTAAAAACTAGTGCTTTGTAGGCCTCTTTCTCATATTATCCCTCTGTGAACTGTTAAAATATAGATCATTTGTAATTAGTTTCTAAAGGGTATGTAGGAAATTTTATAAAATAAAATTATACTAGTAGATGGACTGATCATTTATACTGTTTAACCTTTTAACAAATTACAGAGGTGTAATTTCTCTGTGTGTAGAGGTTTTTTAAAGTATCCCATATTTTAAACCTTGACTGTTATACCTCAAAAAAAAAAAAAAAGTGGTTTATGTGTATCCAGTAGTCACATGGTGGATAATGATGTAAGGCATGCACATTGTGTTCATGTGTTTGTTGGAGAAGTTGGAATATCATTATACTTCAGTAGACTTTTCAAATTAAAAATCTGAAAGCTACTTCTAGCTGTAATTCTGCTGTAATTCTCAATCAGGTCAGTAGACAGAGAACCAAAAAAGTCTTCCTCCTCTCTGAATGTTTTTGCCAAAGGCTGACTTCTTTGATTAATCTTTCTTTTCTGTATTCCTTACACTCTATTACAGGGCTTCTCAACCTTGGCACTCTTGACATTTGGGGCCAGGTAATTCTTTGTTGTGGAGGACTGTCCTGTGCCTTGTGAAATGTTTAGCAGCATCCTTGGCGTCTACCTGTTAGAGGCAAATAGTACCCTTCCGCTTTCCCCTCTCCAGTTGTGGCAATTTAAAATGTCTCCAGACATTGTCAAGTGTGGGGGTTAGGGAGGGTGGAAGGGGAGAACAATCACCCCAGTTGACAACTGTAGCTTTCCTACATCATTCTGTCCACTTACTCATTTGTTTTAATATCTTCCCCTCCCTCTCACACTTACCTTTTCAGACTTCCTGGCTCTCTGCTACTGCCTCATTTCTCTGAACCTTTTTGCAGCCATACTTCTAAAAAAGAATTGTAAAACATCTGTTCTCTCCAAGTTTTCACTTCCAGTTCAGTTTCCTCTTTTGAATTCAATTGAGACCACATTTTTCTAGTTTTCCTCTATCTCTCTGGCTGTTCCATTTTTATTTTCTTTATCAGCTCTACCTAGTTGGACAGTGGTATCATCTTTGCCCCTTTCTTTCTTGTTCTCTGTTAATCAACTCTCAACTCTTCCTTTCTTGCCTCATTTCCTAGTGCTTAATGTTGTGTCTCATATATGTTGTCCTATTCATTCTTATGTAATTTTTTTGGTAAGAACACAATATGAGATCTACCCTTTCAACAAATTTTTAAGTATACAATACATTATTGTTGACTATAGGTGCAGTGTTGTACAGTAGATGTCTAGAGCTTATTCATTTTGCTTAACTGAAACTGTATGCCTGTTGATTAATAAGTCTGCATTTCCCCCCAGCTCCTGACAACTACCGTTTCACTGTTTGATTCTATGAATTTGATTATTTTAGATACTCACTAATCATTCTGGGTAATGACCAGGCCTAGATAAAGACCTCATATAAGTGGAATTATGTAGTATTTGTCTTTCTGTGACTGGCTTATTTTACTTAGCATAATGTCTTCAAGGCTCATCCATGTTGTCACCATATTTCCTTCTTCTCTGAGGCCAAATAGTATTCCATTTATGTATATACCACATTTTCTTTATTCATTCATCTGTCAGTGGATATTTAGGTTGTTTCCACATCTTGGCTGTTGTGATATCTATTAATTGTTAAGCTGTTCTCTGTGTTGAAATCTCCTTGCCTATATTTCTCCATAGTTAAACTCTAACATCCTCCTAGGACCAGAGCAGATTTTGTCTGTCGTTTTTTGGTTTTGGTTGTTGTTGTTGTTAGAGACAGTGTCTCATTCTGTTGTCCAGGCTGTAGTGTAGTGGTGCAGTCATGGCTCACTGCTCACTGTAACCTCAAATGCCTGAACTCAAATGATCCCTCTCATCTCAGCCTTCGGAGTAGCTGAGACTGCAGGCACACACTACCGCACTTGGCTAATTTTTCTGTTTTTTTTGTAATAGCCTGTTGCCCAGGCTGATCTCAAACTCCTGGGCTCAAGCAATCTGCCTGCCTTGGCCTCCCGAAGGGCTGGGTTTACAGGCCTGAGCCACCGCATGTAGCTTGCACCTCATTTATTAAGGGTTCATTATGAGCCAGGCACTCTTTAAGGTCTTTGAACTATATAGTTACTGAAATAAGACACAGTCCCAGTACTCCAAGAACTTAGTCTGTTTGAGGACATGGAAATCTTAATTCATTGCTCTTACAGAGTAAGTATGGAAATTGAAGTGTATCCCAAACTTTCTGGTAGCATATAGCAAAGTTCTCAGTTTGATGTAAACCTCATTCAAGTGCCACTTCTTAGATGCAGGCCATCCTGGTCACTACCCAGTCTGATTTGTGTTTTTATACTCTCCTTTACTCAGTTCTCTTTCTTTTCCAGCCCCCAAATCATCAGCATTTCCTATGACTCAGCACTTAATTTTTCATTCATTCTTCTAGATCCTTTTCTTTAGGAACTGGATTTAGTTTCAAGGGTTCAGCTGAAACTTTTAGATTTGTAGTAGCTCCAAAAAAACACTTTATTGTGAAGTAATACACATACAAAGTACATTAAATAAATTTAACTTTAAAAAAAAACATTATTTTAAAGCTGACATCACTCTGGCCATGAAATAGAGCACTGTAAGTATTTGAAAAGTCCCCCTCATGGCTCTTCCCAATCATAATCACCTTCTTCCTCCTCTTAAAGGTTACAGCCATTCTGATCTTTATGGTAATTTCCTTGCAGATTTTTAAAAATAGCTTTATTCTTGATTACCAGCTGAATATTTATCCCAAAACAATATAGTTTCATTTTGGGAGGACAGTAGAGAAAGACATTTTATCATATCCCATTTTGTGCCTATATTGGGATCCACAAGATCACCCCCAGGTTTGGTGAGGAGGAAGCACAGAACTCAACATACAGTATGACTCAGCTAAGAGTTACTACAGCAAAAAAAATACAAAGCGAAAATGCCCATGGGGCAATGTCCAGAGGAAACCAGGCACAAGCTTCAAAAGAGTCTTATCCCAGTGAAGCCGCATAGGATGCATTGACTTGTGACAATACTTGTGAAATGTTGTCTTCCAGGGAAGCTTATGAGAGACTCACTGTCCAGGGTATTTATTGGGGTATAATCACATAGGCACCGTCTATCTAGCTTGTACCAAATTCCAGGCTCCCAGAAAGAAAGCAGATATTCAGCATAAACCGTATTGTTTGCACAAACAGCTTAGGCATAGTAAATCACCCTTATTAAATAGTCAGGGAATTATGGGAACACTCCCAAAATCCAATTTCCCAGAGACCTGCCAGGGCCATCTTTGCATGCAGGCCTTTCTAAAGATAGCAGTCCTAGGCCTGCTATGTTGTCTTTTTGGCATAGTACCTTTTGCTGGCATAGTACCTTTTGCTGTTTCTGAATTCAAAATTTAAATAAGTAAAAAATCAACTATCACTTTATGTTATGTTCTTTTTTTCTCCACCTGTTTTCTTTCCTAATGTATCAAGATTAGCTGGGTGTGGTGTGTGCCTCTGTAGTCCCAGCTACTTGGGAGGCTGAGGCAGGAGGATCTGTTTATAAGCCCAGGAGTTCAAAGCTGTAGTGCACAGTAATTGCACCTATGATTAAACACTGCACTCCAGCCTGGGCGACATACCAAACCCTGTTTCTTAAAAAAAAAAAAAAAAATCAACATTAGCTCAGTGCAAAGGTTGACTACTATGATATGATTGAAAGTATATTCCTGCCGGGTACAGTGGCTCACGCCTATAATCCCAGCACTTTGGGAGGCTGAGGCAGGCAGATCACTGAAGGTGAGGAGTTCGAGACCAGCCTGGCCAACATAGTGAAGCCCCATCTCTACAAAAAATAAAAAATTAGTTGGGCGTGGTGGCACATGCCTGTAATCTCAGCCGCTCGGGAGGCTGAGGCAGGGTAGTCGCTTGAACCCAAGAGGCAAAGGTTGCAATGAGCCAAGATCGTACCACTGCACTCTTTCTTATGAAGGTTTCTGTGATTAAGTTTGGAAAGGATGAATTAAACAAAGTTAAACAGATTTCTTAACTACAGGACTCTTAGCCTTTTCACAGGAAGGTGCATGACTTGGTGACTGCCTACATGTCCTGCCTCATCTCATGTTTTTTTTCCCTGACCCACTTTGCTTACTCTTCCCAGATTTAATCTAATACTAAGGATCAAATTACAATTGTCTGTGTTACATGGGCATTTTTTCAGTTTTCCGCAGCAATATTATTATCACTTTACCATCTTGAATATGAACTGTCCCTCCATCTCTGCTCAATTACTGTGTCAGAGCAAGCAAACATTTTTACTATTTCATTCATACATTCAGCAAAATTTGTTAAGCACCTACTATATTTGCCAGACACAGTTCTAGGCACTGGAGATACAACAGTGAATAAAACAAAAACCCTGACCTTATATAGTTTACCTTATAGTGTGAAGTGGAAAAGGGGAACAATAATTAAAAATACATGTTAGGCCCAGTATGGTGGCTCACACCTGTAATCCTTAAACTCTGAGAGGCCAAAGTGAGAGGATCACTTGAGGCCAAGAGTTCAAGATGAACCTGTATAACACACCAAGACCTCAACAGAAAAAATAAAAATAAATTAGCTGGGCACAGTAGTGCATACTGTAGTCCCAATTACTCGGGAGGATCACTTGAGCCCAGGAGTTTGAAGCTACAGTAAGCTATGATCGTGCTATCACACTTCAGCCTGAGTGACAGAGAGACTGTCTCTATTTTAAAAAAAAAAAAAAAAAAAAAAAAAAGACTGGGCATGGTGGCTTGCACCTGTAATCCTAGCACTTTGGGAGGCCAAGGCGGGTAGATCACCTGAAGTCATGAGTTCGAGACCAGCTTGGCCAACATGGTGAAACCCCGTCTCTACAAAAAATACAAAAAAATCAGCTGGGCATAGTGGCAGATGCCTGTAATCCCAGCTACTCGGGAGGGTGAGGCAGGAGAATTGCTTGAACCCAGTAGGCAGAGGTTGCAGTGAGCCGAGATCACACCATTGCACTCCATCCTGGGCAACAAGAGCGAAACTCCATCTCAAAAAAAAAAAAAAAAATACATTTTACTCCTAGGCATATACTTAAGAGAAATAGAAGTACACGTCTACACAACTTGTACGCAAATGTTTGTAACAGCATTATTCATAATAACCGAAAAGAGGAAACAACCCAAATGTCCATCAATGGATGGATGGATGAATGAATAAATTAAATAAAATGTGGTATATCCATACAATGGAATGTTATACAGCAAATAAAGAGGAATAAAGTAGTACTGATAAATGCTGCAATGTGGATGGACCTTGAAAACATTATGCTAAAGTGAAAGAAGCCAGTCACAAAAGCCCACATTATTATATGATCCCATTTATATAAAATGTCCAAAATAATAGAGATAGAAATTAGATTAGTAGTTGCCTAGGACTGGGGAATTGAGGTGAGTGCTAATGGAACTTCTTTTAGGGGTGATGAAAATGTTTAGATGTCAGAACCACTGATGGCTGAACAGACGTATCTACAAGTAATATAGTGTCAGTTAAGCACAACATTCTCAGGAAATTCAGTAAAAAGTCAAGCCTAACATTGTACACCTCAATGGCTAACAAAAGCGTCCTCCAGTTATTTGGAAAATTTATCCATCTCACTTCCTAGCAACAGCAGGTAATTGAGTTATCTTAATACTTAGGACTTAATAAAATGTTAAATGTTAGTATACCAAATGACTTGAAACAGTAACTGTGTTGTAGACTCTTAATGTTAACTTCCTCCTTAATAGAAGAATATTTACCCACATACTCTAATTTGGAGATTACAACACAAGTTGAAAGCACTTTCTCAAATATTGTCCTAACTGCTTAAATATTTATATATAAATTTGTTTTCTGATGTAAAATTGTTTGCCGTAAGGAGGAGGAAACCCAGAAGTTAACAAAGGAAAAGACAGAGTTGTCTATATGAAAAATTAAACATTTATGACAAAAGCTATCATAGTTTTAAAAGGCTCATATGAATATTTTCCATTTATTATTTTAACATTACTATAGAAAGTGTTGCAAATTAGTAAAAAGAACAGCCAAATAGAACAATGGGCAAAGAATATAAAGCAACATGGGGACTAATGAATATCAGTTTAATAATTTTTAAGAGATTAAAATAGCAACGACATAATTTTTCCTCCATCAGATTGCAAAGATGAATAATGTCCAGCATTTTGGACATTCTCATGCAGAGCTGATAGGAGTGTAAATTGCAACTCTTCTGACAATATGTCTTCAAATTAGAAACATGTATATCCTTTAACCCAAGAATCTTCTTGAAATTTATTCTAATGACAATTTAGACTGGGCAGAGTGGGCAAAGATATGTGTAAAAGAATTGCAGTGCTATTTATAATATTGAAAAATTGGATGTGACCCTCAATATGGATTTGGTTAAGTAAATTATTACATATCTATACAACACAGTTCTATGTAGGAATTTTTTTAAGGTAAAATTTTGTGTGTGGGCATATTTTTGCAACCTTGATATATTATAAAATGAAAATAGTTTTGTATAAAACTGTCACCTGGCCAAATTTTAAATTTTGATATACATATGAATGCATAATAGTTTTTAATTTTAGGATTTAGTATAAATTTAGTTTTCATAAATAAGAAGATAGTCATATCCACATTTAAAATTTTTTTCTAATAATTCAGTATCTCTTTTAATGATTTCTTCACTAGTTTGGGTTTTCCTACCCGGTTTAAGAATGATAATCTACAAGACTTCCCTAGTGACTCTTCCGGGGTTGTTACTCTGTGGAGATTATGTTTTTTACATCATTTAAACAGCTAAGAGATAACAGATTTCAGACCATGCTTACTATGCATTTATAGCAGATATTTTATTTAAGAAGTATTTCATAACTAGAAATACTACAAGAACACTAAGAATATAGTTTCGGCCAGGTGAGGTGGCTCATGCTTTGTAATCCCAGTGCTTTTCAAAGCGGAGGCAGGAAGGTCACTTGAGGCTAGGAGTTCAAGACCAGCCTCGGCAACATAGTGAGACCCGTCACTACCAAAAAAAAAATTGTTGTTTTTTATTAGCTGGGCATGCTGGCACACACCTACAGTCGTAGCTACTTGGGAGGCTGGGGCAGGAGGATTGCTTGAGCCCAGGAGTTGGAGGCTGCAATGAGCTATGAGTGAACCACTCTACTCTAGCCTAGACAACAGAGCAAGACCCTGCTCAAATTAAAATAAAATAAATGTGTGTGTGTGTGTGTGTGTGTGTGTGTGTGTGTGTGTGTAGTTTCATTTTAGGATAAGTCAAAAATTCAGATACTTTCACTAGACTCAAAATTCTAAGAACCATACTCACCTCATTTCTCTGTATTTCCATCATTTTCTAGTTTGAAAAATTATTCTAGATTGTTGCATAGATTAGTGAAATGTGATGTACTTTTATATTCTTTTAAAAATGCATTTTTAATGGAGAAAAAGTAGCAGCAGGGGACTGACAGCTGTTTTGAATTATAATAGGTTATATTGGGAAAAAAACCACATGGCTTAATAAGATTCTCTTAACAAAACCCTAACAACTAACTAATCTTCATTTGCAGTAATACAATGGAATTTTATAGAAAATGTCAATTTAAAGATTTTCATTTAACGTGAATAGAAATGTTTTCTGACTTGACTATTTTTGGTGGTGGGTGGATAAGGGAAAAGACTATTTTTAACTACAGGTCCACATTCTCTTACTTATAATTTGAAATCCCAAAAGTTCTGAAAACTATTTTAGGGGTTATGGGAGGACTTAATTTGATGGCAAACACTGACATGACCCAGATTTATCTGCCAGCAAAACCGAACCTAAACTAACATAGGTTAGTCTAAATAGTATATTTTACTGCAAAATATTAATTTGTTTGATGTTACAAACAAATTATTAAAAACAAATTAGGATGCTGTGCCAGATCCCACTGGGGATAGTTATATAGTATACAGTAAATGTTTGGTATACCATATGTCACGCCAAACTTCTGTCATTCCAGTGGGCATGGCATTATGTTCAAGAGGCCGAAGAAGAGACCCAGAGCCGGCAGAGGAGATGTGGGGTTTTACTGGGGGCTTACATACAAAGGAGAGGGTACAGTGGCAGTGGGCTGGAAAGGAGAACTGCCTTATATACAGTCCAGTGGCAGTGGGCTGGGCAGAAGAACCAAACTGCCTGCCATAGGCATGCAGTTTATATAGCATTTCCACTTAGTACTTCCACCTAGCAACCTCCACCTGGCACTCTTTATTCAACCGAAAACTTGGAGCCTCAGTCTCCTGTAGGGCTTGTGTTCCATGGGACAGGTTGGGGGCTCAACCTGTTCCTTATAGGCAAGGAAGGAATCTCTGGGTTAGCCACTCCTGGATTCCCTAGCTCAGAACACACATTCAGGTGCATCTGCCATACAAAGTCATTCTAAGGATATGCTTAAATTGCTGTCAGGTGTGTTTACTGTAACCATATTATTTCTTTTTGAAAGCAAAGGAAAAAAGTGAATTTTTGAATGTATGTGGCTTCAAAGATTTCTATTTGAAAAATAATTGCAGACCTGTATTCTTAACAGTCTTTAACTGGTACTTGAAGCTGATGATGATCATTGAATATATATTTTATTGGTAGAACTAAGACTGAGAGTGTAGTATGTAACCACTCTATAGGTAAAGTTTAATTATCAAGAATGTGGGGAGAATATGTGAAATGTAAAATAAGCTCACTGGTTATAGGTATGCACTGTAAATAAAAATATATCACTTAAAATACTGGGGTAGAGACAGGAGAAGGAAGTTACTAACTTGATTTCAGCATTGCTCATAGTAGGAAACCAATGGATAATAGCCAAAAAAACAGGGCAAGTAAAGTGTTGTATAAGTAAAGTTACCTATGGGGCAGGCAGGGACTAGAATAGAGTAGACAGGGACAGCAATTTGTATTCTTTGGATGTATCTTTTTTTTTTATTATAACTTTATACTCAAATATTTTAAGTAATTATATAACAGTTAAAAATGCAATGACTAAAAATCAAAATAAATCTTATAAAGTGGATTTTCCATTGGTTATATAATCACACAGAGTAAACAATTCCAAGTGACTTACATACACAGTAATTTGTAGAATATTCCAAGTTGGGTATATCCTAAAGGTAAAAAGAATTGTAAAAAAAAAAAAAATTAAAAATTGAAAGATTTTCATGTATCATATTGGTAATGATAGTGTTAATATTTTTATTCTCAGGTTGTGTGAATATTTTGTGATAACTATTATGTAGGCTGCATTGAGAATAGAGGGTTTCCATATGTGAGAAAGGAGAAATGATATAAGATCAATGAGATTGAGTAAAAACCCTATAAACCTGAATTGGAAGCAACAGTATAAACTAATGATAATGTACATTTATTATATCTATGTACATGTTTATATAGATGTGTGTGTATATAATGTCTTAGATCTTTGTACTGAAAAGGCATTGAGCATCCCCGTTACTGAAATTGTGGTTTCTGAATACCATTTCCCACTAAAAGGAATTAGGGCTCCTTTAAGGAAATGACTGGTTCCAAGTCAACGGCAAGAAAAATACAAGATATGCCTGGAATAAGCTGTAATACCAGAAAGGTTTAGGAAGCTCTCGGAGGCGGAGGTTAGGATTATGTCATAAGGTCTTAGGAACCAATTTGAATAAGGCTCTACTGTCCAAAGATGGGACAGTTTGAACTTCAATAAGAATAACTACAAAGGATTAAAACCTGTCACATAGAGGTAAGTCTGTTAATTCATAACTTTTTAAAACTCACTGATTGTCTTTAAGGATGCTAGGAAGCTATTACTAATTGTTTTGAAAATTAGTAAATAAAAGTAAAAAATTACTCACTTATTCTGTCCTTTCTGTACAGACTGCATCAGGACAACTGAATAGTTGATGAGTTTTTTTATAGAACTTTTCCAGCTAGTGAATAAAGAAAGAATGATAGACTATCATGTGATCTTTTTCAAACCCGTTAATGGATTGCTTTAGTTGGTGATCATTGATAACTGTTAATATCAAAGAAAGGGAATTCAATAGACTTTGGAACTTAACTGTTGGAAGTACATACTACCTGCCACCTGTGAAGCAGTCTTGGCAAAAAAAAAAAAAAAAAAGTTTTTTGTTTTTTTGGTTTTTGGAAACAGAGTCACTCTGTTGTCCAGGCTAGAGTGCAGTGGTACTATCTCAGCTCACTGCAACCTCCACCTCCCAGGTTCAAGCGATTCTTGTGCCTCAGCCCCCGAGTACCTAGGACTACAGGTGCGTGCCACCACACCCAGCCAATTTTTTGTATTTTAGTAGAGATAGGGTTTCACCATGTTACCCACGCTGGTCTCAAACTCCTGAGCTCAGATGATCCGCCCACCTTGGCCTCCCAAAGTGTTAGGATTACAAGCGTGAGCCACCGCGCCTGGCCCCCCCCCAAAAAAAGTTTTCATACAAAAATGATCCTGAATCTGATCACAGCTCTAGATATATCTATCAATTTACTGTAAATACAAGAGTCAGAAGCACATTATTAAACTACATCATGGTAATACATTTGGCAAAATCCAAACTATAGGAAACAACCAGGTAACCTGATTTCTTCAACAAAAAAAAATTGTAAAGGAGGAGGAACCCGTATGCGGAGATTGAAGAGACATAATCATCCAGTCACAATGTGTAGACCTTATTTGGATCCTAATTCAAACAATTTGAGAAATGTTAACACTGCCTAGGAGTTTCATATTAAGGAATTATTGTTTATTTTAGATGTGATAGTCTGTAGTTGCTTTACATACTTCCTTTTAGAGATAAATATGGAAATATTTACAGGTGAAATAATATGCTATCTGAGATTTGCTTGAGAATATTCTAGTGGGATTGGGTAGATAGTGGACTGGGATATAGTTGGTACTTAAACCTGTAATTGCAGCACTTTGGGAAGCTGAGGTGGGAGGATCACTTGAGTCCAGGAGTTTGAGGTTGCAGTGAGCTATGTTTGTGCCACTGCACTCCAGCCTCCGCAACAGAGCAAGACCCCATTTCTAAAGGGAAAAAAAACAAACCACCTGCCAATTGGTGAATGTTGGTTGAAACTTGGCAATGGATAGAGGTCCATTAACTATTTTCTCCACTTTTTATTGTATATTTTTTCATTTTTATTACAAAAATTACAAAAGTATCTCCTGCAAAGGAAGGAAAAACAAGTAATAGGAAGGGATGAGATTAGAGAAGCTTAGTCATTTAATTGTCCTCTGTGTTTGAATGCTAGGAGGTTTGATATTTATGGAGTATTAATCACAATCAAGAAACGTTTTACTGTTCAACAGTACACAGCACTAGAGAGATTAAGATCTGTCCCTTTACCTCAGTTGGGTGATAAAGTAGAAACTGGAGACTTAAGGGTTGAGTAATAGAAACAGCAAGCACAGTGGACACAGAAGCATAAGGTAGACATGGCAGTTTCCTTCAGAAAGGTTGGTATAGGATTGAAGACTTCTGAGACGCTTTCTTGTTTAGCAGGGGTGTGGGGGTTGGGGGGATAAGACACACACTAGATGAGGGATTGAAGGCCTGGTCTTTGGTCTTGGCTTTGCCATTTTACTCTTTTTTTTCTTTTTTTTTTTTCCTTGGAGACAGAGGAGTTTTGCTCTTGTCGCCTAGGCCACCCACCTTGGCCTCCCAAAGTGCTGGAATTACAGGCGTGAGCCACTGCACCTGGCCCATTTTACTCTTTATTTGACTTTGGATAAGTCACTTTAAAGTCTCTACTTTGGTTTCCTCATTTGGAGAATAGAGAATGATGCCTGTGCTGTCTACATGGAAGAGTTAGTGTGAGACTAAAATGACTTAACACATGAAAAAGCCCTTGGTAAACTATGTATTCCCATTCTGATGTAAGATACTCCCACTCCAATCATTAAAAGGAACATGAAGTTGGGGGGAATGTTTAAAAAAGGGAGTGAAGAGGGAAGGTATGTCATTGCTTTTCTGTTTAATGTTTTTTTGGTGAGATTTTTTCCATTTTTTAAGTTGTCACTTAAAAATACATAACATTTACCATTTTAACCAGTTTTAAGTGTATATATAGTTCTGCAACATTAAGTACATTCACATTGTTATGCAGCCATCACCACCGTCCATCTCCAGAACTTTCTCATTTTCCACAACTGAAACTTTGTACTTATTGAACACTAACTTCCCAGCCCCTGACAACCATATTCTACTTTCTGTCTGTATGAATTTGATTACTCTAAGTACTTCATATAAGTGGAATCCATATTTGTCCTTTTGTGACTGGCTTATTTCTCTTAACATAATGTTCTCAGGGTTCATCTGTGTTTCAGCATGTGTCAGAATTTCCATCCTTTTTAAGGCTGAATATGTATACACCACATTTTGTTTTTCCATTCATCTATCTGTGGACACTTGACTTGCTTCTACCTTTTGGCTGTTGTGAATAATTTTGCTATGAACGCGGGTGTACACATCTGTTTGAGTCCCTGTTTTCACTTTTTTTGGTATATATCCACAAATGGGATTGCTGGATCATATAATTCTATGTTTAATTATTGAGGAAGCAGTGTGTTTTTAAAAATTATTACTTTATTGCTTATGGAAACATCTCCACGAGTCATATTTGAGGGTATATGTATGCTGTGATCCATGAGGCTTTTTGCTGGGAAATCTTTTGTCTCCAAGTACTAGTCCAATTTTTTTTTTTTTTTTTTTTTGAGACTGAGTCTCGCTCTGTCGCCTGGGCTGGAGTGCAGTGGTGCGATCTCAGCCCACTGCAAGCTCCGCCTCCCGGGCTCACGCCATTCTCCTGCCTCAGCCTCCCAAGGAGCTGGGACTACAAGCGCCCACCACCACACCCAGCTAATTTTTTTTTTTTTTTTTTTTTTGTATATTTAGTAGAGACGGGGTTTCACTGTGTTAGCCAGAATGGTCTCAATCTCCTGACCTTATGATCTGCCCACCTCGGCCTCCTAAAGTGCTGGGATTACAGTTGTGAGCCACCGTGCCCGGCCGCAATTTTTTAATCACAATCTTCTAAGAGGCTTAGACTGTGAAGGAATATGGATCCCAAGAAATAGTTTTTGGAGTCAAAATCTTAAAGAATGATTACAGATAAGCCTTTCCTTACTAAATGTTTATTTTTTAAAACTAATTTCATTCAGCAGTTTTCAACTTAATGCCTCCTAAGTGCCAGGTACTGTATTATGTGGTGAGGATTTAGTGTTGAATAAACGAAATTCAAGTGAAAAGTACTACTGCAAAGAAAATAAACTGAAGAAAGAGGATAGTGAATGATGGGGTGGGATGTTGTTTTATATAGGCTAGCTAGGGAAGTCTTCTCCGAGAGGTAGTATTTCAGCAAAGACTTCAGTAAAAATGAGAGTATGAACCATGGTAAGACGTTTCAGAAGAGTGGTACAGGCAAAGGGAAGAGCCCTGAGGTAGGAGTAAGAAATGCTTTTCAAATAGACAATTCAGGGATCAGATGACAGCCTATCTTGACCAGTACCTAGTACCTATATGAGGAAATCAGTTGCTGTAAGATAGCTCTAGAAAGTAAAGTACACGTCTGGGTGTGCTGGCTCATGCCTGTAATCCGAGCACTTTAGGAGGCCAGGGCAGGAGGATCATTTGAGGCCAGGAGTTCAAGACCAGCCTGGACAACATTAGTGAGACCCTGTCTCTACAAAAAAAAAATGTTTTTAATTAGCTGGACATGGTGGCACACACCTGCTCTAGCTACTTGGGAGGCTGAGGCTGGAGGATTGCTTGAGCCCAGGCATTATAAGCTATGATTGTGCCACTGCACTTCAGCCTGAGCAACACAGTGAGACTCTGCCTCTTAAAAATAAATAAAAAAGAAAAGTACAGGAAAACTAAAAATAGAAAAATGTTAGGGATAATTTATTTGCATATTCTGTTAATCTAGAAAATACTGTATTTGTGGTGTGGGAGATGTCAGGAAGATATTACTGCTGACATGACATTCCAATAATGATTACTACATAGAAGACATAACCTTTTCCTCTGAAATGTTATTTTCTTGGCAGAGGGGCATGTACAGTGAACCGAAAGGATATATTTTATCATCTGTTCAGGGAAGACAGAATGAGACAACTGATAAAGAGAATCTGAGTTTTAAGAAATGATCTCTGAAAATCTTAGATAATAAAATACTTTAATAACCAAGTATCTTACTGATATATATGACAGTGATACACATATTATTAGGAGAACACACAGACTCAGATCTCAAGAGAGGTTAGAGATCACCCATATTTTGCTGGATGCTGTGCAGTAATGTGAAGTTATGCCAGAAATAACTTTGCGCCTCAAGAAATAAGCACCATTACTTCTTAAGACTCTCCATTTATCTCTTTACAAACATTGATATTTATAAATAATATCCTCATTTAAAAGTAAGTGAATTATCTTGGGAGAATGCTGTATTGTAATACAAGGAATATTACCTTTAGAAATGAGATATTATTAATAGTATTAGAAAACTTTTGTTTTTAGACTTCTTTATGTTCTGTTTGAATTGTTTCTTCCTTGATACATCTTTTTTTTTTAAAGAGAGATGAGGTGGTTTTGTTGCCCAGGCTAGTCTCGAACTCCTGGCCTCAAGCAACCCTCCTTAGCCTCCCAAAGTGCTGGGATTATAGGCCTGAGCCACCGTGCCTGGCCTCCTTAATATGTCTCAGATTTCAAACCCATTACCTTTATCACCCTCAGTGGACCCATAAATTACTTCTCCTATATGCTTCTTGGTTTACAGCATTGTAACCACCCAGTTATGCAAGGTAGAAACCTCAGTCATTGTTTCCTTCTTCCTCTCCACCATTCCCCTTACCAGTTTGGTGAGCATTCTTCACTATGTATTCTATGATAAGGACCTCATATGTATTACTTAATTTTTTATTATAGATGTCTACTATGGTTTGCTGTTCCCCACATTTCATGTGTTGGGAACTTAATCCCCAAATCTGTATGTCAACTGAACGTAGGGTCTTTGGAAAGTAATTAGGATTAGATAAAATCATCAGGGTGGGGCCACCATAATGGGGCTGCTGGCTTTATAAGAGGAAGAGAGACCTGAGCTGACACGCATGCTCTTGCCCTCTTGCTGTGTGGTGCCCTCAGCCATGTTACGGCACAGCAAGAAGGCCCTCACCAGATATTGGGGTGGTCTTGGACCTCCCACCCTCCAGAACTGTAAGAAATAAATTTTTTTATAAATTACCCAGTCTATGATATTCTGTTATGGCAACAGAAAACAGACTAAGACAAGGTTCTAAACAAATGGAAAATAGAGTTTTAAGATGCAGACTTCCGTTGTCTTAACAGGGCCAAGAATATCTGTTTCATTCTGACATACTTAGACTGTAATATCCTCTCCCAGTGTTTCCGCTGCAAGTGGGTAGCACAGGACAAGCAATGGGGTTAAGGAAAAATTATCATAGTTACAAGAAAGCCCTCTAATAATGCTTGTGAGAGTGAGAGTTTTGTCTGGTTTTCTACTTCTTGTTTTTCATAAGAGACCTTGTTGATGTCTCTTACAGAGAGGGTCTTTTACAGCTGAATGTTCTCAAAACTTGTTCATCATCACAACCACTAGTACTTCTTTTACAAGGACCACTATATACAAGACTCTAAGTATAGACTTCAGAAGAAACTTAGGAGGAACACGTTTTTCACTTGACATGCCAACAAAGATTCTTTAAATAGCAAATATCCTGATGGGCAAGAGCTCATCAGAATGGAGTGACTGGCCAGTATTAAGCCATTATATATAACTTGTAACTTTTTCACTGAAAATTTAAAGTAATGGGTCCCCCACCCTCATATTTATTTAGACTCAGTCTCCGTAATCTGAAGAAAAATAGAATTTTACTATGTAATTACCTCAACTCCTAAGCCATTATTGTCTTCTCATTTGTAAGAATTTGAATAATTCATAGGGCTATTCACATGCCTATTCCTTTAATGATCTAACAGTTTGGAATTTGAACTGTCCTCGTGAAGACTGCCCTGGATGAGGAAACCTTTGAGTTTCTGTTTTGTTCTGTGTTCTCTTCTGTCTGTGCAGCCATAGTCTCAGGCTTACTCTAGGATTCACCCAGCATGTTTGCTTATCTCTCCAGCTCTACTAGTGGAACTCATGGTAACTTATCAACAAGAAGTATACCCTTGTATTTTTAACATTTGCTAAGTTGGTGTCAGAAAATCTGAATGTTTTGGCTTTTAATGGAATTTAGGAGAAATTGCATTTTTTCCCTTTAAATTCAGTTGATTTGAATGTATTCTCTGATGTCAGTTCTATTTCTCTCTGCAAATCCTCTTTAAACTCAAATCTAGGTCGGGCACGATGGCTCACGCCTGTAATCCCAACACTCTGGGAAGCTGAGGCCGGCAGATCACCTGAGGTCAGGAGTTTGAGACCAGCCTGGCCAACGTGGCGAAACCCCATCTCTACTAAAAATACAAAAATTAGCCAGGTGTAGGGGTGCACACCTGTAATCCCAGCTACTCGGGAGGCTGAGGCAGGAGAATCGCTTGAACCTGGATGGCGGAGGTTGCAGTGAGCCAAGATTGCGCCACTGCACTCCAGCCTGGGCGACAGCACGAGATTCCGTCTCAAAAATAAAAATAAATAATAATAAACTCAAATCTAGACTCATCTTTATCACCGTCTCTAAATCTAGAGTGAGCCATCTTTCTGTACACTGTCAAGCCAACAATAAAAAGTTGTCCCTGATTAGAACAATCATTTCCTTTATTCAGTAAAATATTGTGTGCCAGGCTCAGTGCTAATTTTCCATATCGTAAACACAGAGGCTCCAAATGGCAGGCCCCATCACCTTATGAGAGTTGATTGGGCAAGTTCTACAGACTGTCTTGCAGGGCCTCATAATAATTTTTCACCCTCTGCTTATAGGCTCTTTTTCCTGACCTTTGGGGAAAACTTTTCAGGCTCCTTCCAGAGCTACTTCAGTTTTGGGGGATTCTAGCTGCTAGAAGACATCAAAACTTTTGGGGATGTCCGGGCCAAGGCAGCTCCTGCACTGGCTGCTGTAGGCATCACTGCTCAGGCCCTCTGCCAAAGACCAGATAAGAGGAATAAGCGACACCCATTGGCCTAGAGTCAGGCCTCCCTCTGGTTGGGGGGGCACCTTTTCAGCCCTCTAATTCCCTTTTTCCATCTGTTGCTTCAGGAGGATCTTCTTCTGAGGTTGTAGGTCAGGATAAAGCATTTGGAGTGTGAGCTCTGAGGTAAAGGTGGCAGAGTAGGAGAGACCCATTCGTGTCTTCACAGTGCGGCCACATTCATTCTTAATGCACCACTTTCCAGGAATTGGTTCTCTGCTTTAAATGGTTAGAAACTGAATTTTTTAAAGAATATTTTAACATCTTTAAGATGTAGTTCGTCCAGTCCAGGTCAGACCTGGCACAGGCCCAAGTCCCTCAAAAGACATTTCTCTTTTGATAGGCTCCTGTTTCTGCTTTCCAAGTGGCAGTCCATATTATCTTTGTTTTAAAAACTTTTTTTTTTCTGAGATGGGGTCTTGCTATGTTGTTGAGGCTGATCTCGAACTCCTGAGCTCAAGCGAGCTGCCTGCCTCAGACTCCTGAAGTGCCAGGATTACAGGCATGAGTCACCATGCCTGACCAGCAGTCCATATTATTTTAACTCTTAAAACAACCTTGTGAAGTAGGTGTTATTATATTGCCTCCATTTTAGAAATAAAGCCAGGACCTTATTAACACTTACTTTCCTGGACTATTGGAAGAATCCTCTAATAAGTCTTTCTGCATCAAGATCTTTTTATAGATCAAGCATCTTCCAGTAGTCTTTCTGTAACAGAAGTATAATGGTGCCGCTTTGCTCTTACTACTCTGTGCTTTGCTCCAGTAGTTCCTCTATTGTGTTCTGAACAAAGACCCAATACCTTTAGCATTTGAGACTTACCTCTTTTTTTTGAGATAGGATCTTGCTCTGTCACCCAGGCTGCAGTGCACTGGCATGCTCATAGCTCACTGCAACCTCAATCTCTAGGCCTCAAACGATCCTCTTGCCTCAGCCTCCTGAATAGCTGGGACTACAGGCGCACACCACTTTGCCTGGCTAAGTGGTTTTTTGTTTTGTTTTTGAGACAGTCTCACTCTGTCACCCAGGGTGGAGTACAGTGATATGATCTCGGCTTACTGCAGTCTCCTCCTCCTGGGTTCAAGTGATTCTCATGCCTCAGCCTCCCACATAGCTAGGATTGTAGGTATGCACCACCACGCCCAGCTCATTTTGGTATTTTTAGTAGAGACAGGGTTTTGCCATGTTGGCCAGGCTAGTTGCAAATTCCTGGTCCCAAGTGATCTACCTGCCTCGGCCTCCCAAAGTGCTGGGATTACAGGTGTGAGTCACCGCACCCGGCCTAATTGTTTTTAGTAGAGACAAGAGCTCACTGTGTTACCCAGGCTGGCCTTGAACTCCTGGCCTCAAGCTATCCTCCTGCCTCGGCCGCCCAAAGTGTTGAGATTACAGGTGTGAGCCACCGTGCCCAGCCATTTGAGGCTTTTTGATCTAATTCCTACCCATACTCACAACATATGTACCCTTAGACCTTGGACATGATACTTATCAACATTCATGGTAATACATTGATTTATTCAAATATTGGATGCTTACTTTGTATTCTGTGGCGAATGGTAAGGATTCTAAGATGAATAAATGGAATACCTACCCTTGGGAAACTTAAAGTTTAGTGGAAATGTAAGTAATTATGTTTCAGTATTAGTAGATAATAGAGTTGTAGGATTATGAGGACTGAGAGTGGTACACTAACTGGGACAGGAGTTATTTCTGTTTATGTATCCTGTTTTGTTCCACCTGGAATAACCTGTCTTTTTTGTTGTTTGTTTATCTGTTTTTTGTTTGTTTGTTTGCTTGTTTTTTTGAGATGGAGTCTTGCTCTGTAGCCCAGGCTGGAGTGCAGTGGCGTGATCTCAGCTCACCGCAAACCACAACCTCCGCCTCCCGGGTTGAAGCAATTCCTGTGCCTCAGCCTCCAGAGTAGCTGGGATTATAGGTGCGCACCACTGCACCTGGCTCATATTTAGTATTTTTAGTAGAGATGGAGTTTCACCATGTTGGCCAGGCTGGTCTTGACCTCCTGACCTCAGGTAATCCGCCCGCCTCAGCCTCCCAAAGTGCTAGGATTACAGGCATGAGCCACTGCGCCCGGCAACCTATCCTTTTTTACTTGATATATTCCTGTTGATTCTTGAAGCCAGATGGTAGATGGGTGGATGGATGGATGATCGATCAAGCATAACAAAGTGTCATCCTGCCATCAAGGAACATGTATTCCAGCTGTAAATATTCTGAAAGGCACTTCCTTTTTGCTTTGATCTCATATGCTTTCCTTTCAGTTAGGTCATTTTCTGCTCTATGTGAGTGATTGTTTTAAACACAAAAAGTAACACTGGTGTGTATTCACTTCCCATTTCTGGAGTGGAATTATATTTGTCTGCTCTGGACATTTTTCCTTCAAATTTCAGAGAAAAAAACGCAAAGATAAGATTACACCTAGATATAAGAAACTGAATGCTAGGCCCACCTCTGCAACTTACTAGTTCTGTCTTAATATTTTTAATGGACCGTAATTCATCTTTTCCTTACTGAGTTGTTGCTGTCACAAATATTGTTGTTTTATGTCATTGGTATTTTTAGGGTTTTCAGTGCTAGGTGGAGGTCATCTGCCTCTATATTCAGTGGCCCCAGAGAGACATATTAGCTTGGTTGTGGCTTTCTAAACTCCGCCTCTAGTCTCTTTTTGAAGATACCTTCAAAAGACGGGTTTATTGCTGATTCTGCTTCTGCTTGCTGTTCACAGTCTCTTTTTGTCTTGTTGCTCTTGAAATGTATCCAAGAATATAACTGAAGGTTTACAAAAAACAAAAGTAATCCTAGCTCTTTGTGACTTTGGGCAAGTTACTAACCTCTCAGCCTCATCAGTCAAAAAGATACAGGGGTAACTAAATTAGTTAATACATGTGAAAGCTCTAAGAACAGGCTGACATATAGTAAACTCTCAATGTTGTTAAGTAAAACATACTTGGGGTATGACAGGGGTGACAAGGGAAGCCATTTTCTGTTTACTTAGGTATTGTTTTTTTTTTAAGAAATTTTATTTATATATTTTTATTATTATTGTCTTTTTTTTTTTTTTTTTTGGAGACAAGAGTCTCACTCCGTTGCCCAGGCTGGAGTGTGGTGGCGCGATCTCGGCTCACTACAACCTCCACCTCCCAGGTTCAAGCGATTCTCCTGCCTTAGCTTCCCAAGTAGCTACAGGCACCCGCCACCACGCCTGGCTAGTTTTTGTATTTTTAGTAGAGTCGGAGTTTCACCGTATTGGCCAGGCTCGTCTCAAACTCCTGACCTTGTGATCCACCTGCCTCGGCCTCCCAAAGTGCTGGGATCACAGGCGTGAGCCACCGTGCCCTGCCTTCTTATTTATTTTTTAATAGAAACAGGGTCTCACTCGGTTTCCCAGGCTGGTCTTGGAACTCTTGGGCTCAAGTGATCGTCTTGCCTCAGCCTCCCAAAGTTTTGGGATCACAGGTGTGAGCCACCATGTCTGGCCTTATTTATTTATTTATTTTTTATATTTTTGAGATGCAGCCTCACTCTGTCGCCCAGGCTGGAGTTCAGTGGCGTGATCTCTGCTCACTGCAACCTCTGCCTCCTGGGTTCAAACAATTCTTCTGTCTCAGCCTCCTGAGTAGCTGTGACTACAGCCACGTGCCACCACGCCTGGCTAATTTTTGTATTTTTAGTAGAGACGGGGTTTCATGTTGGTCAGGCTGGTCTCGAACTCCTGACCTCGTGATCCACCTGCCTTGGCCTCCCAAAGTGCTGGGATTACAGGCTTGAGCCACCGCTCCCGGCCCTTTATTTCTTTTAAAACTTTGTTTTATTTCTAAGCTACTCTGGAAATGTGAGATTTAGCTAGAGATATGACCATTCATCCCACTTTGCCTGGTCAAACCTGGGCTACACGTGTTCTGGCGTCCCCTCTGGTATGTACCCCTTTTCACTCTCAAGCTTCTTGGTTTGAATAATACATCATATTAAGATGGGGCTTGGCTTCAGCTCACCCCCAGTAGCATTTTTTCGTACATGCCCACTAATCACAAAACCCACACCACTGCCTCACTGGCACTATACCCACTAATTCCAAGGCTTTAGTCATACAAAGAAAATAGCCATTCTTCTGTGCTCTCATACTGTTTAACCATGCCTTGTGCTTAACTCCAGAAACTGGCCTTAGAAGATCCAAAATCGAACCAAGGTTGTTGAGTGTCTCACCTCTGGAAGGAATGCTGAACAATTGATTTCCAGCCTTGTTTTTGCCAGACAGACCACCAGTTAACCCATACTCAAGTTAACCATCAACCAGCCTTGCTAACCTGCATACTCTACCCCTCACATGCTTTGCCCAGCCCAGCCTGCATACCTTATCCCTGATGTCAATTCCTGCGCTTTGCCTAATAAATCCTTACTGGCTCTTTTCAGGGAACCAGCCTCTGCTGTCTGTCTCCCTTGCGCTCTAGCACAGTAGGACAAGCCCCAAAATAAAAGCTTTGTCTGGGAAATCTGCTTGTCCCTTTGTTAATTTTCATTACATGGTGAGTCCAAATGCCTATGGTCTGTTGTAACAATGTTGTTACCTTAGATTTGACAGGAGTGAAGTATTATTTTACATTTCTCTTTCATTATGGTTTTTCTTTGGGTTTTTTGTTTTTAAGAAAGTCTCACTCTTTTGCCCAGGCTGGAGGGCAGTGGTGTGATCATAGCTCACTGCAAACTCGAACTCCTGGCACAAGCAGTCTTCCTGCCTCAGCCTCCCAAGTAGCTAGGACCATAGGCACGTACCACTACACCTGGCTAATTTCATGTATGTGTGTATATATATGTATATATATGTAAAAATATTTTTTGGTTGGGCACGGTGGCTCACGCCTGTAATCCCAGCATTTGGGAGGCCAAGGCAGACGGATCACCTGTGGTCAGGAGTTCGAGACCAGCCTGACCAACGTGGTGAAACCGTGTCTTTACTAAAACTACAAAATTAGCCTGGTGTGGTGATGCATGTCTGTAATCCCAGCTACTCAGGAGGCTGAGGCAGGAGAATCGCTTGAACCCAGGAGGTGGAGGTTGCAGTGAGCTGAGATCGCACTATTGCACTCCAGTCTGGGCAACAAGAATGAAATTCAGTCTCAAAAAAAAAAAAAAATTTGTAAAGACAGAGTCTCACAATGTTGCCCAGGTTGGTCTCTAACTCCTGGCCTCAAGCAGTCCTCCTGCCTCAGTCTCCCAAAGCACTGGGATTATAGATGTAATATAGGCATAAGCCACTGAGCCAGGCCGTTAATTGTTATTTATATTCACATTTGCCCCACATTCCTATCCTGTCCCTAAAGTCAGACTGAAAGGGAAATATGTTTAAAATGAGAAATTCAGGTGCCTCTTTTTTTCCCCTCTGTAGATTTTAATATGGAAATACCTTCCAGCTGGGCACCGTGGTCACACCTGTAAACCCAGCACTTTGGGAAGCCAAGATAGGCAGATCACTTGAGCTCAGGAGTTTGAGACCAGTTTGAGCAACATGGCAAAACCCCATCTCTTTTAAAAAAAAAAGAAAAAAAAAAATATATATGTATACACACACACACACACACACACACACACACACAAACGTACACACACAAAAATTAGCTGGGCATGATGGCGCATGCCTGTAGTCCCAGGTACTCAGGAGGCTGGGGTAGGAGGATTGGTTGAGCCCAGGAGGTGGAGGTTGCAGTGAGCTGTGCGCGTCTACCTGGGCAGCACAGCAAGACCATATCTCAAAAAAAAGGGCCGGGCACGGTGGCTCACGCCTGTAATCCCAGCACTTTGGGAGGCTGAGGTGGGCGGATCACAAGGTCAGAAGTTCGAGACCAGCCAGACCACCATGGTGAAACCCATCCCTACTAAAAATAATTAGCCAGGCATGGTGACACACACCTGTAATCCTAGCTACTCAGGAGGCTGGGGCAGGAAAATCACTTGAACCCAGGAGGCAGAGATTGCAGGGAGCTGAGATCACGCCACTGAACTCCAGGCTGGGCTGGGCGACAGAGCGAGAGTCCATCTCAAAAAATAAAAATAAAAAAAAGAAGAAAGAACTTCCTTCCCCATCCATATTTCCTAAATTAATAAACCGTACAACTTCATTAAATTTTTGGAACTCTGTTTCAACGTTCTTATGTTACAGATACAGGAACTGAGGCCCATAGAGATTACATGTGACGTGTCCTACATACATGGTAAATTAGTGACACAGAGATAACTGAATCCTAGATACCTTAACTCCCACAGTTCTTTCTATTGCATGAAGCAATAAAAAGTGTTTTTATGGCAAAGATCAGCGTTTTCCTGAGTGTGTTATGCAAGTTCATTCCTTTATGCCCTGTGGGGGCAGCAGGGCTTCTTTAGATCATGCTGAATGCTCCCTCTTTACAATGAACCTCAGCACTTTAAAGGTGCTCAAATGTCCTGAAGTAAAGAAACCTATTTGGCTTTGTTTAATCCTACATTTTCTAAACTTTGGGAAAGCTCTTTGGAAAATGCTGGCCTAGGGCTTTCTTTTGGGGGCTGGGGTGCAGGGGGTGGGTTAGGGAGGAGAAAGTTGACTTCTCTTTTTTAAAAAATGTCTCATGGGTTGTTTAGTCTCTCATGCATTCAACAAGATTCCCCGCCCCTACCCCACAGTTAGGTCTTCTGTGATCACTGGAGCTTATTTTGGTTTAGGACAGTCAGCATCATCTGATTGGGATTGATCGTATGCTATTAAGAGGGAGTCCCCCAGAATGCTGATTCTAGAAAAAGGATTCATCAGCCATTTGCATCTTCTGGGCCTCTCCAAGTCCTGTAGACCTTCTCCTCTCCTCTCCCCTCTCCTTGCTCCTCTCTCCTTTGCATCATACAAAGATTGGATGTCTATAGAAGAGAGACCAGGCTTGCCTGGAGAGAACACATTGCTGGAGAGATTGAACTGAGACTAGTTCTCATTTCCGACATCTACAAGTGATGGTTTAGATTCAGAAATAAATAACATAATACTGAGCACCATTTGACATAGGATTTTGGTTACCTGAGAAGTAATGACATTAATCCCTGAATTAATTTTGAGGCTTTTGAGAAGAAATATTGCTGTAGTACTAGAACTATAGTCAGGGTTACCCATCAGGCTCTGGAACTGGGGGACACAGGGTAGACTCAAGGGTTACATCTCATCCAGGAAATCTGGCTCCCCCAACTCCCTTCCCTTCCAAGGTCTGTGTTTATTTTAGTATATAGAGCTCCAGTAGGATATATGAATGTCCCCACATCAGTTCATCCTGAAGGGAGTTCCCATTAACCAGGAGCTACCAGGAAGAGATTTTCCCTAAATCCCAAAGACACTTGTATTTCTGGCCACCTCTCTAAGGTGAAACCCCAGCTATCCCAGCAGCTACTACTGCTTATTGTAGCAGCAAATGGCCAAACATCCTTAGCTCAGCCTCTGACTTCCCTAGTGTTTGCAGCTTGTTCTTGTTTCTCCAGTGGAGCCGTTGATGTCATATAACTCTTGTATAATTGCTTTAGGATATCTAATTGTGCTCATCATAAAATAGAGCTTTTTAAATTTTGTTTTCTTTTTTCTTGGTGTTCTTCCCTTACCAGAGCTTTTTTTAAAAACAGGATTTTTGACATGATGTAAGTATTACACCATTGTATTACACGTTGAGTATTCCTTATCCGAAATGCTTGGAACCAGAAGTGTTTCAGGTTTGGGATTTTTTCCAATTTTGTAATATTTGTGTCTACATAATGAGATAGCTTGGTGAGGTACCCAAGTCTAAACACAAAATTCATTTATGTTTCATACACACTTTATACACATAGCCTGAAGGTAATTTTATACAATATTTTTAATATAGTGCACGAAACAAAGTTTATGTACATTGAACCATCAAAAAGCAAAGAAGGCACCTCCAGAATTTTCCACTTGTGGCATCCTGTCAGCACTCAAAAAGTATTGGATTTTGGAGCATTTCAGATTTGGGATTTTCTGATTAGGGATGCTCGACATGTAGCATCTTGAGTCTCTACAAACCATACAAGATTCTCAGATGAAAATAATTCTATATGTGTATGCATGCATGTACATGTTAAAGTAAGATTCTTGTCCGCTTCTGAAGATGCTTCTGATTTTTCTTCATCCGGAGGCAAGGCTCTGTTCTTCCTTGTTTTGCGCCATAAGCATACTCTGTGCTATGTTACTAAATTTACTCAGTCAATAGAAGTAAAAAAGCAAAACAAAACAAGAAATAATAACCGAACTTGAAAGTGCGAAGAGGCCTAGCCATAGGAGTGACACCATGCCGTCTTACCTTTAGAAACACTTCAACGCGATTTTCACCATCTCCCATTACACTCAGATTCCAAGCGCATCTTAAAAGTCTTTTTCCCCCCTCATTTTGGTAAAGGCTTTTTATTTTATATGATAGTTTTATTCTGGATTTTTGTTAATATATTTTAAACTTTTTTGAGAAAGGATTGTTTGTGCTGTTTTTTGTTTTAAATGTAAACCCTGAGTGACATTAGAATTTGACCTATAAGTGAGGCCACAAACTTGGCCTCCAGGCCCTTATTTTCTTTGAAAGAACCACTATAAAAGCCTGATAAGATCTTGAAGATTCTGTGGGGCTCAGCTTTAAAAGTAAGATTTGTTAGACTTAACTGGTTTTTAAGTTTGAAGTGGAATTAATAGAGGTAATTTTAGTTCCTGTTTTCCTGTTTTGTAAGACTCCTGGTCTTGACCAGGCGTTCAAGACCAGCCTGGCCAACATGGTGAAACCCCATCTCTACTAAAAATACAAATATTAGCCAGGCATGATGGCACTCACCTGTAGTCCCAGCCACTCAGGAGGCTGAGGCAGCAGAATCGCTTGAACCCGGGAGACAGAGGTTAAAGTGAGCTGAGACTGCACCACTGCACTCCAGCCTGGGCGCCAGAGCGAGACTCTGTCTAAATAAATAATTAATTTTCATATAAATATAGTCTATAAAAGATGGTAGGAAAACACAAATGTTAGCGATATTTTTAAACATGAATTCATAAGGTTATGCTGTGTCACTAACAGAGATGAAAATAAATTCCAAGCATCTTGACACAGTTCTGTTTCTAGCAGAGTTTTTGTGATAATTTGTGTACGTGTTTTTCACCGTATTTGTTAAAACACTTCATTCTTCATTATGAGACTAGGTTAACTGCCTGCTGGTTTCTTAACAATTCCAATAATAGATTTTAAATGGCGTTTTCTCTTCTTAAACCCGTTACCCCATTTAGTCAGATAGATTTTATATATCCAGATGGTGTAAAGATTTAGAAGTATTTCCATTAATCTTGTTCTCTCTTAGATTTTCTTTTTTGCATGTATCTTTTGCTAGCAGCTCTGAGAGTTAAGTTTCCATGTTCAGAATTTAATCTGCGATTGTTAGAATTACCTCTTATTGCTACTGCCCTGTCCATTTAAATCATCATATCAGATAATAGAAAGCAGGATTTTTGTTTCAGGGCTTTATGGGGTGGATAGATAAAATTTTTTGTGTTGTGTCTCTTGCCATGTGTATAATAACTTCTTTCAAAATTACCATAGAACTAGTAGCTTACATATATTTAGCTTTAATTGTCCACCTTTCCTACCCCCTCTTTTAGTAAAATGCCTAATTATACAGATTAAAGATTGATTTTTAGCAACTTTATTTTAAGGCAGAAAAACAACTAATCAATTATGTGTTATTTGTATGTGCGGTACCAGTGTTGACCTCTTAAATGTTTGTAAATTGCTTACAGTGTTAGGTAATAATGAATGGTGGTTGCCTCTAAGGATTTAAAACAAAAATTAAAACATTTATTTGCAATCCAAATACTTTTCCCTGTGTTTTCAAATACTCTTCCTGTAACTATATATTTAAATTGGTTTGATATGTTACTTTTTACTGACTTAGAAAGTATATAATTGGTACATTTTATGGCTCAGATTACAGCTAACACAGGTTCATAATTCAAGCTTAAAGATTTACATTTTATGAAAATTTGACATGTGAATTTGACAGCGTGTTGTTGTTTGTGAATGAAAGCAGTTTTCAGTAGCTTTTTAAAAAAACTGTGATCTGAGATACACTTGAAAAAATGAATTAAATTATTTTTGTTTCATATCAAGAAATGGATGAAAAGAGGCTGCTGGATCCAGGGTTGAAGGTTCATAAAGGCCTCTGGGATTATACTCTGAAGAACCCGCAGCCGGAATGCCTGAGTGACTGAAGAAAATGGGTGCTAATGCATCTAATTATCCTCATTCATGTTCCCCGAGGGTAGGGGGAAATTCACAGGCCCAACAGACTTTTATAGGTAACTTTCAGTTTTTCTAACTTCATTTTGTTTTGTGACTATAATAGAATTTTGTTTTCGGTAGTCTCTGTAGATGACAAAAGAAGTGAGCTGTAGTTATTATAATAATTCTGCAGCATCTAGATTTTTTCCCCCAACAAATGTAAATCTTAAATCTGACTTGTATGGTTTTTATGTTAAACAAACCACTTGCAGCACAGTTGAGCTTTTCTATGTTTTAACCATAATTGCCAATTACCCTAGGCAAACTAGCAATCTCCATTGGTGTTAAAACAGTGAAGTACGTATTTCCTGTGTCCCATTTCATTTATTTTGCCCATACGAATGCAGACTTGTGTAATTAAGAAGAAAAAGAAACATTTCACAATTATATACAAGTAATATTCTTAATTTAGAACTCTGCCTACTTTTCATTCCTAAAAAACCCATGATTAAGATCTATGACAAATGTCCTTCGATAGCCAGGGAACAAAAGAATTTTTCTAAAGAAATTTAGATTAATTTGCCATTTGTCCCTATTTCTTATTTAATATAAAAAATGTAGGCCAGTCACAATGGCTCACACCTGTAATCCCAGCACTTTAGGAGGCCAAGGCAGGAAGATTGCATGAGGCCAGGACAGGAGTTCAAGACCAGCCTGAGCAACATTAGTGAGACCCTATGTCTACAAAAAAAAAAAAAAAAAAAAAAAAAAAAAGTTTAATTAGCCAGGCATGGTGGCACACGCCTATACTCCCAGCTACTTGGGAAGCTGAGGTTGGGGAGAATCCCTTGAGCCCAGGAGTTTGAGGCTGCAGTGAGCTATGATCTTGCCACTACACTCCAGCTTGGGCAACAGAGTGAGACTCCATCTCTAAAAATTAAATTGAATTAAATTGAAAACTAAAATGAGTTATTTGAGCTTTTTATCTTCCTTTATAAAAAACAAATGCAATTTTGAGTTGTTCGGTAATGTCTGCTTACAGAATTTTTCAGCATGAAAAATGTTAAAGTAAACGTTGAAAATGAATGTTAAGAAAAAAGAAACAAATTTTCATTTGTTTAATTTTCTTCTTAGGGACATCATCCTATTCTCAGCAAGGCTATGGTTGCGAATCAAAGTTGTATAGCCTTGACCATGGCCATGAGAAACCACAAGACAAAAAAAAGAGAACCTCTGGCCTTGCCACCCTCAAAAAGAAGTTTATTAAGCGTCGGAAATCTAATAGGTCTGCTGATCATGCCAAGCAGATGCGAGAACTCCTCTCTGGGTGGGATGTTAGAGATGTCAATGCATTAGTGGAGGAATATGAGGGAACGTCAGCATTAAAGGAGCTTTCTCTACAAGCCAGTTTGGCTAGACCAGAAGCCCGGACATTGCAGAAAGATATGGCTGATCTTTATGAGTACAAGTATTGTACTGATGTAGACTTAATATTTCAAGAAACTTGTTTTCCTGTTCATCGTGCCATTTTGGCAGCAAGGTGTCCGTTTTTTAAAACACTGCTTTCTTCCTCACCTGAGTATGGGGCAGAGATAATAATGGACATCAATACAGCTGGTATTGATATGCCCATGTTTTCTGCTTTGTTACACTACCTTTATACAGGAGAGTTTGGAATGGAGGACTCAAGGTTTCAAAATGTCGATATCCTTGTTCAGCTTAGTGAAGAATTTGGAACACCAAATTCCCTTGATGTAGATATGCGTGGACTCTTTGATTACATGTGTTATTATGATGTCGTCCTTAGTTTTTCTTCAGACTCTGAACTGGTTGAAGCTTTTGGTGGCAATCAGAACTGTTTAGATGAAGAGCTCAAAGCCCACAAGGCTGTTATTTCTGCACGGTCCCCATTTTTTCGAAATTTATTACAAAGAAGGATACGAACTGGTGAAGAAATCACAGACCGAACTTTGAGGACTCCCACAAGAATTATATTAGATGAGTCCATTATACCAAAAAAATATGCAAAAGTGATATTACACTGTATGTATACCGACGTGGTGGACCTCTCTGTTTTGCACTGTAGCCCCTCTGTGGGGAGTCTCAGTGAAGTTCAGGCTCTCGTCGCAGGGAAGCCAAACATGACCAGGGCAGAAGAAGCCATGGAACTTTACCACATAGCACTGTTCTTGGAATTTAACATGCTTGCACAAGGTATGAAGTTCTGGTTTTTAATTCTGATTTATAGAATTATGTATTGATCTTCTAAATTGAAAACACAACCAGTATATTCTATGATTTCAGTGTTTGGGATGTTACAGGGGCAGTTTTTTTTTGAACTTTCAGTTATGACATCTGAGACAGATTGAGGGTCAGTATTAATGTGGTTCTTTATTTACTATTAAAATCAAGTATTCAATACTAATGACTTCAGAGCATTAAATGAGACTTGAGGTCCTTTCTTCCCTAATGTAAGATGATAGGTATGGGAATATATAATTACCAGCCTACACCCTCTCCACCCAAGCTTGGAAAGAGCCCAGTTTCCCACATTTTGAGTCTCATATTTATGTTCAGTACCTTGTTGATGTTTAAATGTTTGGATAAGAATAAAAATTCATTACAAAAATGAAGATAGTCACATTTAGATACGAATTTAGTTGAATCAGAATTGGGCAGGGTTTCTAATTTAAATTTTAAAATATTCCTTATCTTATTTTTAGATTCAACTTGTACATCAAGCCACAGCCTACAGCATGTAAAACACAGCGCTAGACTCATGTGCCTTCTTTATTTAATTTAAACTAAAATTTTTTTAAAATTAGGACAGCACGTTTTTTGTGTTATAGGCAAACAAATTCATGAAAGTTACATTAAAAGAAGTATATATCTGTTGGTAAATGTTAGAATCTTAACATTTCAGAGCTGGAGAGAGACCTTTTGTAGGAGAGCAAAGACAGTTTGCTGTTTTGACAGAGTGCATTCTTAGCTTTCTGTGACCATATATTAAAAGAAAATAAGCTATGTGACATGAGACTACTTGAGAAATTTAGCTAATGCATATTAGCTAAAAGAACATTAGAAGTTGCCAGTTAGAAGAAAATATTAATGGTTTGGGTAGGAGACATGAATTTAAATAAGGAAAGCTAAGTACTGAACTTGAAAATAATATGTATTATATGGTTAAGTCAGCCTATCAATAGGGCTTTGAAAAATTGAAAAATAGCCCCAGTTAAATAACAACATTAAGCCAGTTTCAGTGGTGTGTGGTTGTAGTTCTGTCTACTCAGGAGGCTGAGGCAGGAAGATCGCTTGAGGTCAGGAGTTCAGGGCTGCAATGAGCTGTGATCATACCTGTGAATAGCTACTGCACTCTACTCTGGGCAACATAGTGAGAACTCAGCTCTATTTTTAAAAATCTCAGTAAATGGGAAGTTATTCAGAAGAAGGCGTTGATAAACCTGAGTGGGAAAATGTTGAGATTTCTTTTACATAAAGAATCTTTTAAAACCTTACTTTACCATAATCCTTTTATAATAGATGTTTTATTACAACAATCAAAATGTCATTAAAACATTTTATTAGTTTAGAATAAGAATCATTGTATCAATAATAGACTATTTAGGTGTCAAACTGTAGGAAAAATATGTTATCAAAAATAGAGTAGCAGTTTAAGCTACTATTTTTTTCTGTAAAACCAAATTTGTCAGAAAATGCTTCTACAGAAAAATTTGAAGTTTGCAACATTACCAAAAAGATATAATAATCTATATTTTCTCAAAATATTTTCATTTTTGATGCCTTTTAATAAGAAACCAAATTATATAGATCTTGTATGAGAAAGCATTCTTTAATATATGTTTTTTTGTTTGTTTGTTTTTAAAAACGGAGTCTTGATCTTGTCACCCAGGCTGGAGTACAATGGCACAATTTCGTCTCACTGCAACCTCTGCCTCCTGGATTCAAGTGATTCTCCTGCCTCAGCCTCTTGAGTAGCTGGGATTACAGGCTTCTGCCACCATGCCCAGCTAATTTCTGTATTTTTAGTAGAGACAGGGTTTCACCATGTTGGCCAGGCTGGTCTCAAACTCCTAACCTCAGGTGATCCACCTGCCTCGGCCTCCCAAGGTGCTGGGATTACAGGCATGAGCCACCACACCTTGCAGGTTTTTTTAAGTTTTAGATGCAAAGTAAAATTGTCAGCCAAATCTAAGTTCTTTGGTAATACTTGTTTATTTAACTAGAGTTTATCTTGAGTCAATTTCTTTTTTTTTTTTTAGTGTTTAGCTAAAAGTTATATTTTATTCAGTGTATTTAAAGATATAAAATAATACTTGTGTACAAATATTCCCTTAAATGTGGATATATGCTCTTCTTTTTCCCTTTGTTACTCAAAATAGAGTTTGAGTTATTCTGGTTTCGTTTTTTGTAACCCATGTGGGGCATATCTTTCCCCCATACCCATGAAATATTCATACTAAGGTTTATAAAAGACTGTAACTTTAACATAATTTTGATCTTATTTCCATAGGAAGAAGAATGTTAGGTCACTTGAGGTAGGATTTTATACCATAAAGCTCAAGAGTTCAGGTTCTAGAACCAGACAGACTGGGTTTCAGTTCTCTACTGTGTCTTAGTTTGACCTTAATCAAGTCACATAGCCTAAGCCCCTCTTTTCTCATTTGTAAAATAAAGATAGTAAACCCTATAAGCTATGATGATTAAAGGAAATAATATATGTTAAATGATCTGAATAGCACCTGTTACATAGTAAACATTCAGTAAATGTTAGCTGCTAAACTATAATAATCACCACAACATATGTCTCTCACTACCATATAGTTTTTTTCTAAAAATAACCTTAAGTTTAAAAAGTAATTTTACTAGGCCAGGTGTGGTGGCTCACACCTGTAATCCCAGCACTTTGGGAGGCTGAGGCAGGAGGATCACTTGAGCCCAGGAGTTCAAGACCAGCTTGGGCAATATAGTGAGACCTCGTCTCTACCGAAAAAAAAAAAAAAATTAGACCTAGCACAGTGGCTCACTCTTGTAATCCCAGCACTTTGGGAGGCCGAGGTGGATGGATCACTTGAGGCCAGGAGTTTAAGACCAGCTTGACCAACATGGTGAAACCCCATCTCTACCAAAAATACAGAAATTAGCCAGGCATGGTGGTACATGCTTCTAGTCCCAGCTACTCAGGAGGCTGAGGCAGGAGAATCGTTTGAACCTGGGAGATGGAGGTTGCAGTGAGCTGAGATCGCACCACTGCGCACCAACCTGGGCGACAAGAGTGAGTCTCCATCTCAAAAAAATAAAAATACAAAAAAAATTAGCTGGGCGTGGTGGCACACACCTGTAATCCCAGCTACCCGGGAGGCTGAGGCACGAGAATTACTTGAACCCAGGAGGGGGAGGTGGCAGTGAGCCAAGATTGCACCACTCCACTCCAGCCCGGGTGATAGAGTGAGACTTTGTCTTAAAAAAAAAAAAGGCCAGGTGCAGTGGCTCACACCTGTAACCCCAGCACTTTGGGAGGCTGGGGCTGGCAGATCACGAGGTCAGGAGATCAAGACCATCCTGGCTAACGAGGTGAAACCCCATCTCTACTAAAAATACAAAAAATTAGCCAGGCATGGTGGCAGGTGCCTGTAGTCCCAGCTGCTCGGGAGGCTGAGGCAGGAGAATGGCCTGAGGCCAGGAGGCAGAGCTTGCAGTGAGCTGAGATCACACCACTGCACTCCAACCTGGGCGATGGAGTGAGACTCCGTCTCAAAAAATTAAAAATAAAAAGGCAGTATTGGCAGACAGCTAGAGTGGTTTGGCAAGTGGGTAAAAGACAGGATTCTTGGGGCCAGGTGCGGTGGCTCAAACACCTGTAATCCCAGCACTTTGGGAGGCCAAGGCAGGTGGATCACCTGAAGTCAGGAGGTCAAGACCAGCCTGGCCAACATGGTGAAACCCCCGTCTGTAACTACAAAAATTAGCTGGGCGTGGTGGTGCATACCTGTAATCCCAGCTACTAGGGAGGCTGAGGCGCAGTAATTGCTTAAACCTAGGAGGCGGATGTTGCAATAAGTCGAGATCACAGCACTGCACTCCAAGCCTGGGCAACTGAGTGAGACTGTCTCAAAAAAAAAAAAAAAAAAAAAAGCCCAGCGGGTTGGGATTCTTGGCCTACACAGAGAATGTGTTTTATATCAGTAGGGAGAAGCAGGCAGTAGGCAATCGCAAGTAGATAACAGGGCCTCAACTTACAGGCCTGGCATTTAGGACCAGATCTAACTTCACTTGATTTTCATTTAAACATAACAAATTGAATATGTTTAATTTTATTTCCTTCAAAGCCCTATTATCATAGTGAAGAAATAAAACAAATATAAACTCTCAAGGACAAAGAGACAAAGATACCTAAGAAGAAAACAACAATGGGGAAGAAGATGTTGAAATTTTTGGAAAATGGAAAGCAGATAGAGACTTGATTACTGGCTTAACAGAGGAGCAGCCTGTAATTAGATGCTGTAAAGGGGGCTACTGAGGAGAAGTGAGGCAGTTCACCTGTTAGAGCTCTGGCGTGGCTCAGGCCAGGTGGAACTAAATACTCTGGAAAGAAGGGATATGCATAGCATAGAACTAAAAAGAGTTGATTTTAAGTCTGAATACTGAGTGATCAGACCCTTTCCCCAACCCTGGAATTCATCTTTATGTATGGTATTAGAAAAGGATGTGGTTTTGTTCTTCTCCATATGGTGAGCCAGGTATTCCCTACTAATTCCCTATTCCTGATTTGTGCCACTCTTAAAGCTGCTGTGTATGCATGGATTGTATTCATGCATCAGTACTCAATCTCCATTTTGTCCCAGTGGTCCATTTGTCTGTTCTTGCATTACTATCACTTGCAACAAGGTGACATGCCCTTGTCCCCGCCCCCTCAATTCGCCTCTCTGCTACTGCCCCCACAACAAAACACAGGAGACCTGAGATCTTCTAAAATTTTCTGAATTTTCTAAAAAAATTAGAGAGATTCCAAATCTGGAAATAGCTACAGAGGAGGGTAGGGATGTGGCACAGGGTTGAAATCTATAAATTATGTGAAACCCTATGGTGAAATCACCTACTTCCTTAACCCCTGCTGTAATACCAGCCAGGCAAATACAAGAAGAAACTGGAGTCCTGGAAATGGTGAACAGCTCAAAAGTATATATACTTACAGATACTGATGTTTTGGGTTTCCACAATGAAATTACACTCGGGTTATAAAATGAAAAAGCCAGCTTGCCTTCCATTTGTTTTACAGAGGAGACTACAGTCAGCAGGCCTGCCTGTGCAGCAGAGCTTTCAAACAGCTGTTTACTGCCTCAGTCTTACATATGAAAACCCATCCAAGGATAACTGGACATTTGAGGAAAGCTTCCAAATTGAGACAGAGATCAGAGCAAAAAGAACAAAAGTCCTGGAGGAAACAGACAATGAAGGGAGCAGAAGAAAACTTCAGTAGAATCAAAATATCCTTATATAAAAGAACTTTTTATGGAATCAGTGAGACATAAGCAGGATGCTATTAAAGTAAAAACAGGAGCTTTTAGAAATAAGATAGCAGAAATGAAAGATATAATGGAAGCATTGAAAGGTACAGTTGAGGAAATCTAGAAAGTAAATAATAATAAAGAGATGAGTGGAGACAAATAAAACTAGAGTATTCATCCAGGGTCTAACATCTAACAAATAGTGGCTTTAGAAATATATACCAGAGAAAAGTGAAGAGAAGACAGTATCTAAGGAGTAATATAAGAAATATTTCCAAAACTAAAGGAATTTCTATATAAAAAGTTTCTTTTTCAGAGCACTAGGGAAAAAGAGACAATTTTTAAATGTTGCAGGGAGGAGAAAAATTAGGTTCCATGCAAGAAATAGGAATCAGATGGTATTGAGATTTTCAGTAGCAACAACTGAATACCACAATACAGTGAAGAAAAGCTGATGGAACATTATTTTAAACACAAAATCCTATATTTAGCCAAACAGTCAATCAAGTGTAAGGCTAAATAAAGGCATTTTTCAGTCATACCTCGAAAAACTGCCTGTGTAGGGATATTTCCCCTGCTTCCCCACTCAGGCAGCTGCTGGGAACGTATTCCACCAAATGACGGAGCAAACCAAGAACAAAGAAGTGAAGGATCTAGAAAATGGGCTCCAACACGGGAAGGAAGCAAAGGGAGATCCCAGGCATCAGCCACGCAGTAGGTCTAGTGGGCATTCAGTCTAGCCCAGACCGGGAGGGTGAAAGTCTCCAAGGAAAGAGGTGTCTGGGAAGAAGTCAGTTACTTTCAATGTTTGAACATTAAATAGCAAATGACAAAGCAATTTTATGGCTCTTGTGGTGCATTTATGAGGAATTAGCAATAAGTTCATAGAAAATGAAGCAAATGGAAGAAGAAGAATGAATATTTCCAACATAAATTTAACATTACATATGAAAGAATGTATAATTTTAGTATACAGCATGGCTCAGCGGTAAGCACTAATTATAAACACTGAATATTGATTTAATAAAAACAGTAGGCCGGGCGTGGTGGCTCACGCTTGTAATCCTAGCACTTTGGGAGGCCGAGGCGGGCGGATCACGAGGTCAGGAGATCGAGACCACGGTGAAACCCCGTCTCTACTAAAAATACAAAAAATTAGCCAGGCGTGGTGGCGGGCGCCTGTAGTCCCAGCTACTCGGAGAGGCTGAGGCAGGAGAATGGCGTGAACCCGGGAGGCGGAGCTTGCAGCGAGCCGAGATTGCGCCACTGCACTCCAGCCTGGGTGACAGAGCGAGACTCCGTCTCAAAAACAAAAAAAACAAACAAAAAAAACAGTAATATGGAGAGGTAATTACTGGAAGAAAGAGCTAAAGAATTGAGAGTAGTTACCTCTGGGGAGCAGAACTAAAAATGGAAGGGATGTAGGACGAGGTGGGGAGATGGGGAGGGGTTTAGGGTTAGCATTATGTTACTACCAGACTTTTTAAATGATGAGCATATACTACTTTGATTACAAGGTTAACTTTTTTTTTTTTTTTTTTTTTTTTTTTTTTTTTTTTTTTTTGAGACAGAGTCTCGCTCTGTCACCCAGGCTGGAGTGCAATGGCCCAATCTTGGCTCACTGCAACCTCTGCCTCCCGGGTTCAAGCAATTCTTCTGCCTCAGCCTCCCAAGTAGCTGGGATTACAGGTGCCTGCCACCATGCCCAGCTAATTTTTTGTGTTTTTAGTAGAGATGGGGTTCTGCTGTGTTGGCCAGGCTGGTCTCAAACTCCTGACCTCAGGTGATCCACCTGCCTCGGCCTCCCAGAGTGCTGGTATTACAGGCATGAGCCACCATGCCTGGCCCAAAATTAACTTTTTAAATGTAAAGATATGACATCAGTGCCCATAAGAACCAGAGAGACGAAGAGAAGGCCACAATCCTAAAGAACTGGAGCCTTTATCATATCTTTGAGGTCTGTTAGCTAATGAGCTCATGCTTATAATTTGAATGTACAGAGGGCTGTTACTTATCTCCATTGGTCATCCTATGAATGTGGTGGGGCTCAGAGATTATTAACTAGCCTTTTCCCAGGTTTGGAAGTCATGAAGCTGTAACTCATACCAGCTCTTCTGACTCTAGGCCCAGGAATTTGGGCATGGTAGGAGAAGGGAGAAATACTAGACCCGATTTCCAGGGATGAGGGTGGGAGGCTGTGGCCTACTCTTAAGAACAAAACAGAAAACTAGTGATTGAAACATCAACTTGTAGGAGCCTCAGCTGTGAGCCCAATTTGTTGCTGAACAACAAATCATTACCCCCGACTTGGGTTGAGGGTAATGTGGGCTCAGCTAGGAGGTTTGATAAGGCTGTAGAGTCAGGGATCTGAGTAGGTCACTCAAACTTTGCTTCAGAGCACTTAGCCAGAGAACAGGGGCTTTGTACTGTTTCAGCCATTGTTTCCTGAATAGATAGCATTCCTATATTAGTCATTTGACTTTTCTGGGTGTCCAGCATTAGGACCTTCTTCCTAGCCTTACTGTGTAGGTCTTCATAGGAGGCAGAGCCCACCTCCCAGTAGAAAAGCCTTAAAGGTCATAAACTTTCTTCTGCAGCCTTCTCTAGTCAGGGTTAGTGGTACAGAAAAGCAGGGACTATAGAGAATTTTTTCTGGAAGCAGAGTGGGGCAGCAACATCTAGTGGAAAAGGAGAGAAGGCCATGGCAGTGGTGCCATCGATGACATTCACTGTCCAGGGACAGAATGTAGGAGCTTTAGTGGCCAGGGTCCCAGGCAGCTCAGGATCTTCACTGGGCTTCCATGTGGTGGAGTCCTCATTCTGCAGCCTTTCTTAGTCCATGTTTACTGAGCTGGGTCTCCAGCTTTTCCCAGCAACACTGTGGATTAACAATGTCCTTTCAGATAAATTCCTTTTCTCTTTAAGCCAACTAGAGTTGTTTTCTGCTATAGCAGCGTAAGAAGCCTGATTGGTAGCAGTACCTATATTTAAAAGACTAGTATTTAAAATTCCAAAAGAGATGGCTAGATTGGAAGAGTCTCCAAGAAGGACCACATGTTTGATCACTTTGACTTTTCATAATGACCTTAGCATATACTGGGTAAACAGCTCTGAAAATGTGAGAACAGTAAGAGTATACCATTCATTGGTAATTTTTTGAGGAAAAGTTCATTGTTTAGGAGAACTATAGATTAACTCATGAACTTTAACCATCCTTGTCATAAATACTGTTGACCTCAGAGCAAAATACCCTAGAATTAGCACCAACATCTACATGCATATTTACTGTAGACTTCAAACTGCAGATTTTGTTTTTTCATCTTGATCACAAATGCATTTTTCAATCTTTACAATATGAAATTTATTTATAACTTTAGTTCCAAAATGGACTCTGTAATGCATTTGCCCATATTTTTAGTCATAATGGATGTGATTATATTTTATTGAATTAAAAATCTAACAGAAGCAACTGAAAGCAATGACCTCATTTTTTCCTTTAGCAACTTGGTCACTTTCCAAGAGTGTGTGGCTTGAAACAAATGCAAAATAGCGAAGACTTACTGTCCCCACTCACTCATCCATTTCACCCTCTTCCCAACCTCCACTGTCTACATATTGACACTCTTCCCTCTGTCTCAGTTCTGTTGAGTTGACAGTTTATTTTACTTCTATCTATAATTGTTTCCTCTTCAGCAAATTTGAATGTACTTCCTAGAGAAGAATGGGGCCAAGCTAAAGACCATTATCAACAGATCAGAGTAGTAAATGCAGGTTTCAAACATGCAACATAGATGAAGAGTTAATCTCAGTTTCATATTTATATATGTTTATATATAAAACATAAAAAGTTTATATTTTATATATGTAATATTGCATCTTTTGTTTTAAAACTTAAGTCATTTTTCATGGACTACAAACTCTTCACCTGTGACCCGCTGCTCTCACTTTTCATTTGTCTGGGGTATCTTTGCCTTTGATCATTAAATGTCCAAATTCTACCCTAACCTTTAAGACCAAACTCACATGCTTACTTTCCTTGTTTTGCTTAGCCATTCCAAGTTAAAAGTATTTTCTACCTCCTGAGAATTTCTAAAACACTTTTTATTGTTCTTAGGGTTTTATATCTTCTAACTTGTTTTGAAATTACCTAGGTACCTGTCTCATTTCCTCTATCACCTAGTGTATTGTATGCTCCCAAAGTTGTGTATCAAAATCTTGGTCATCTTTGAATAACCTGAGAACCTAGCACACTGCTTTGTTCTTAGTATACTGTCAGTTACATGTTTCGAATTATTTTTAATACCTTTGAAAGCTGAGTATCCTTCTCTTTAAAAAAAAAAAAAAAAAAAAGAAAACGGGGAGTGGGATAGCAGGGGTTGTAATAAATTTTATCCCTAGGAGTTGCAAACAAAATGAAAGCACTTAACCCCAGAATAGGAACAAAATATGAAGTATTATTTATAAAAGTAGTTTACATATGGTCTAAATGGTATAACTCTCTACCATTTAATTCACGGTTGAAGTTTAATGTCAGAAAACCTGTCTCGTCAACTAACTGTTTACTTGTCAGTTCACTGATTTAAAATAGAATATCAATTGAATTTAGAAAATTCTCAAAAGCCAGTTTAATGCTGTTCATCTTTTGAAGCCAAAAAAAAGTTTAATCCAGAGGCAGTCTTTCATTCTGCAGTAATTTATAATTTAGATCAAAGAACTAATTATGTATCTAAAATTTAATAATAAAAGTGTATAGTAATAATGAGAATTAAATTTTTTTTTTTTTTTTTGAGACGGAGTCTCGCTCTGTCACCCAGGCTGGAGTGCAGTGGCACGATCTCGGCTCACTGCAAGCTCCACCTCCCGGGTTCACGCCATTTTCCTGCCTCAGCCTCCCGAGTAGCTGGGACTACAGGCACCTGCCGCCACGCCCGGCTAATTTTTTGTATTTTTAGTAGAGACGGGGTTTCACCGTGTTAGCCAGGATGGTCTCGATCTCCTGACCTTGTGATCCGCACACTTCGGCCTCCCAAAGTGCTGGGATTACAGGTGTGAGCCACCGCGCCTGGCATGAGAATTAAATTTATGGTAAATTGTATAACTCAGAATGTTAAAGTAACTTGGAAATTCTAAATCTAAATTAAGTATCTTTTTACTTCTTACTTGTCCTGTTTGATTTATTAAGGGAAATGAAAATTTTAAGGAGTTGCCAGTATTTCTTTGTCTATTGAAAGTGGAATGTTTATTCACCCTTATTTATATACTTAAAAGACATTGTATTGGCCTGGCGCAATGGCTCATGCCTGTAATCCCAGCACTTTCGGAGGCTGAAGCAGGCAGATTACTTAAGGCCAGGAGTTTGAGACCAGCCTGACCAACATAGTGAAACCCCGTCTCTACTAAAAATACAAAAATCAGCCAGGCATGGTGGCGCACACCTGTAATCCCAGCTACTCTGGTGGCTGAGGCACGAGAATTGCTCGAACCAGGGAGGCGGAGTTTACAGTGAGCTGAGATCCTGCTACTGCACTCCAGCCTGGGTGATAGAGTGAGAGACTGTCTCAAAACCAAACCAAAACAAAACATTGTATATAAATAAATGTTATAGCTTGTTATATGACTTTTAAAATGTAAATATATATCAGGTATTTTGTAGCTGTAACAAGAAATGATATCTCTAAAATACTGTTAATTTGTAGTAGAGTCCATTAAATGTCTAAATGTCTTTTTATTTAAAATAATGCAGAATTTGGCTGGGGACGGTGGCTCACACTTGTAATCCTAACACTTTGGGAGGCCATGGCGGACGGATAGCTTGAGCTCAGGAGTTCAAGACAAGCCTGGCAACATGGCAAAACCACGTCTCTAAAAAAAATACAAAGAAATTAGCCGAGTGTGGTGGCACACGCCTGTAGTCTCAGCTCCTCAGGAGGCTGAGATGGGAGCATAGCTTGAGCCCAGGAGGCAGAGGTTTCAGTGAGCTGAGATTGTGCCACTGCACTCCAACCTGGGCGACATAGCCAGATCATGTCTCAAAACAAACAACAGCAACAACAAAAATTATACAAAGTTTAGTTGGAAGGTTTCTCAGCAAGCAAAACCTTTTCTCTGATAATGAAATTCGAAAGATAGAGGGAGAAGGCAAAATAGCAGACTTTCTAAACTTATGGCATCACATTTGTCATAAATTACTGAGATATATGTTCTTCACTACACTTTGCACATACCACCATTTATATATGACTTTCAAAGTAAAATAGAATAATTAACATCAATTGAGGCCAGGTGTGATGCCTTGCATCACCAAGGAATACAAAATGAATGGAGTCTAAGATACAGATGATTTGGTATAAGGAAAATAGAACTGGGGAGGAGGCATTACTGACTAAAGAGGGAAAATGACGGAAGGAAGAACCTCTGCATTATACAAATATCCTGGCTTTTCAAACTCAGAGTTGAGATAGAGCTGAAGTTTCTGTCTTAAAACCAAGCATAGGCCAGGTGCGGTGGCTCATGCCTGTAATTCCAACCCTTTGGGAGGCCAAGGCAGGCAGATCACGTGGTCGGGAGTTCAAGACCAGCCTGGCCAACATTGTGAAACCCCATCTCTACTAAAAATACAAAAATTAGCCAGGTGTGGTGGCGGACGCCTGTAATCCCAGCTACTTGGGAGGCTGAGGCAGGAGAATCACTTGAACCCGGGAGGCATAAGTTGTATTGAGCTGAGATTGCACCACTGCACTCCAGGCAACAGAGCAAGACTCAGTCTCAAAAAAAAAAAAAAAAAAGCATTGCTCTTACCTCCTAAAACATCCAGAGGTAGACTATCACGAGATGTAAGAATTCTGTTTACTTCTAGTTGTAGAAGTGGAAAAGAAACTATTCCAAGAATTAAGATAGATTGATAATGATATTACTTAGCCGTTACTGTGAAAACACTGTACTAAGATCTTTTTATGGAATACCTCACTTAATCTTTACAGTAACCTATGTGGTAACTGCTATCATGCTTCCTGTAATAGAAATGAGGTAACAAATCCTAAGTTGCTACCTCCCCAAGGCTATTTCAACAGATCAAAAGATGAACTTCAAAACAAGAATGTATTGAGCACCTACTCTACACTCAGTGATCAAGCTTCATGTATACTTTGCACTTCAGCAGACTTTAGATAATACGATTGATAACATTCATAAATAAACCATCTCCTATAATAACTCTCTGGTAAAACTTTACCTCTGAACTAATTCATTTCAAAAACAATTCATGCTCATTGCTGGGGGAAAAAAGAAATGATACAGAAACATATCAGAAAGTGTATTTTTGTCTACTACCAATGCTTTTCCCAAATCCTTATTAGTGATATACTGTGACCAGTTTGGTGGTTTTCCTTTCAAATCTTTATATGTGCATGTCTGTGTGTGTTTTTAATGTGCATATCTTATTCTGTTATAAATAACATCACATTATATAACTATTTTCATACTTAATAAACCTTGGGAAAATATTTATATCAGTATATATAGAGTTTACTTTTGAATAACTGATGTTTTTTAAGTTACTGTCTAAAAATATAAGTAATAGGTCGGGTAGTCAGATAACACAGATAATACTAAAAGTGTTTAAGAACTACAAAGTCTCACTCCTCTGTGATAACTACTATCAACAAAAAGTACCTTTTGGGCTAGGTGAGGTGGCTCATGCCTGTAATCCCAGCACTTTGGGAGGCTGAGGCAGGTGGATGGCTTGAGTCCAGGAGTTTGAGACCTGCCTAGGCAACACGGTGAAACTCTGCCTCTACAAAAAAAATACGAAAATTAGGGCACAGTGGCTCATGCCTGTAATCCTAGCATTTTGGGAGGCCAAGGCAGGCAGATTGCTTGAGTCCAGGAGTTTGAGATCAGCATGGATAACATGGTGAAACTCCATCTCTACAAAAAAAAAAAAAAGAAAACAGCCAGGCATGGTGGGGCACACCTGTGGTCCCAGCTCTTTGGGAGGCTGAAGTGGGAGGATCAAGAGCCGAAGAAACACAGATTGCAGTGAGCCAAGATTGTGCCACTGCACTCCAGCCTGGCTGACAGAGTAAGACCCTGTCTCAAAAACAGAACAAAACAAAAATTAGCTGGCCATGGTGGTGGGTACCTATAGTCCCAGCCACTCAGAAGGCTGAGATGGGAGGATTGCTTGAGTCCACCGAGGTCAAGGCTACAGTGAGTTGTGATTCAGCCTGGATGACAGAGCAAGATCTGTTTCAAAAGAAAAAAAAAAAAAAAAAAGGTGCCTTTTTATAAATAATACCTTCAAAGGACCGAATCTTAGTTCAGAGTATATATATGATGGGACTGCTAAAACACTCAGTGAATATAAACTGTCCAGAAACTGCTTGGCTTCAACCATTTTTTCATATATTTGGTCTCTGTTGTAAATTAACATGGGCTGGCCTTACTAAATATGTCTCCACAAGGGGATTACTTGATATATTAAAAGACTTTGAGTTCTGTTATGATTCTTTGCATTAAAACATTTTTATGTATCTCATACTTAATTATTGACATGTTTATGTTTATAAAACTTCTGATAAATGTTATACATGTCATGAAATTTAAGGGTGAAATATACATCTGAAAGTAGTGCCAAAAAACTGAAAATATATTTGCACACTTAAATGTCTTTGTTTCTAGCGATATTCGTCTTCAACATAATGGCCTTTTCTGAAGTGGTTTGTTTGGTTTTTCTATTAGGTTTTCGTTGTCAGTGTTCCTTTCTAATTGACATTTACATTGTTTACATTAAAGAACAGTGCTGAATTTTGAAACTGATTCACTAAATTATCTCTGTAAAGTACATGGGCATTACCTTGTTTTTCTAGATCTTTTGACATCTGAGCTTGTATCTAATTATGAGCAGTCAGAAATTTTTCTAAGCTAAACTGCATGATTAGTTGTTATTTTTATGCCTCATCTTAAACCCTGGACTGATAGTTTTTTGTTTATAAGTATGAACAGTAAAAATAGTAAGAAGCTAAAGCTTTCCGTGGTGTGAACACCACTTCTAAACTACATTTTGATGTCAAATTTTTAGAGGCAGTAGATTAAATAAAAGTAGATGGATACAGTATTATAAATCTGATCATCACATTAGGTCTATAAACCTGAGAGAACAGCTGCTGTCCTAGTTTTCAAGCAAATAAAGGTAACAATGGGACATTATTGGAGCTAAAAAAGATATAGCCTATCAACTCAAATAAGCCCCTTGGTATAGAATTAGCACCATGATTCCTATACTCATTTAACAAACACTTACTGAGCTCTTACTGTGCCAGAACCTGAGATTAAAGTAATGAAAACGATAGTCCATCAGTCTGGCCAACATGGTGAAACCCTATCTCTACTAAAAATACAAAAATTAGCTGGACGTGGTCGTGGGCACCTGTAATCCCAACTGCTTGGGAGGCTGAGGCAGGAGAATCGCTTGAACCCGGGAGTCGGAGGTCACAGTGAGCTGAGATCACGCCACTGCACTCCAGCCTGGGCAACAGAGCAAGACTCTGTCTCAACAAAAAAAAAAAAAAGAAGAAAAGGATAGTCCAGTGTTAAGTACCAATAGGCAGTTACAGTGTGAGTGCCCTAATAGAACACTGGATGCTGGGGGAGTACCTAGGAGGATGAGAAGCCCCAGACCCCAATATGGAAGGGGAGGGCAGGAGGACATATCAGAAACTTCCCAGAGAATGAGACCTGGAGAATGAGTAGGAGTTAAGCAAAGATTGGAGGTGAAAGCGAGCGTATCAGGCAGCAGGAACTGACCTAGAGATAAATGAGAGCTAGGCCTTTTTGGCTGGAGAGGCTGGGGTTGTAAAGAGGTGTGGCAAGAAATGAGGCAACAGAGGCAAACACGGATGTAAGATAAAGAATTCAGTATACTAAACTGAGACAGTTGGCTTTATCCTCACTATCGTAAATCTTGTGGCCTGATTACATTTGTATTTTCTAAAAGCTCTCTTTGGCTGCAGCATGCAAAGACTGTAAGAAATGTTCTAGAAATAGTGAGAGCCTTAAAAGTACATACATTCTGCTGTAAGTAGATGAAATCTGTAAATTTTATATCAAAATTACTAATTTTTAAAAGTTTTATGCTCTGTGTATTCATTTGTTCAGGAGAATTTGTGGGGCATCTGTTCTTTTTCGGGCACTGTGTCAAGCACTTTACTCACGTTGTCCTCTATGGTAGGTTTTTCCTCCATTTACAGCCAAACTGGGTACCAAAAATATTGTCACTCACCTAAGTGCTGGGATTACATGCCTGAGCCACTATGCATGGCCAAGACTATTAAAAGGGACAGGAACTTGAAAGATATGCTTCTATATGGATAAATAGTCATGTACCACATAATGATGTTTCAGTCAACAGCAGACCACATGTACAACGGTGGTCCTATAAGGTTATAAAATACTTCCACTGTACCTTTTTAATGTTTAGATGTGTGTAGATGAACAAATACCATTGCATTACCATGTTACAGCTAGAAGGTGTTAGGGCCAAGATTTGAATCCTGGTCCTTGTGATTCTAGAGCTGCTCTTCCCCAGGTAGGGGGAAGAGGGAATATGATCTCTGAGGAGAAATCATCTGTGAGGTGCACTGTTTTGAAGGGAGCACCAACCAGAAGATATCAGAAAGTAAGAGGTAACCAACCAGAAGATATCAGAAAGTTTTCTGGAAAACTTTATATATATATATGGAGTTTCAGCCTTGTTGCCCAGACTGGAGTGCAGTGGTGCAATCTCAGCTCACTGCAACCTCTGCCTCCTGGGTTCAAGCGATTCTCCTACCTCAGCTTCCCAAGTAGCTGGAATTAGAGGCGTCCGCCACCACGCCTGGCTAATTTTTTGTATTTTTAGTAGAGATGGGATTTCACCATGTTGGCCAGGCTGGTCTCGAACTCCTGACCTCAAGTGATCCACCCACCTCGGCCTCCCAAAGTGCTGGAATTACAGGCGTGAGCCACCACGCCTGGCTGAAAAACATAATTACATGGCTGTACCCCAAAAGCTTTGGTTTTTCCCTTCAATGATATTCTTAATTCCATTATAATAATTTACTATTCATCACTAGTGGGGTAATGGTCTAAGGATAGTAAACAAAATACAAGTATAAATGGCTAGCTTTTGTTTTCAGATAAAGAGGTGTGAACCGCTGAATTTTTCACCCGCTGAGTAGGAGGATTGTTTTTATTTAACATTTTAATAAATCTGTGACAGGAAATTATACATTTGGGTTGTCAGTGTTTCTGTTCTCATTACAGGTGTTTGACTTGCCCTGCTCTCTTCAGACTACACTCCCTCCCTTCCCCCTTGCACACCCCGCAAATCCTGCGCTTGCTTTGGTAGTAGAATACATCAGTACAGTGGGTACCCTTATCGGGGAACTTTGATTATAGAAATAGCTGTCATTCATTTACCATTTACCATAAGGTAAGCAATGGACTAAGAGCTGTGTGTATATTATTTAATCCTCAAAGTAACTCCCTGGGATAGGCGGTATTATCCACATTTTTCAGATAAGGAAACAGGCAAAGATTTCACACATCACACAGCTAAAGAGAATTGGAATTGGGTTTCTGGTCAGTCCAACTCTAGTGGTATATCCTTTGTCTCTCTTCCAGCAAGATGCCTGCATATAAGAATGTGTTCAATTTCAGAGATTTCAGGTATCCTGTAGGTCCCAGAGTTAGCTCCCCCTGCATTACAGTAGAGGGCTATATGTGGTGTCTTTGTGCAGAGAACTGACATCCCCATGAATGCTTTCCCTTCGTTATGCTATTCTCATTACCCCCCACGCTTAAATGTAAACATTTTAAATGCTGTATGAGATAACACTAATTTATGAAGTAAACATTAAAGAAATATCAATCTAGTCAATTGAGTACCTTAAGAATTATTAACCTGAGCCGGGCACAGTGGCTCACACCTGTAATCCCAGCACTTTGGGAGGCCAAGGTGGGTGGATCCCCTGAGGTCGGGATTTCAGGAACAGCCTGGCCAACATGGTGAAACCCTGTCTCTACTAAAAATACAAAAATTTTCTGGGTGTGGTGGTGCGTGCCTGTAATCCCAGCTACTCAGGAAGCTGAGGTCAGAGAATTGCTTGAACCTGGGAGGCAGAGGTTGCAGTGAGCTGAGATCATGCCACTGCACTCCAGCCTGGGTGACAGAGTGAGACTCCATCTCAAAAAAAAAAAAAAAAAAAAAAAAATTATTAACCTGTGTGTGTGTGTCATGGCTTGAAGAGAAATTGTTCATGAATTGTCTGTATGCTTTAGCCTCCTCTACTAAGTTACTAAAGTTATTCCCTAGAAGTTTTCAGCTGCTTTTCCAGCTTTGCTTTTGTCTCTCACACAACTTGTCAGAAGCTATAAGAATAAAGAATATAAACATTGTGTACCTTTTCACACACATGCAGCATGAATCTCAGTGATTGCTTCTTTCCCATTAGAAGGGATTAATGTTCTCCAGGTAGATAGACTTCTCATTTCCTTTCCAGTATTCACTTGGTTTTGTAGTCAGTGATTAATTTTTTACAGAGCACTAAGGAAAAGAACTGGCAGCTTCCATAGCCTGGTGGTACTTTTTTTAAATTTAACTTTTAATAGGTAATACATTCACACAGAACAGAATTCAACATGGTATTCAGTAAAGAGTCCCCCACCCTTCCACTTTGTTCCCCAGCCACTCAGTTGTCCTTGACAGAGGCAACCAGTGTTACAGGTTCCTGTGTACCCTTCCAGATAGATAATCCAGCGATTGTCTCGGAACATAACCTAAAATGCATTGTAAGGGAGCATAAAAAGATACTTAGATTGGAAGTATAGTATTAGTAATGCCTGACTGGCATTTAGCTCTTGCAGGAAAATCTTGTAAGACTTTTTTTGAGACAAGGTCTTGCTCTGTTGCCCAGGCTGGAGTGCTGTAGTGGCATGATCACAGCTCACTGCAACCTCGACCTCCCAAGCTCAATCAGTTCTCCCACCTCAGCCTCCCAAGTAGCTGGGACTACAGGCATATGCCACCATGCCTGGCTAATTTTTAAATTCTTTTTTAGAGACAGGGTCTCACTATGTTGCCCAGGCTGGTCTTGGACTCCTGGGCTCAAGAGATGTGCCCCGCCTAAGCCTCCCAAAGTGCTGAGATTACAGGCGTGAGCCACCATGCATGGCCAAGACTGTTAAAACGAACAGAGACTTGAAAGACATGCTTCTATGTGGATAAATGGTCATGTACCACATAATGATGATTTAGTAAACAGCAGACCACATGTACAACAGTGGTCCTATAAGGTTATATAATAATGTACTTTCACAGTACCTTTATAATGTTTAGATGTGTTTCAGTGAACAGATACCATTGCATTATAGTTGCCTACAGTATTCAATACAGTGACACCCTGTACAGATTCATAGCCTATGAGCAAAAAAAAAAATGGCCTTATATACTGTGTACCCTAGGTGTGTAATAGGCCTTAAACCATCTAGGTTTGTGTACATACACTGATGTTTGCACGATGATGAAATTGCCTAACAATGCTTTTCTCAGATGGTATTCCTGTTAAGTGACCACTGTTAAGCAACTTTAAGACTACACTCTGTGTTATGCCTCTTTACCTGACAGGGACATCCAAATTCCAAATATTGGCTACAAGGATATAAGAAACAAAACACAGAAAAATACAACTTAAAAAATTTTTTTGCCAAACTATAATGCATCCTTGCCTAAAATATAAATTATATATTCTTCCCACTGTTCAGAGAAGTGGTAAAGTTAGGTGTATTCTGAGAAAAGAAAGCTGAAGAAGATAAAAGGAATAGGGGTACAAAGAGCAAACTGAAGTGATTAGGATTGTCCAGTCTGTCAGAAAGTATATTACTAAGGTGGCCATAAATGTAGTACAACAAGTAGACCCTAAGATGATCCCCAATCTCCGTTTTCTGGTATTAACACAGTAGTGGGTTATATGTAGGTTCTATCCCTTGCCATTCTCACTCCACCTGAGAATTTAGGTAGCCCCCCACTGTGTACCATAGCCTTTTGTGCACCCCTTTTATAGTACTTACTACATAGAGGAGAGATTGCCTACTTCTTTTTCTACCTTTCTAGTACATTGTTAGCTTCTTGAAATCAAGAGCTGTATTATTTATCATTGTATCCCTCACATATAGTACAGAGCCTGCACAAAGTTCAATAATTTTTTTTAAATGAAAGTCTAGAAAGGTAACCTGGAATCTGGGGCTGAATGGCCCATTAGTTTGACCAAAATCTAGAGTGGCAATTAAAAATAACATTACTTCTTGTAGACCAGTGTCAAAACTGGAGATTTTTGTATCTGCTCTTTCTTAGCCTGGGTTCCCTCCAAAAAGTAGAGCCTTGTATAAGGACTTGCAAGCAAAAAGTTTATTTTGGGAAGTTCTACCAGAGAACAGGAGTGGGTAACTGATGAGTGAAATTGGAATGAGAGCAAGCCAATACAAGCATGTGTTCTGAGCTGATCACTGCTATGGTCAATCAGGCATAATCCTAGTGGAACTCACTGATGAGCCACATGGAATGTACTTCAGGATTGTCTTCCAGTGGGAAGAAAGAGGGGACATTTACCTACCAACTTCCATCCCTCCATTGGAAAAGTGTTTCCAATAGGGTGTTCACTCTTGCATCTCATGGTTTGCATATGGACAGGTGCCTAGCAGATTCCCAGAGGTGCTGACTCCAAGGGTCAGAATTTTCACAGCAGACAACAAAGGATACAAAGGTACGGCTGAGGCAGGGTGCTGTAACTGGGCTGCTGTGGTGAAAGGCAGAGAGGTTGTGCAGTGGGCACAAGAGTTGCTTAATTTAGTCTACTTCTTGCATCACTCAGATCAGTTTGTGTGCTCCATCGTCACCGAGTCTTCAAGATGGTGGCCAGCCACACCTCTACAAAAGACTCAATCGGAAGAGGATGGGGTTAGCCACAGTCCGGCTGCTACAGTTGGCTGGAAGTTTCATCTGATATTCTCATCATAACTCATCCAAGTTCAATCAGGGAAGCTGAGCAACTCTGACCTACAGGATAAGGGAATTATTCTAGGAATTGGACCTTAAACAATTGTAGGAGAAGCTGGGGAAGTGAGTCCGAAAGGGAGAATAGACTCCAGAGGAGTTACCAGCCAATCAACCTGAGAAGCCAAGCGCATCCAGCCACCAAAGTGGGACTGTGAAGGGCAAGCTCATGGAGTATGGCTGTTGTGTCTGGACCTGCAGCCATGCATCTGGGGATGGGCACAGGGCCAGTGTTGGTCAGCAAGCTGCAGTTGGAAGAGCTAGATGCAGAGCAGAGGAAAATCTAGCCTCCCCTGGCACCTCTGCGACTAGCAGTCACCACTTCTAGCTACAGTGACTTTTAGAGAGTAATGGGCCCTGCCTCATGTCTGCCTTCCAAATTTCACACATTTCTCTTTTGGCCAACTCTAACTTGGAACCATATAGGGATGGAGATGGTGGAGAAACAATTATCAGCATAATGTCCTTCTTACCTCACCCAAACTAGATTTTCGTCATTCCTTGCCAATACTGCAGGAGGCCTAGGCAGCCTACCTTCATCCAGAGGTATTCGAGCCAGACCTTCATCCCAGAGGTATTTGAGCTCTTAGTTTCTTTATCAGTAGTTGCTACAATCACTAGGTCTCTGTTATCCCTCAGCAAAGAAGCGCCAGAAGATGCCACAGTGAATCCCATGGGTTCTGAATGAACTGCTGTTGTATTGCCACAGGCCTTGCACCTCATCCAACACAGTCAGGATCCACTTGTACGAGTGTACTTTCAGGACCTGCCAGTGCATATGGCTAGGTCTTATCATTCTTCGGGTGCCTACCCTCTTTCCTCCCAGAACAGGGACTGTATTTTCCCAATCAGACTGCGCTGGGAACATGATCCTCATTATTGGTTTGGAAGTAGTGAGAGAAGGCAGGAACTGATCTTAAAGAGAACAAGCATTATCTTTTCAGGCATCTGCAGGGTCTCCAGATGAAGGAGGCTGCTGCTCTCTAGCAAGGAGTTGGAGCTGCTTCTCCTAGCCCAAAAAATTCAGGTAAATCTTGGGGTTTAATATTCTCAGCCACCCAAATGTCCCCATTCCAGGTTTCTGTGTCCAAGTGTTCCTACCAGGACCCAGATTTTATCATAGAATACCTGTCGAGGCTTTCTTTCATATTTCCTTTGTAGTTCTGATATCCTTTAAATTAAGTCTGGAGCCTGAATTTCGGCAGTCTGCCCTGCAGCTGCAAGAAATAGGGTCTTTTCAGACACTGACCTGGAAGTCTTCAGACTTTGAAAAATGCCTAAATTTAAGGGTTGGCTAACCTGAGCCTGTCATTCTCTTTGTTCGTGGCCTCTAAAGTTGTTAATCCAGCCAGTATCTAGGCCTTATAGTCACTAATGTTTCCATTCCATTCAGGTGCCACCATGATTGGTGATCTGATACTTTACCTTCCACATATACCTCATTTTAATCTGCTCCTGGTGTTGTCATGCTACTATGTGCAGGGGTTATCACCATGTGACCTACCAGTAGGAACGGGAGGGGGAGACCTTTTGCCGTTTGGTCAGTGAGTAAGGTAGATCTAGAATCTCATTCAAGAACCTTGTTTTCTAGGGCCATTTCTGTTACTAGCTATCTTTTTTTTTTTTTTTTTTTTTTTTTTTTGAGACAGAGTCTCGCTCTGTCGCCCAGGCTGGAGTGCAGTAGTGCAATCTCGGCTCACTGCAAGCTCGGCCTCCCGGGTTCACGCCATTCTCCTGCCTCAGCCTCTCCGAGTAGCTGGGACTACAGGCGCCTGCCACCACGCCCAGCTAATTTTTTTGTATTTTTAGTAGAGACGGGGTTTCACCGTGGTCTCGATCTCCTGACCTTGTGATCCGCCCGCCTCGGCCTCCCAAAGTGCTGGGATTACAAGCTGAGCCACCGCGCCCGGCCTGTTACTAGCTATCTTTGCTGGGTGTCTTCTCCCATTCCCCGTGATCCATGCCGAAAGCACAGCCCAAATCAAAGGCTTACATGCAGGTCATTTATTCAGTAAGCATCCCATGAACAGGAGTGAGGGGGAGCAGTACAAGAGTGGGTCATTGAGCTGGTCACCACTGCAGACACCGGGGTTTAGACTCTTCTTCAGAATTGTCCTCCTGAGAAATAGTAGAGAGGAGCATTCATCCAACCAGCTCTCAGAGTCACAGCATCTAAGGACCAACAGTGCAGAACACTGAGGCACAAGTTGACTTGTCTTCTCACCCTTATATCTGACACTCAGTTTTTGCTTTGGATCCGGAATTCCTGGTTGCCTTTTAAAAATAGATTTGTAGGTATGATGTGATGATAGTGCTGTTTTAGAAAACTTAAACCTTTCAATAGTGTGCTCTGTATGCATTGGAATCCTGGGTGGAGGGAGACAGTAGGAAGCTTTTCAGTAATTGGTGTGTGAGATGCTAAGGATTTGAACACAGGTTGTGTTCTAGTGGGAATGGAAGAGAGGCTAATTGAAGGGTGTTCTGAAGGACAAATCTGTAGGACACATTGGTTAGATATTGAGGTGAAAGGAGGGCAGAAAGGCAGAGTAGAAATTAAAGATTTATAGGGTACTGTGTAGACACATTGCTCCCCAGTTTCCAGCATAATCCTCAGAACTTCAGATTCTTTCAACTCACATGAGAAAATAAGACTCACAGGATGTAGGTTTTTTTGTTTTTGAGACAGTCTCGTTCTGTCGCCCAGGCTAGAGTGCAGTGGTGCAATCTTGGCTCACTGCAATCTCTACCTCCCGGGTTCAGACGATTCTCCTGCCTCAGCCTCCTGAGGTCCTGAGTAGCATTTTTAGTAGAGATGGGGTTTCACCATATTGGTCAGGCTGGTCTCAAACTCCTGACCTCGTGATCCGCCCGCCGCGGCCTCCCAAAGTGCTGGGATTACAGGTGTGAGCCGCTGCGCCTGCCCACAGGATGTAGTTTTTGTTTGTTTTGTTTTGTTTTTTTGAGACTGGGTCTCATCTGTCATTCATGCTGGAGTGCAGTGGCATCTTTTGGCACACTGCAACCTCTACCTCCCAGGCTCAAGCGATCCTCCCACGTCAGCCTCCTGAGTACTTGGGACTACAGACATGCACCACTATACCCATCTAATTTCTGTGTTTTTGTAGAGACAAGGTTTCACTATATTGCCCAGGCTGGTCTCGAACTCCTGAGCCCAAACGATCCGCACACCTTGGCCTCTCAAAGTGCTGGGATTACAGGTGTGAGCTATCGCACCCGGACAGGATGTGTTTTAATCTGGCACAGGCTGAGTGAGGGTCAAGAATTAGTGATGCAGCTGCCTGAATTTAAAACCTACGGTCTTTCACTTCCTGCCACACTCACTTCCTTTATTTCTTAATTTCTTTTCTTGGGATTCTGAATCAGTCATGTACTGGTTAGTGAAGCAACTTTTCTTTCAAGCCTGTTTGCACTTCAAGTCTTATTTCTAACTCTGGCGCCTCTGAAGAGTCACCATGCCAAGTCTAAGGCCGGCCGTCCTCTAAACTTACGATCTTGTTTTATGTTGCATGGCAAGCTGTAATCTCCCTGTTCCTTTTTCCTTTCCCCCTTGCCTGTTTCCCCCTTCCTCTTTCCACCCCGACCTCAATATGAATCTGGAAGCCGTTTATACATTTCCTGATGAACGTGAGCCAGTGGAAAGGTTTCCCACTGGTATTGGTGAAACAAGTAGGGTGGCATTGTAGGAATAATAAGTAAGGGGGAAACAAAGATCCTGTCAGTGTATTCAGGAGAACTGTCAACATTGAGGCTTTTTTTAGTTACCAGAGGGACAAACATGAAGAGGAGAAACAAAAATTGATAATAAAAATGAAAGTGATCCTATTTAACATGCAGCAATACAGTCATTTGTGTTAGTGAATTTCAGATTGATTTGTTAGCTCTTTATGTCTCAGCTTTCAGCCTTGGTCATTCATTCATATTGGTTATGTGACTCAATTTTTTGAGGGAAGGTATTTTTGCTTACATTAAAGATTAGAAAGAAAATATCCTAGTAAAAGAGAATAGAGGAAAGGATTAAATAAGTAGGAGATGGATCTGTAAAGTGTGGTTATCACATAAGCAAAAGAAATTATAAGAAGTTGACTTTGTACTACCTGCCAGCCTCCCAACAGCATCACTGAAAGTCTGCCTAAGTGGAATATATTGGTGCCTTTTATCCATTAAATGCCTTGGCTACAGGTGGAATTTTTCTGCTACCAGGAAATTGTTAATAAAAGCTTTTTTTTTTTTTTTTTTTTTTGAGACAGAGTCTTGCTCTGTTGCCCAGGCTGGAGTACAGTGGCGCAACCTCGGCTCACTGCAACCTCTGCCTCCTGGATTCAAGTGATTATCCTGCCTCAGCCTCCTGAGTAGCTGAGACTACAGACACATGCCACCGCACCCAGCTAATTTTTGTATTTTTATAGAAACTGGGTTTCGCCATGTTGGCCAGGCTTGTCACGAACTCCTGACCTTAGGTAATCTACCCACCTCAGCCTCTTGAAGTGTGGGATTACAGATGCCCACCACCACGCTTGGCTGTTAATAAAAGCTTTTGGCCAGGCGCAGTGGCTCACGCCTGTAATCCCAGCACTTTGGGAGGCTGAGGTGGGTGGATCACCTGAGATCAGGAGTTCAAGACTAGCCTGGCCAACATGGCAAAATCCTGTCTCTACTAAAAATACAAAAATTAGCCGAGTGTGGTGGCAGGCGCCTGTAATCCCAGCTACTCAGAAGGCTGAGGCAGTAGAATTGCTTGAACCCGGATAGCTGAGGTTGCAGTGAGCTGAGATCACGCCACAGCACTCCGGTCTGGCAACAAAACTCCATCTCAAAAAATAAATAAAAATAAAAGCTTTTGAGTTGATCTAAAAAGCTTACTGGTTTATTAGTCAGCCATTGCTGTGTAAGAAACAATCTGAGAACCTCAGTGGTGTATCACAATGAACATTTATTTCTCATAAGTTTCTGGGTCACATGGGGCATTTCTGCTTCAGTTTGCAGTAGCTGGGGCCTCTCTAGTTGCCACTGTGGGTCAGCAGGGGTGGCTGTGTTCCCAGGGCTGCTCATTCTCCTCCTGGGACCAATAAGCTAGTCACAGTGTACTCTTCGTATGGTAGGAGGCAAGAAGGCAAGCCCAGTTCCCAGAAGAGGAAAGGGACTCTAGACAGAGCAGTACTATTCAAAGCATGTCTGCAGTGAGTGAGATAGGTACAGAAATTAACAACAAGCATTTAGAAACTTTAAACAATTGCCACAATACTCAAGCAGTGTTTTTGCTGAATTTTACTAAAGTATTGGTCCAGGACACATTGGAAATTTAAAAAGAAGGAAAAAACTGTAGCATGACTCGCAATAGTTTGCAAAGTGCTGAGAGAGAATACATGACATTCTGCTCACTAGAACTGACTCCCTGTACTGCCCATGAGTAAGCATTCTGATCTACGCATGTGTCATGGGTTTGTATTAGGATCACTTTGTCACCAAGAGTCTGACCATCTTTGAGTGTGCTGATGGTTTTGTACCTACAGGACTTGTCCATTACCAAGGATGTGGCACCGTGTAAAGCCTCTCAGCACCCACTTGTTGGCCTTTTCCTGCCAGCATCCTTTCTACCTTGCTGCTATATTTACATTTTCATTCCAATATTGATAACCTTGACAAAGTCGTATTATTAATTGAAATCCTTTACCATCAGATTAAAACATTAATTTTGACATTATAAGATAAATGTCTTTGTACCAGCATTCCAGTTGTTTATCTGTCTTCCTTTTACATTTTTGAGTTAATATCACCGTGTTTGGTGTATTTATAAGGTGCTTTCTGCTCACGAGAGAAGTAGTTCTAAATAAGTTCTAATGAGCATTGATTAGTAAAAGTCTTAAGTTAGAGCTGGGTGCAGTGGCTTACGCCTGTAATCCTAGCACTTTGGGAGGCCGAGGCGGGCGGATCACCTGAGGTCAAGAGTTCAAGACCAGCCTGGCCAACATGGTGAAACCCTGTCTCTACTAAAATACAAAAAATTAGCCGGGCACGATGGTGGGTGCCTGTAATCCCAGCTACTTGGGAGGCTGAGACAGGAGAATCCCTTGAACCCAGGAGATGGTGGTTGCAGTGAGCCAAGATCGCGCTGCTGCAGTCCAGCCTGGGCGGCTGAGCAAAACTCTTGTCTCAAAAAAAAAAAAGTCTAAGAGGCATAAAAGGCAGGAAAGGGGAACTTTTGGGAGGGGAAGGAAGGATGTGTTTAGGTAGGACTTGTCTTCTTCCTAGATGTGTAACCTTGGGTAACTTATTTAATCTTTGTGAGTCTTAGTTTTCTCATCTATAAAATGGGGATGATAATAGTAATAATAATACACCCTTCTTTGAGAAGAAGTGCTAAAATTAAGTATTCTAAAGTAAGCAATTAGCACAGAGCCTGGTACATATACATAATAAGTTTTCAAGAATGCTAGCTCCTATTTTTATTTGCTTTTAGTTAATTATCTACTAGGTGCCAGACACTATAGAATCAGATAAGATGGGGCTTTTACCGAAAAGGAACTTAGTCTGGTGGAAGAGTCAGACAAATATATATAAGAAAGATATAGTAGTATGAGAGTTGTGTCCTGTTACAGACAAACACAGGGTACCAGAGAAACTTTTAGGAGGAACACCTGACCTAAGGCTTTGAGGAGCAATATCAAAGTAGGTTCTTAAAAGAGGCAGCATGTAAGCTGAGACTTAAAGATGCCGAGGAGTTAAGAAAAAGAGTTAGGGGCATTTCAGAAAAATGGAACAACATACACAAAAGCCTGGAGGTGCAAGCATTTGGTGGACCTCTGGGGAATTGGAAGGGACACAGTATGACTGGGGTGTAGAGTCTGCGCAGGATCGGGCTGGGGAGTAGGCAGGTGCCAGATCACCAAGGGAGATGTAGCTTGGAGTTTTTCTTGAAATCATTTGTAGCATGAAGCTGTTGAATAATTCGTTAAAGAGGCATATATAATTTACATTTTAAAAGATCATTCTGGCAACAGTACAGAGAGCAGGTTAGAAAGGGAAAGACTGGAGGTGGGAATTTTTTTAAAAGCCATTTCAATAATGCAGGGGAAAAGTATCAGGTTCTGAAAAGGAGGTGGTAAAAATTCAATGGAGATTCTGTGGAGGGGTTGGATTGAAAAGAATAATGAACAGCATGTGGTAATAGATTTGATATGAGCGTCCGGAGAAGGACCTAATAATAGTACTCAGATCTCTGGCTTTGGTGACTGAAGAGGACCAGATTTCCCAGAGGAAATGAATTGACTTTGGCATTTAAGATGTCTGTGGAAAATCCATGTGAAAGTCAGGTGTGACTGGGAGGCAGCTTAGGCTTGGAGCTATCAACTGGGAAGTCAGGGATATAATGAGGTGAAGGCTGTGGGGCAAGTGACATCACCAGGCAGTGAAAAGAGCTGGGTGTTCATGGTACTCGGCTTAGGTACTCCAGACTGTTTGAACAAATGAGAGTGTCAAGAGTATGGCCTCATTTAAATCCCATAGCAACCTGTGAGGTAGGAAACAATCTCAGCTTTGCAGATGAGAACATTTCAGACTCTTAAGAGTTAAGTGATTTGCCTAAAGTAATTTTGCTACTGAGTGGCAGCGCTAGGATTTCAAGTCCAATCTGTCTGATTTTAAAGCCCATTTTTTTTCCTACTGTATCCTGCTTCTTTGTAAACCTTAGCAGTTTAAATATTTGTGATCATACTGTCTTTCATTCTTTTTCTTCACCTCTGCCAGTATCCTGGTTTAGTAGGATTGTGACACATCATTTTAAATAACCAGCTTTTCTCTCATTTCCCCTGCTTCACTCCCAAACACATCTATGAGATTGCCTTTCCTATCAGATCGACTCGTCCCACTCAATCCTATTCCAATACCCACTTTAAAACAACAGGCCAGCAGAGGTCCTCCACTGGCTACTGAATGAGGTCTGTCCTCCTCAGCTTGGCATTCAAGGCTCAAAGGCTCATCATAAAATGACGACTGTTTGAAAAGTTTCCCATATTTCCCGCTTCTCATTAGCACATCTTCATGCCTTTTGGGTGTCATCTATATGTGGATATAAATGTGGTGGTCTCATTATGTTCCTTATAGGGATATTCTTTTAGTGCTTGGAATAAAGACATCTTTTATTTGCTCTGTTACCATCTTTATAGAAACGGTTTTGTCTTTGTGATGAAATCAGCTTGGATGTCTTCTGACCTTAGTTCCTTTCCAGTGTCAGGGTTCCTTATACTGTATCCCTAACGTGACGAGCCCTCTGCTCTGACACTTTCTAGAGGGATCCTTTTTTTGATGGGAGAAGAGGATGGAAATTCTAATTGTTAGAAATTTCTTATCATTGAGCCAAAATCTCCCTGCTTTTAACATCTATCTGTTTCCTAGGAACAACGGATAAATCAGTTATTTCTCCTCTGCCTCATGAAGAGGCATTTAAAGACAGCTCTTATGTCTCTCCTCAGGTTTCTCTTACATAACCCAAATAATCTCTTGCTTGGAGCTTTTCTCCTGTGATAAGTTGCAAACTTATTCCCTTGCCCTCCTGAGACTCTTGCAGTTTGGTCAGTGCTCATCTAAACTGACCCACAGGGCCCAGAACACAGCACTGCACAGAAAGCAGCAATATTAGTCCTTTGATTACGGCTCGATGCTCGTACCTGAAAAGCCTGAGATCACTTCAGATCTGTAACAGCCATGTCACATTTTGCATTCATTCAGTTAAAAAAAAAAAAACCTATTTTACATAGTTCCAGTTAAGCCAACCATCATCTGCTGTGCAGTCAGTTTCTTTAAATGTAGAACTAATTCTCCTAGTTATATTTCAACTTCATTTTGATCAGTCTTTTTAGGCAATTATGATTCTGCTATGCAGTGTGGTGTTAACTGTGTTTCCAAGTTTGATTTTGAAACATACTTTCCGCATCATTATCCAAGATTTTTGTTTGTTTGTTTGTTTCGAGACAGAGTCTCACTCTGTCACCCAGGCTGGAGTGCAGTGGTGCGATCTCAGCTCACTGCAACCTCCACTTCCCGGGTTCAAACAGTTCTCCTGCCTCAGCTTCCTGAGTAGCTGGGATTACAGGCACATGCCACCACACCCAGCTGATTTTTGTATTTTTAGTAGAGATGGGATTTCACCATGTTGGCCAAGCTGGTCTCGAACTCCTGACCTCAGGTGATCCACCTGCCTCACCTTCCCAAAGTGCTGGGATTACAGGCGTGCGCCGCCGCACCCAGCCCCAAGTTCTTGATAAACATGGCAAAAACCAACTTCCCACTCCACACATCAAGTTAATCAGTGCCATTTATGAATGGTTCTGTTAACCACTGTCCTGTCATCCCATCCCCTGTCTCTTCATCTTATCTGCAAAGATCTCATTTGTACATTCAACACATTTTTATTTAGCACAGGTTTAGCACATGTGCGAGAAGGTGCTAGGGATACATTGAAGATAGCAGTCCCTATCTTGTGGTGCTTACAGTTTAGCAGCATCATGAAATATTTTCTAAATGCTTTGTGGAAATCAAGTTATATGGTTATTTATGATATTTCTCATCTGGTACCATATCAGAAAAGGGAATGAGGGATTACTTTTTGTAGACTCCATATTGCTACTCATTATCTTCTATCACTTGAAAGTGGGATTCACTCCCTTTGTCTTTACACCTTTCATGGTTTCAGAAACAGCTTTGAACTTTAGAAGTCTCTGGAGTTCATTTATGCCCTTTCTGTGTAGCCATAGTTTGGTGGTGTTTACTTTATTTTTTTTTTTTTGAGATGGAGTCTTGCTTTGTCGCCCAGGCTGGAGTGTAATGACACGATTTCGGACACAATTTCGGCACACTGCAACCTCCGCCTCGAGTTCAAGTGATTCTCCTGCCTTAGCCTCCCGAGTAGCTGGGATTACAGGACGCCCGGCTAATTTTTGTATTTTTAGTAGAGACTGGGTTTCACCATGTTGGCCAGACTGGTCTTAACTCCTGACCTTAGGTGATCTGCCCACCTTGGACTCCCAGAGTGCTGGGATTACAAGCAAGAGCCACTGTGTCCGGCCTGGTGGTGGTGTTTAAACACCTGGTTTTTGTTTGTTTGTTTGTTTGTTTGTTTTCACATTATCAGGATTGTTTTTTGTTTTATAGTAAGCTTAATGAAAAATTTCTGTTCAACTTCAGCCATTCTCACTCCCATAATCTTTGTCACTTAGATTTTTACTTATATTTTATCTTTATATTTTGAAATGATCTTTCCTAAGGAGGAGATTTGAGTCTCCTTAGGTTTTCTTTTCTTCCTTGAGTTCTTGAAATGCCACAGTTGCTTTCTCCAGGATCCTGGTCCTTTTCACTTCCTTTTTCAAGTTTGCCAGAATTAAGCTCAGATGTATTTTGTCTATTTTCTGAAGGATTAAACTGTCAACAATGCAAGGTGCTATGTTTTCATACAAAGAGTGGATGTCTGCATAGCCAGCAGCCCACTACCTTATTCTGAGGTGTGCGTTCTCTCATCAGTCAGGTGTCATCCACATCCTTCCTCTAGCCAATTTCCACCACTGCAGCCTTTTTGCCTACTCTTCTTTCCCCTTTGGTCCAATGTCTTCCTCTATACTGTCTTACTCACATTGTTAGATTTGCACATAGATGTTTATTATCTTGAACTTGGGAGGATTCTCTGCCTTTTTCTGTAGATCCATCTCTGTAAGGCAGCCGATTTTCTATAGATGCCATAGTCTATTGTTTACCCATCCCACCAAGTCTTGGTGATTTTCATGAGATTTTATTTATCTCCTTGAGTTCTTTTTTGCTATTGTGACTTTTAAATATCGTGCCTAGCACACTAATGTTCAATAAGTAATATTTATGATTAATCTCAAGAAGTATTTGCCTTCTCTTTTAGGCTGTGAGGATATCATTGCTGAGAGCATCTCATTAGATACCTTAATTGCCATCCTCAAGTGGAGTTCTCATCCATATGGCTCTAAATGGGTGCACCGACAAGCTTTACATTTCCTCTGTGAGGAATTTTCCCAGGTCATGACTTCGGATGTTTTTTATGAACTCAGCAAAGACCATCTGCTTACTGCTATCCAGTCTGACTACCTACAGGTAATCATTTAAACACCTCTCAAACTCATTGTCATTCATATGTGCGCCAAGAAACCCATCTATGCTCTATTACTCTTCCATCTAGGGTAGGGCAGGGGAAGAGAAACAGGCTGTGATCAAACCACCAGGACTGCCCTCTTCATAGTTGTGCAACAAAAGCCTTCTGTCTCACTGGCTCTTCATGTACACTGCTACATTGAACAAGCCCAGGTCCCAGCCAAATGCACCAAAAAGAGATTGGGGCAGTAGGCAAGGTCAGAAGCACATCCCAACATGATTTTCTTGACCTCTATTAATGTGGCTTCTCTATAGTGGTTTCTTACTTTTGGTGGAGCATCACATACTTAGATTGCAGACAGTAACTTCAGCAGCACAAAGTAAAAATAATATTCAATTTCTGATCTGCTCAAATTTTTATCAAAACTCAGTGCATGTATTCTTCCAAAGTACGGTAATGTTTTCAACTACTTATTTTTAACCAGAAGTAGTTTTTAGCAAATTCTTGTGTTCTTGACTTAAATGTCAGTTTAACTTAGAAATTTACATTAATAATAGATTTTATATATTACAGAAAATACTTGCAAGCAAAGTATATTCAAGCTTAATTTTTGTGCATTGGCTGTATGAATTTTATGCTAAAAACTGCACAACTGTTTTAATGCTATTAAAGACATAAACCCATTGAGCCACTTCCTATTTCTTTGTATTTGTACTAGAAAAATGATTAAATGCTACCATTTTAGTCAGAAATGCAGTGGAGAGTTAAATAATACACTCAGCATCTGTGCTTTTCCTTTGTATATTGCTTTGATTGCAGTACAGATGTCATACTTGGGCTTGATTTATGGAGAATCTTTGTTCATTAACCTTGTCTCATTGTCCTGATCAAAACTGGATGCTTTTTGTTTGTGTTAGAAGTTGTTAGTTCTCTTAGATTATTGTCTTTAGGAGCTTTGCATTCCTTCTTAGAAAGTATTAAAAAAAAAAAACTTAGCAGCCTAGATTTGCTCTAAGATTTTAAATAAAATACAAAGAAATGAGGGCTACATTGCCATTTCACAGATTGTGCTTCACCAACCAGTAGAATACCTTGTAGAGATTGTAGTTTCTTCTGCTGAAACAAGTTGACTGACTTGTTTTTCCTGTCCCTCCAGGAGAGAGTAGTTACTCTGCCTATACCCTATATTTATACCCTATACTTATACTTTCATTTACTTATCTCTGTTTTCTTCCAAAAGAGAATTTAAGGCAGCTATATAGAAACCACATAGTAAGATAAAATAAAGTTAAAATAGGAAGTGGGTTGCTTGAGCCCGGAAGTGTGAGACCAGCCTTGGCAACAGGTGGGACCCCATTTGTACAAAAAATTAAAAAATTAGCCATTTTGGGAGGCCAAGGCAGGCGGATCACGAGGTCAGGAGATTGCGACCATCCTGACTAACAAGGTAAAACCCCATCTCTACTAAAAATACAAAAAAATTAGCCGGGCGTGGTGGCGGGCGCCTGTAGTCCCAGCTACTCGGGAGACTGAGGCAGGAGAATGGCGTGAACCCAGGAGGAGGAGCTTGCAGTGAGTCAAGATCATGCCACTGCACTCCAGCCTGGGCAACAGTGCGAGACTCCCTCTCAAAAAAAAAAAAAAAATTAGCTGGGTGCGGTAGCACACACTTGTAGTCCCAGCTGCTCAGGAGGCTAAAGCTGGGAGAATCGCTTGAGCCCAGGAGGTTGAGGCTGCAGAGACCCATGGTGGCACTGCTGCACTCCAGCCTAGGCAATAGAGTGCGACTCTATCTCAAAAGGAAAAATTAAAATGAAAAAATAAAATAGGAAGGGAGCAGGTTACAGAAAAAGAAGATAGAAATGAAATTTAAAAATTAGTTGGGAGCCAAGATTGAGGTGACTGGATAAAATATATGTAATGCAGTCTTGTGTATTTCCTGTTGATGGACCACAGATTTAACACTAAAACTTCAAACAGCCAGTGGAAAGAGTGAAACATGGTAAGTTGCATGCTGTATTTCCCACCTACGAAAAGTACTTAATGAAATTAACCACTTATCTAATTTCACTAAAATAAATATAAACCATTTTTTATTATAGGCAAGTGAACAAGATATCCTTAAATATCTGATTAAATGGGGAGAGCATCAGTTGATGAAAAGAATAGCAGATAGAGGTAAGCTCAGAAAATTAGCTTGCACTAGTTACCTTGTGTAAATTTTTGGTGGTTCTTACATTCCCAGAAGCTCATAGAAATGCATGCCGCACATCAGTCTTGAAAATTGACACTGTTGCCTGGTGAAAAGGGAAGTTTTTACCATCAGCAGAATCCTTTAGTGGACAGGGTATAGTTTATTCAAATAGATATATCAGAAAGTCTTATTTTGCAGCTTTGAAAGGATACTTTTTATTATTATGTTCTTAGGTGCTTAATAAAACATGACTGATTCGTGGAAGTACTAGAATGAAAAATTTCATATAATTTCATATAATGACTAAAGTATTACAAAAGCATAATGTTGATGAAAATGTGGAATTAGTGTTGATGGTTGCACAACAATACAAGTATAGTAAGAGTCACTGAATGGTATGCTTTAAAATGTTTTAGGCCGGGCGCGGTAGCTCACGCCTGTAATCCCAGCACTTTGGGAGGCCAAGGCGGGCAGATCACGAGGTCAAGAGATCAAGACCATCCTGGCTAACACAGTGAAACCCCGTCTCTACCAAAAATACAAAAAATTAGCCGGGCGTGGTGGCGGGTGTCTGTAGACCCAGCTACTCGGGAGGCTGAGGCAGGAGAATGGCGTGAACCTGGGAGGCGGAGCTTGCAGTGAGCCAAGATTGCGCCACTGCACTCCAGCCTGGGCAACAGAGCAAGACTCTGTCTCAAAAAAAAAAAAAAAAAAAAAAGTTTTAAATAAATTTTGTGTTATGTGACTTTTAACCTCAATTTAAAAATACGAGTACAGACTGACCTGAGATCAGGAGTTTGAGACCAGCCTGGCCAACATGGCAGAATCCCGCCTCTACTAAAAATACAAAAACTAGTGGGAAATGGTGGCATGCGCCTGTACTCCCAGCTACTCGGGAGGCTGAGGCATGAGAATCACTTGAACCTGGGAGGCAGAGGTTGCAGTGAGCTGAGATTGCACTATCACACTCCACATGGGTGACAGAGCGAGACTCAAAAAAAAAAAAAAAGAGTACAAATAAAAAAGCATTCATTGTTTATTTTTAAATGTTGTAGAAAATAGGCTGGGTGCAGTGGCTCAAGTCCGTAATCCCAGCACTTTGGGAGGCCGAGGCGGGCGGATCACCTGAGGTTGGAAGTTCGAGACCAGCCTGACCAACATGGAGAAACCCTGTCTCTACTAAAAATAAAAAATTAGCTGGGCATGGTGGCATGCGCCTGTAATCCCTGCTACCTGGGAAGCTGAGGCAGGAGAATCACTTGAACCCAGGAGGCAGAGGTTGTGGTGAGCCGAGATGGGGCCATTGCACTCCAGCCTGGGCAACAAGAGAAAAACTTCGTCTCAAAAAAAAAAAAAAAAAAAATGTTGTGGAAGGTAAAAGAGAAATAAATAATACTTCTGAATGACCTCCCAGTGGGGTCACTGCAGAAGAGAAGGAAGCATCATATGTTGGAGGCTGGGCTTTCAACTTTGGAAATTTGTGATTCCACAGCAGTCTTTTGTTTGTGTCTAGGGTTAGCCCACCCACCTGTCCTCCTTCCCTCAAACATCGTTGTGTTCCTTTATGTACTGAATCTAAATTTAAAATTTTTAATTGAAAAATTAAATACCGATTTCCCTTTTCTGTCACCTTTCGATAGCTTTATTTAGATATAATTTATGTATCTTAAAGTTCACCGGTTTGAAGTGTTCAAGTCAGTGGATTTTAGTACATTTATAGAGTTATTTTGTCACATTTTTAAATATAAAAAATGTGTGCTAAACCTGCCTTTAAGCCTTTTTATAGTGTTTCTTTAATATGCTACTCTCCAAGCTCTAGGGAACAAAAGCAGTCCTTCTATTTTATTTCTCCAATTTTTTTTCTGTGGCTAGCAAAACCTTTAGCAATTCTCAGATTTGAATGTGTTTTTTTTATTTTTAAAATTTTATTTCAGAGAGCAGCAAAGTTATGACTTTTTTTTTTTTTTTTTTTTTTTGAGATGGAGTCTTGCTCTGTCTCCCAGGCTGGAGTACAGTGGCACGATCTCAGCTCACTGCAACCTCTGCCTCCTGGGTTCAAGCTATTCTCCTGCCTCAGCCTCCCGAGTAGCTGGGATTACAGGCACGTGCCACCACGCGTGGCTAATTTTTGTATTTTTAGTACAGACAGGGTTTCGCCATGTCGGCCAGGCTGTTCTCGAACTCCTGACCTCAGATGATCCACTATGCCCGGCAAGTTATGAATTTTTTTAAATATGAAAACCATTACAATTGATTTAGAACGTTTTTTAAATGCCAGCATACAATTAGTTCTCATTCATAGCTTTTATATTTGTCAACTTACCTAGTCGCTGAAATTTATCACGGAGTAGCAAAAAGCTTGGTCTCCCAACAAGCACATTCCCAGCTGAGTTCTAACAAGACGAGGCACTCTGCCTTCTTGTTTCAGATCTCCTTACTGACTGCCACATTTTTTACATTTTTATGTTTTCGTGATCTCACTGTTCAAGATGGCCCCCATGTGTAGTACTGAAGTGCTATCTAGTGTTCCTGAGAACAGGAAGGCTGTGGTGTGCCATACAGAGACAATACATGAGTTAGGTAAGCTTCATTCAGGCGTGAGTTACAGTGCTGTTGGTCGTGAGGTTAGTGTTAATGAATCAGCCACATATATTAAATAAAGTGTCTTTAAACAGAAACACATAAAACAAGGGTCTGTCTTAATCATTTGACAAAAATGTTGTGACCAGAGGCTCACAGGGACCTAACCCTGTGTTTTCCCTATGAACAATAGTTCAGTATTCACTGATTCATTGTTTGTGTTGACTTTATAACTACTTCAGATCATAAGAACCGATTGTATATAACTGTGTAAATGTTATAGACCATAAGCTTGTTCAGTGATGTAAAGTTGGTAATGATGAAATGTCATTTATTTGGGGCAGATAACAGGCATCCTTAAGGGTTAAAATTTTCCTTAGAAAAATAGTTGATAGGTCGGGCGCGGTGGCTCACGCCTGTAATCCCAGCACTTTGGAAGGCCAAGGTGGGTGGATCACCTGAGGTCAGGAGTTTGAGACCAGCCTGGCCAAAATGGTGAAACCCCATCTCTACTAAAAATACAAAAATTAGCTGAGTGTGGTGGCGGGTGCCTATAATCCCAGCTACTCGGGAGGCTGAGGCAGGAGAATTGCTTGAACCCAGGAGGTGGAGGTTGCAGTGTGCCAAGATCATGCCACTGCACTCCAGCCTGGGCGACAGAGCGAGACTCCGTCTCAAAAAAATAATAATAATAATAATAATAATAAAATAAATAAAAGGTAGTTTCCACACTGGGTTAGTGGAAGGTTCTTCTGCGGGGATAAGAAGGAAGCTAAGTGAACCAGGCCATAGCTTTGTTTCAGTCAGTTTTATACAGAAGGATTCTGCCGTTACCTGTCACATATTTGGGGGTTTCATGTAAGATTTTATAAGAAAACAGGATGTCACTACTTTAAGAAAAAAAAACATATTTTGAAAAGCAGAATGCCTTAAATAAGTATGAAGCTAAATCATAGCTAGCCAAGGGGGAAAAAAAACGACTCTTTTCTACACAGTTAACAATTTTATTCTGAATGAATCCAGAAAAAAACTTAGCTTCTCAAAAACAATCAACTCTCTCTCTCTCACACACACACACACACACACACACACACACACACACACAAACAGACCCACAATTTAAGAAAGATATCAGTTTTCCTGTAGAATATTTGAAAAAAATCCAGCATTTATTATTATTTATTATTTATTCATTATTTATTATTTATTATTTATTATTCATGAATAATAAAGATCTTATTCTGTGTTAATTTTTTTAAGAAAAAATTACAGACCCCTAGATTAAAGACATGATTAAAGATTTCCAAATTATGTAATTTTTCTTCCCACCTCAATAGCATAAGCATGCATGTATTTCAGATTGTCGTTCATTAATGCCCAATGAAGAACTCATTCTCTGCCCTGGACAATGGACATACATTACCTGTCAAAGATCAAAGGGTCTACTTTTATGCAGTAATGTTCCCGTATTATGGAAATTTGGGAGACTTTCATAAAAATCTTAAAGCCAAATAAAGCACATTAGGCTTCGCTGCTTCAAACACCAAGTGATTAGCATGTTGTTAAATTACTGTTACACATATGTAGGCCAATGAGCATACTGATAACTTACAGTGACCAGAAATGGCATATGCTCTGCAATGACCTTATACTACTAAAAACTGGTCACAAAAGTGAGAAAGCTTTTTAAAAAGCCCTTGATAAAACTAGATTTTAGTAGATTGTCATCTTTTCTCTTTTGAGTTAGTCTATAGAAAGGAATCCTTTATTCTTTATTGCAGAGCAGTGATAAAATAATTTTATTGTACTGTTGATACCATGCTTTTTCTTTATCCAAGAACATCCCTATTAAACAAACATGAAAGAAAAATAATTGACTTATAACCCTTTTTAAAGCAGAGGCACATAAGTCTATAGAGTGGTACTGTTAGTGTATGTACTAGAGAACAAAGGAAACCTGTCTCAGAACATTTGGATTTGGTTGGAAACTTTTCATTTTCTGTCTCATAGAGCCAAACTTACTGAGTGGCACTGCCCATAGTGTGAACAAAAGAGGTGTAAAAAGACGGGACCTGGACATGGAAGAGCTCAGAGAGATCCTTTCTTCTCTCTTACCTTTTGTGCGAATTGAACACATCTTACCTATAAACAGTGAAGTCTTAAGTGATGCAGTAAGTGTTTTTCTCCATGTATTCCTTTCATGAAAAGAAAAATGCCAGGTCTATGTTTTTATTCATTGTAAATAATTTCTGCTACTAATAGAGTATTGTGAAGCTGTAATTCTGTGAGGACAGAGACAGATGTCTGTTGTGTACGATGTTGTATCCCCTGTGTCTGCCACACAGTACAGTTAAAATGTTCGGTGAATGAGATTTGGGTAAATAGGTCTTACTCATGCAAGAGCATTATTTCTAGCAGAGTTAATTCTGTCATTTAAGTGTAGATCAAGTAGACCCTTATTCAAAAAGGAAAAGGTAGAAATTACCTTTGAAGAGTCTTCAAGAACAGCAGTGAATCAGAGAGCAGTGGAGTGGAGGGATTGGTTCAATAGAAAAGAATGGATGGACCTGAAAATTAATAGAGCTCATCTTGTTACTTTCATAATTTTTTAAACAGTGAATTTTTAAAAAATTAATGTAATTGGCTGGGCACAGTGGCTAACTCCTGTAATCCCAGCACTTTGGGAGGCCAAGGCGGGTGGATCACCTGAGGTCAGGAGTTTGAGACCAGCCTGGCCAACATGGTGGAACCCCATCTCTACTAAACGTACAAAAATTAGCCAGGCGTGGTGGTGCATGCCTATAATCCCAGCTACTCGGGAGGCTGAGGCAGGGGAATTGCTTGAACTGGGGAGGTGGAGGTTGCAGTGAGCCAAGATCGAGCCATTGCACTCCAGCCTGGGTGACAGAGCGAGACTCCATCTCAAAAAAAAAAAAAAAAAAAAAAATTAATAGAATTGCTTGAATTCATGGATGGGAAAAATAAATATTATAAACATTAGTTCTTCACACATTGACTTATAAACTTAATGTAATGCTTATCAATATCATAATGTTTTTTTCTAACTGCACAGGAACATTATAAAACATTATAAAAGTCTTCTGAAAAAAAAACAGAAAACATAATAATAAATGAACTATCACAAGTCAGTGTGGTGCTACATTAACTGATTAGCAGAAGAAGAAATTCATTGAAAGTTAAACCATTGTTTCACTGGCACACAAAATTAATCCTTGTTAGATTGAAGAATTAAATACTAAATGGAAACATGGAAGAACTAGAAGAAAACAATATTGTTTTCAAGAAGTATTTATGGGCTACTCTGGGCATACTGCCTCTGGGGTAGCCCTGCTCCACAAGGAGCAGTAATAAAAATAAATAAATAAAAATAAAACTTAAAAAAACAAATATTTGTGGATTCTGATTAGAAAAAAAAATTCAGCCTCACTAATTACACACACACTAGAGAAAGTAAAATAAAACAGTTACCATTTTTTCACCTGTTAAGGTAGTAGTTATAGTACCACTACACAACAGAATATTTTGCTCCCCTGAACAGTTGTTATAAAGACTGTATAGTGGCCGGGCGCAGTGGCTCACACCTATAATCCCAGCACTTTGGGAGGCCAAGGCGGGTGGATCACCTGAGGTCAGGAGTTCAAGACCAGCCTGGCCAACATGGCGAAACCCTGTCTCTACTAAAAATAACAAAAATTAGCCAGGCATGGTGGTGCATGCCGTTAATCCCAGCTGCTCGGGAGGCTGAGGCACAAGAATTGCTTAAACCCAGAGGCAAGCCAAGATTCTGCCACTGCACTCCAGCCTGGGTGACAGAGCAAGACTCTGTATCGAAAAAAAGAAGAAAAGAAAAAGATGATGCAAAGTATGTATTTTTATGTATTCTCAAATTCAACTATGTAAAACTTCATTTGCTAAAGACTCTGCCAGACGCTGTAATCCCAGCACTTTCAGAGGCCAAGACAGGCAGATCACTTGAGTTGAGGAGTTCGAGACCAGCCTGCCAACATGGTGAAACACTGTCTCTACCAAAAAATACAAAAATTAGCCAGGCATGGTGGCGTGCACCTGTAGTCCCAGCTACCTGAGAAGCTGAGATGGGAGAATTGCTTGAACCCAAGAGGTGGAGGTTGCAATGAGCCAAGATCTCCCCATTGCCCTCCAGCCTGGGCAACAGAGTGAGACCCTGTCTCAAAAAAAAAAAAGAAAAGAAAAGAAAGAAAAAGAAAAGACTGGAAGGAAATATATCAACATTACTGTTGTAATGAGTATTGACTTTTTTCTCTATTTTCTAAATACTAGATAATGCTGTATTTTACTAGTTAAAAGTAATTTTAACTAATGCAGCTGTTGATTATATTTAACAAGAGTAATATTGGAGAAACAACTTTTGGTTTTGTTTAAAACCTGGGACTCAAATCAAATTGAACCCTGTATGTAGTTTAGAAAAGTATTTTAGAACTTTGGCTAGGAAATATATACCTCTCTCTTAATTCCGCGCCTAACACATCATAAGTCCCCAACAAAGGTTTGCTAATAATGGCTCTTAACTTTCATGCTCTCTTAGTATGTGCTAAGCACTGTACTAGGTGCTTTCATCTGCATTGCCTTCATTTAATCCTCACACCACCTTAGGAACTAAAGGTACTTGATACAGATTCTCCTGGCATCAGTCAGGAAACAACGGGGATACCTTATTCAGTTAGCTGTGCACTGCCTTGCCTCCGGGGCCGTACAGGAGCCCTTAAAGTGAAGCCCAGGTAAAGGAGATGTCCGTGGTACATGGCTGTTAAATGCAGGAGTTGAAGTTTGAGCTACAATCTGCCTTGCCCCAGAGCCTGTGTTGCTAAGCACTGTGCTAGCCTTCCTGTATCCTTGTACTGTAGATATAGGCCCATGTCAGTGTTCTCGTTTTGTCTTGAGGAGTTGGGTCGGGACTGAATTTGTTCCTAGATGAGTAAAGAAAATTGGTTTTCATTAAGAGTTCTGATCTTTAGTCCAACTTAACTACCTTTTAATTAATGTGTCTCTTGTTTTTAAAAATATTCCTCTATTTAGAGAAAAATGGGAAATTACAGTATCTTTTTATTGCAAATCTTTTAAATATTATTAAAAATTTGAGGTATTTCACCGGGCGCGGTGGCTCACGCCTGTAATCCCAGCACTTTGGGAGGCTGAGGCGGGCAGATCACGAGGTCAGGAGTTCCAGACCAGCCTGACCAACATGGTGAAACCCCGTCTCTACTAAAAGTACAAAAAATTAGCCAGGCGTGGTGGTGAGTGCCTGTAATCCCAGCTACTCAGGAGGCTGAGGCAGGAGAATCGCTTGAATCCAGGAGAAGGAGGTTGCAGTGAGCCGAGATCATGCCACTGCACTCCAGCCGGGGCGACAAGAGTGAGACTCCGTCTCAAAAAAAAAAAAATTTGAGGTATTTCTAAATTTCATGTACATTTCTGAATTCTTATTTAAATAATAAAGTTTGCATATTTTTATTTATAGTTATAAATATTTTTATTTATCTTAGTAGTATTGTAGTACTACACAGATTTCTATCTAAAAAAAAAATTTTTTTTTAGATGAAAAGAGGCTTGATTAGTACTCCTCCATCAGATATGCTTCCTACAACAGAAGGTGGGAAGTCAAATGCCTGGTTACGGCAAAAAAATGCTGGCATCTATGTTCGTCCTCGACTCTTCTCTCCCTATGTGGAAGAAGCAAAGGTAATGAAAACCATATGAAGATAGTAGACTACTTTATTACAAACCATATGCACAAAGTGGTTCATTGTTAAGTATTACTTAAATATTTGGAAATAACCTATATTTTCAACAGTAGGGAAAATGAAAGTAAGTTCTAGTTTGACTACTCAACAGAATAGTTTTCTAAAATGTTTAATTTTAATTAAGCATGTTTTTAAAACTTAGGTTATGTTAAAATGCATTTTATGTTTTTCTCATTTTAGTTGCCTTGCAAATTGTTAACTGCCTTGCAAATTGTTACCACTTACTGAAAATGGTTGTCACTATTTTGTGATCTTGAGCATGAGGGAAATGTTCTGAAAGAAGATTGCCCACTTTTTTACTTCCTTTGTAAATTAAAGGAATGCCATGACCTCTTTTAACATATTTCTGCAATAGCTGACTGTTGGGAATTATGTTTAGTTTTAGAATAAATGCACAGACTAAGAAAAAATTTCAGGCCTGTTAAGTAACTAGTTGGCATTATGTATATTGTAACATAAAGAACTGTCCCAGAAAATACGGTAATGTGAAAATGAAACATCTAATTTTTATTAGATGTTCAGCCATAAGAACTTTCCAGGGTCCATCCTGGGCAACATGGTAAAACCCCAACTCTACCAAAAACTAAAAGGGAAAATTTAGCCTGTTGTGGTGGCTTGCACCCTGATTTCTGCTACTCAGGAGACTGATTTAGGAGAATCACCTGAGCCTGGGAGGCAAAGGCTATACAGTGAGCCATGATTGTCCCACTGCACTCCAACCTGGGCGACAGAGTAAGAACCAGTCTTCAAAAAAAAAACACTTTGGCCTTTTGAGGAACTGACAGTCTTTGAAAGTAGGAAATCATTATGAAGCTTTCTGAAGTAAATTTAACAGACCAAACAGTGTGTATACTCAATGAGTGTACAATCAAGTTGCCTCAAAATGTTTCTCATTTTTAGACCAGGCATGGTGGCTTTCGCCTGTAATCTCAGCACTTTGGGAGGCTGAAGCAGGAAGGTCACTTGAGTCCAGGAGTTCAAGACCAGCCTGGGCAACCTAGTGAGACCCTGTCTCTACAAAAAATAAAAATAAATTAAAAAAAAAAAAAAAAAAAAAAACTAGCCAGTCCTGGTGGTATGCTCTTGTAGTCCCAGCTACGCAGGAGGCTTGAAGTGGGAGGTTGCTTGAGCCTGGGAGGTCAAGACTGCAATGAGCCATGATGGCACCACTGCACTCCAGCCCAGGCAACATTTTTCTTTTTTCTTCAAAAAGAGGAAATTTGGTTTATTTCTAGGTCTCTTGAATTGGTTATCAATCTTTTTTTTTTTTTTAAGACGGAGTTTCATTCTTGTCATCCAGGCTGGAGTGCCGCGGTGAGATCTCAGCTTACTGCAACCTCCACCTCCCAAGTTCAAGCAGTTCTCATGCCTCAGCCTCCCGAGCAGCTGGGATGATAGGCATCCGCCACCACATCCGGCTAATTTTTGCATGTTTAGTAGAGATGAGGTTTCACCTTGTTGGCCAGACTGGTCTTGAACTCCTGACCTCAGGTGATCTACCCACCTCAGCCTCCCAAAGTGCTGGGATTACAGGCATGAGTCACCATGCCCGGCCCTGATTATCAATCTTGAATACTTTGTATTTTGAGCACTTTGTTGGATTCGTTATTTAGCACGTGTATACATTGTTTTATTATAATATTGTGTGTAATTTATTTCTGATTAATTTCATATCCTTCCTTCACATTTCAAATACTTCTAATTAAAAGCAGACTTTTCAAAAGATGTTTGTGTCTTTTCAAAGATGCTCCTAAAAGAGTCTTTAAAAGTTAAAGATGTAGGGGAACTTTCTTTCACCACTAATATTAACATTTATAAAATAGAAATAAATTAATTCCCTTTTTATTTGATGGAAGTAATAATCTTCCTTCAAATGTGATTTAACAGAGGAAGGTTGACTGGTTTTGTTAATACTGAATGATTATTTCAGTCAGTGCTAGATGAGATGATGGTGGAACAAACAGATCTTGTGCGCTTGCGAATGGTTAGAATGTCCAATGTGCCAGACACGCTCTACATGGTCAATAATGCCGTGCCACAGTGTTGTCACATGATCAGCCACCAGCAGATCAGCAGCAACCAGTCAAGCCCTCCTTCAGTTGTAGCCAACGAAATTCCAGGTAAGGCAGTATATTGGGTGTTTATAATTAAATGAATAATTTATTATTTTTTTGAAATTGCTGATGTTGGAGCCTCTCTGTATATGCTAATTCTCTCCACATTTCAATACCCTTTATGCTTTGTTCTCCTTAAAGAATAAATACTTTTAAGCTAAAACTTTTGCTTTATATTTTATTTTGTATTACTAAGTGTATACAGTTTATCAGTTTACCCTTGAGTTTCTCAGCCTTGGTCTTACTGACATTTGGGGCTGGATTATTCTGTTAATGGAGAGCTGTCCTGTGCCTTGTAGGGTGGTCAGCTGCATCCCTGGCCTGTACTCAATAAATGCTAGGAGCACATATATGCATGCATGCACACCTCTGTGCAAAACCTTTTGGAAACATTTTTATGTTTCTAGACATTGCCAGTTGTGCCCTGTGGGACAAAGTCACCCATTTTGAGAACCACTGGTTTAGAGGAATTCAGATTTTTTTTTATCACTATAGGGTATTTCTCAGGTTACAAGACCCTTTGGGAGGGTCAAATGCCCTATCATACCTTTAAGGCTATGGCCTTCCTAGTCTGTTATACCTTTGAGTCTGTGGCCTTCCAAAATGTGATCACTGTGGGTTTCCTAGAGATCCAGTTTCTCAAGCTCTGCTCTGTGAATTTTACTGTAGCACAGGTTTATGTCTTATGACTTTAGGGGAATTGGCTATCGATCAGGGTATAACTGTCATGTCCAAAAACATCTGAGCATCAGTAAATGTTGGCTTTAACCAAAGAAGTCTAAAAAAGCAACAATGATCTGGTGGTCAGCAATGATCTAATGGTCATTAACTCTTGCTAATTGCCACTGCAAGATTCAAAATAAAAACCAGCACACTATAGCAATGGAAATAGCACTATTTATTTCTGCTTATAAATGTCTATTGTAATTAAAGATGAATAAAAGACATAGTGACAGAACTTTTAATTGAATACATACATTTTATTCTGGGGCTAATGACTTTCTTCAGTTGTTACCTTATCAAATTTGGCCACTGCATATTTACTTGAAATATACATTAGTTAACAGCATGAAGAGAAATATTTCTTTAGCTGATTTATGCAGATTTTGAAGCTTTGCTAATTAGCCTGGCTTTTTAGGCTTGAATTAATGCAGTTGAAAATCAGCATAATTTAATCTTAGAACTCAATCTCAAAAGTCTAGACATTCTCAAGTAAGTATGCTCAGAAAAATACGGCTTGTCTCTCTATTGTTTAGCTAATGAGGTATGGTCCTGTTCTGGTATCATCCTGGGTTCTTCTCACTTCCTTGCACACCACATTCATGAAAGGATAGCTTGTTGCAGAGGGTTAGGGGGCTCATATCTTGGCTCTGTTACTTTGTATGACTTTGAACATGGTATTAATATTTTCTTTCCTGAACATTAATTTCCTCATCCATGAATTGGGGCTCATACCTCCTTTCTAGAATTGTGAGGATTTAATGAAGCACCGTGAGTAATATGCACAGGAGTTTGCCTGGCACAAAGTAAGCACTCAGTAAATGCCAGTTCCTTTTATCCCTAAAAAATAATAATCACTGCTCTAGTCAGTTTCTCTCATAAATATTTATAGACTCCATCACCTCTCCAGCCCTACAGCTACAGCCCTACTTCAGGTTTCTAACCAGTGTTCCCGCCTCTCATCTTACACAAAATTCTGTCTTTTACACCAGCTTGTCAGCCGGCATACTTTTTCCAGAAAGGGCCAGATAGTAAATACTTTAGGCTCTGTAGGTTATACAGTCTGTTGTCTCTATCTACTTAACTCCATACAACAGCCATAGACAGTACATAAATGAATGGGTACAGTTACGTTCCAATAAAACTTTATTTACAAAGGCAGACAGCAAGCTTGATTTAGCCTACCAGTCACAGCATGCCTGCCCATTTTACATTAACATCAGAGTGCACTCGTTCACAGCTCTGATCCTGTCATCCTCCTGCAAAAGTGACTGCCTATTGTGCACAGGATACAATTTAAATTCTTTATCCATGATCTGCCAGTAGGCATCTTTCTGCCTCCTCTCTTCACACTTTTCCTGCTTACAGCTCTGAACCCTAAGTTCTGCTGGCCATGCCAACCACTTCTGCCAGGCTGTCTCAGCATGTTTTACACATACCCAGTCCTTCTGCTCAGACAGCTTTCTTTTTTTTTTGCCCATCTGGTTTCCCTTCATTCTTCAAGAATCTGCTCTGTGTATACCTTGAAGCCTTTCTTGTCTGTCCCCCGTCTGGCTGGGTGCCCCTTCCAGTCCCTCAGTGTCCTTTGCATATTTCTCTCCAGGAACATTTATGACCCTATATTGTATTTGTTTACTTCTGGTTTAGTTCATATCACTAAGCCAGAAACTTGAGAAGAGGAATCGTGTGTTTCATTCTGTGCACCCTAATATCCAAGTCCAATCCCTGGTGCATAGTCAGGACTCAAAAAATTATTTGAATAATAGAATGAATATATTTAAAGACTTCTGAAATATCCTGAGATTCAGAAAAGAGTACATGCAAGTAAAATTGTATTTGAACTGTAAACTAAAATAATACAACTCGGGCTGTTCAGTATGATCAAGAACCTTTTGGGCATAGTGAAATTTTAAAACCTTGAAAAATAGAGATATGTAAATGAATATGTTCCCAGGAAATTAAGATACTATCTAAAAAACTTACAAGATTCTGGTATGAAATACATGCTTTTTTCCCTTGGGCTCACGGGGTCGTCTTTTGTGTAGCTCAGGAATTTTGCTTTCCCACTGTTTTTCTCCTTCCAGTTCCTCGTCTCCTCATTATGAAAGACATGGTCAGACGACTGCAGGAACTGCGGCACACGGAGCAGGTGCAGAGGGCCTACGCCCTGAACTGCGGGGAAGGTGCCACTGTCAGCTATGAAATTCAGATTCGAGTGCTAAGAGAGTTTGGTCTTGCAGATGCTGCTGCAGAGCTGTTGCAGGTAGGAAATGACATTAAACTGTTTAAAATAGGGAGCCTCAGTCACCAGACAGGCAGTATTGTAGACATCCTGACAAGTCCTTGGCTTATTTCCGTTTCTTCGTATATGCTTTTTCACTGCCTTTGGTGTCTTTGATAACCTGCAAGTCCCTCCTGGTGAGAGGCAACGTCATGGAGTGGACTGAGCAGAGACCTAGAATGAGAACTGGGTTTAGATCCCGGCTCTGCTGCTTACTAGTTGGTTAACTTGGAATGAGTTACTTAACCACCCTGGGCATCAACAGCTCTTTTACCTGTAACATAAATTGTTATGAAGACCCAGAATACTATTGTACAGCAGCTTTATTTCTGGTATGTAGCAAGCATACAAGTGGGGACTGCTAAAAAATTCCACAGTGTGCATGCCCAAACAGAGATGGCATGGAAGTAGAAAATTCTGAACTTCCACTGCTCTCTCTTCCTTGTTTGGTCACTAGGTTTGAGATTTGGTCTACTACCACACTTACACACCTTTCACATGCCCACTTTCGTTTCTGTTTTCCATCTTACAAGAAATTTCTTGCATGAGGGTTCAAACCCAAGCATGAGAATCAAACAGTGCTTTCTTTTTTAACCTACCAGGAAAAAAGAAAAAACTCATTTCTAGTAATTATTAGATACAAAAGCAATAGCACTGGTTTTGCAATTAAGATAGAATTTGTAAACTAGTCTGATCACAGCCACTGAATCAGAGCCTTAAATAAAATTTAATTTCATCTGGTTAGATGATTCATTTTCTTGCTACAAACTCCAAACCCCTTTAATACGTACCCTTTAAAAGGATAGGATGTGGCTGGGCACAGTGGCTCACGCCTGTAATCCCAACTCTTTGGGATGCCACGGTGGGCAGATCACTTGAGGTCAGGGGTTCGAGACCAGCCTGGCCAACATGGTGAAACCCTGTCTCTACTAAAAATGCAAACATTAGCCAGGTGTGGTGGTGTGGGCCTGTAGTCCCAGCCTTGGGAGGCTGAGGCAAGAGAATCGCTTGAACCTGGGAGGTGGAGTTTGCTGTGAGCCAAGATTGCACCACTGTACTCCAGCCTGGGTGACAGAGCAAGACTCCGTCTCAAAAACAAACAAACAAACAAAAAAGGATAGGCTGGAGACAATGGCTGTAATCCCAGCACTTTGGGAGGCCTAGGCAGGTGAATCACTTGAGCTCAAGAGTTTAAGACTAGCCTGGGCAATATGGCAAAACCCTACCTCTACAAAAAATATAATAAATTACCCAGGCATAGTGGTATGTGCCAGTAGTCCTGGTTCCTCAGAGGATTAGGTGGGAAGATCACTTGAGCCCAGAATGTCAGGGCTGCAGTGAGCCATGATTGCACCACTGCACTCCAGCCTAGGTGACAGAATGAGACCCTGTCTCAAAAAAAGAATGAATGAATGAATGAATGAATGAACATGGCATAGGGTTCTTCAGCAAGTCAGCAAACCATTTTTAGGTTCTTTTTCTTCTTTTTCCCCCTGCTGTCCTAATTTTCTACTGAACATTTTTGGGTTCTTGTTTTAGGTTGTTGATTTTCATTTTTTGCTACAGTTTTTCTCCTTAAAATACATAGTCTGGTTTTCTACTCATTTCTTTTCCCTTTGCCATTCTAAATTGTGTCTGAATTTGGTATCTTAAATTGCATGACATATTCTTTTTTAATGTTTACCAAAATATTGGTCAGACTTAGTCATGTATAATGGGTAATGAATAGTATTTTGTAGTTTTTATTTCAGACAGAGCAGGCATAGATGTTTTGTCAGAAAGTTTCCAGAACATCCTCAGTTGTATTCCTTTCTCCCTTTGGCATTTAATGTTAATCTCTTAGCAAAGACATATTAGAGTTTGGTTTTATTACCAGTTTTTGCACTATCACATAATCTGAGATGAGTGACCTGCTTGTGGAGCATTCGATCAAGCAGCTTTCTTTCATGGCTGTGTCCTAGGCTGCACTCTGTGTCTTTGTACTATAACTAAGGTGATTTTTTTCTTGGGCTTCTGGCCTAGAAAAATGTATTATGATTTTTATTCTTGCTGACTGTGGTTTTCTTAAGTACCTCACTTAATTCTCTCAGCCTATAAATTTCCACTTATGAAATCTGCTAATATCCTTTTTTTTTTAATCTTTCTTAGAATCCTCACAAATTCTTTCCTGATGAACGTTTTGGGGATGAAAGTCCACTCTTGACAATGAGACAGCCTGGGAGATGTCGCGTAAACAGTACCCCTCCTGCAGAAACCATGTTTACAGATCTGGACTCTTTTGTGGCCTTCCATCCACCCTTGCCCCCTCCACCACCTCCCTACCACCCCCCAGCTACCCCAATCCATAACCAACTCAAAGCAGGCTGGAAACAAAGACCTCCCAGTCAGCACCCTTCACGTTCATTTTCTTATCCCTGTAATCATTCGCTGTTCCACTCCAGAACAGCTCCTAAAGCTGGCCCTCCCCCAGGCTACTTGCCGAGTGTGAAAGCTGCACCGCCTGATTGTACCAGCACTGCAGGACTGGGCAGACAGACGGTGGCTGCTGCTGCCGCCACCACCACCTCAACAGCAACAGCAGCAGCAGCAGCAGCAGCATCTGAGAAGCAAGTGGTAAGTCAACACTTCAGTAACTTGCTTCAAATTCGGTTTGTGGAGTATTAGAAGCAATTTTCTTGGCCCCAAGAGCCCCACTGGGACTCAGCAGTGCCCAGAAGTATTGCTGACAAGTGGAAGGCATAGACTTGAGGGGTGTGGAAAGGAGGAAAAAACGCTAGTGTACTTGAATGAGAAAAGACGGGGAGAGACCAAGAGGTGCATATGGAGGAGTTGGCTATCTTCTTATCTTTATGTTCATTTGGCAGGATTAGGAAGGAATGGGGTTACTGTGCAACATAAAGGAATATAGCAGTTTCATCTTCTGTTCAAGCACAGGTCTACAATTTGTCCCTAACTTCTACTATTCTGTAAAATCCACTATTCTACCACATGCTTTAATGGGACAAGAAGCAAAAGCTACTTACAGCTAAGTACAGAAATAATGTGGAATTATCAGGAATAATGTGGAAAAAACTCCCCATTCAGAAGATGAGCAGAAAATGAGGCCTCAGGGCCTCAGACATGCCTCTGCCTCTGAAGCTCATCAGCAGAGCCCCCACTTCCCTTAGAATCATAGTAGCCAGGGCTAGTAGGTAGTAAATTGATAGAGGATTCTTTGCTTGATTTTGCACTGTATTAGAGATTTTATATAATATACTTAAGAAAGAGTGTTTTTTTTGTTTGTTTTTTTTTTTGGCCAGGTGCCATGACTCACACATGTAATCCCAACACTTTAGGAGGCTGAAGTGGGAGGATCACTTGAGCCCAGAAATTCAAAACCAGCCTAGGAAACATAGTGAGACCCTGACTCTACCAAATAAACAAACAAATTAGCTAAGTGTGGTAGCACGTGCCTGCAGTCCCAACTACTCATGGGGCTGAGGTGGGACAATCACTTGAGCCTGGGAGGTTGTTGAGGCTGCAGTGAGCTGTGATTAAACCACTGCCCTGCAGCCTGGATGACAGAGGGAGACTGTCTCAAAAAAAAAAAAGATTTTTAAGTCTTCCTACTCAGTCACATGCTATCAGTAGCAAGTTAGAAGAAAAGACTCACCTATCAGTTCAGGGAAGCTTCATTAAAATATGGCTTATTGGAAGCTTCAATCAAATTATGATCCTTTCTCTACTTTTCTTTTTAACATAACCTCAAGATTTTATTTATTTATTCATTTATTTATTTATTTATTTATTTATTTTAGAGACAGAGTCTCACTCTGTTGCCCAGGCTGGAGTGCAGTGGTGCAATCTCGGCTCATTGCAATCTCTGCCTCCCAGGTTCAAGCAATCCTCCTGCCTCAGCCTCCTGAGTAGCTGGGATTACAGGCACGCACCACCACGCCCGGCTAATTTTTGTATTTTTAGTAGAAACGGGGTTTCACTGTGTTGGTCAGGCTGGTCTTGAACTCCTGACCTCGTGATCCACCCGCCTCGGCCTCCCAAAATGCTGGGATTACAGGCGTGGGCCACTGCACCTGGCCAACCTCAAGATTTTATTATCTTTACCGTGAAACAAAAGATGATGCTTACAACTGGATCAATTGTCCCTTTCTCTTCTTATCTTCTCCGGGTTCAACGTGCTTGCATCTCTTAATAGCCAGCATCCTCTTAGATCTGCAGTTGAGCTCAGCGCACTCAAGCTTCAGCACAATCTTTGTAGTTTTAGCCTTTTTCGGGAAAATCAGCCTAGTCTTCCCACGATAGTCACTCTGCTTCCTGTCATGCTGCTTTCCCTGGGCATACAGAGAATCCTTGCCCTTCCTCTACTGTGTCACTTTGTGGGATTGGTGTGTGCCACACTGTGACAGAAAGTCCGATGGTTTTTAGGAAGGTTCACCATGTTTGCAGGAGCACTGTTAGCACAGAAAGCCTTTCTCGCCTTCTTAGACCTCTCTACCTCCCCTCCCTGCTTCCCCCACCCCAGGATGGCGAAGGTTGGTCATGTTTGATAAACCAGATTCCCATTCTGTTGGCCCAGGCCCTCAGTTCTACAATTACAAAAGTTCTACTACTTTATATTTTAAATAAAACTCCCTTTAAAGGTAATTTATTTGTATGTTCATTGCAGTCTTGAGTATAATAATGAAAAATGGTAAACAACCTAAATGTCCAATAGTAGCAGAATGATTAAGTAATGATTCATTGATGCAGTAGAACGTTACATAATAATTTAAAATGGTGATCTCAAAGATTTAGTGACAGATTATATATGTACTAAATTTCATTAAAATTAATGTATATGCAAAGGAGAAAAGCATAAAAAGAAAGACCTCGGCCGGGCACGGTGGCTCATGCTTGTAATCCTAGCACTTTGGGAGGCCGAGGCGGGCGAATCACGAGGTCAGGAGATCGAGACCACGGTGAAACCCCGTCTCTACTAAAAATATAAAAAATTAGCCGGGCGTGGTGGCGGGCGCCTGTAGTCCCAGCTACTCGGAGAGGCTGAGGCAGGAGAATGGCATGAACCCGGGAGGTGGAGCTTGCAGTGAGCCGAGATTACACCACTGCACTCCAGCCTGGGCGACAGAGCGAGACTCCGTCTCAAAAAAAAAAAAAAAAAAAAAAAAAAAACCTCAAAATACTAACACTGGTATCTCTATTCAAAAGGTTGGAGTGATTTTTTTGCCTTTATAGCTTTCTATATTTTTGTAATTCTTAAAAATTGAGCCAGGAGCGGTGGCTCACGCCTGTAATCCCAGCACTTTAGGAGGCCGAGGCGAGCGGATCACGAGGTCAGGAGATCGAGACCATCCTGGCTAACACGTTGAAACCCTATCTCCACTAAAAATACAAAAAATTAGCTGGGCGTGGTGGCGGGCACCTGTAATCCCAGCTAGTCAGGAGGCTGAGGCAGGAGAATCACTTGAACCCGGGAGGCAGAGGTTACAGTAAGCTGAGATCGCACCACTGCACTTCAGCCCAGGCAACAGAGCGAGACTCTGTCTCAAAAAAAAAAAAAAAAAAAAAAAAAAATCAGCATGTGTTACTTGTATAATTGGGAAACAAAATTAGTGAACATCATGTCTACAGAGGATGGGTCCTTTTTTTAACCCTCCCACCATTTTTGTCTCTGTCTGCAGCGAACACAACCTGTGCTCAATGATCTGATGCCAGACATCGCAGTGGGTGTGTCCACACTGTCACTCAAGGACAGGAGGCTTCCAGAGCTTGCTGTAGACACAGAATTAAGCCAGTCGGTTTCCGAAGCAGGACCAGGGCCTCCCCAGCATCTGTCGTGTATTCCACAGAGACATACACACACTTCTCGGAAAAAACACACACTAGAGCAAAAAACAGACACCAGAGAAAATCCACAGGAATATCCGGATTTCTATGACTTCTCAAATGCTGCTTGCAGACCTTCTACTCCTGCTCCCAGCAGACGCACCCCTTCCCCTTCGCAAGGTGGATATTTTGGTCCCGATTTGTACAGCCACAGTAAGGCATCACCAAGTGGCTTAAAGTCAGCCTACCTACCTGGTCAGACGTCTCCTAAAAAACAGGAAGAAGCTAGGAGAGAATATCCACTTTCCCCTGACGGGCATCTACACAGACAAAAGAATGAGCCGATAAACCTGGACGTCGTTGAGCAACCTCCCCAGCGGTCAGACTTTCCTTTGGCAGCCCCAGAAAATGCTAATACCAGTCCAGCCCATGTCAGGGGACGAACTGCAGTAGAAACTGATTTGACTTTTGGGCTGACTCCTAACAGACCTTCACTTTCTGCATGTAGCTCTGAAGCTCCCGAAGAGAGATCCAGTAGAAGACTGGCAGACAGTGAGTCCCTGGGCCATGGAGCTCAGAGAAATACGGATTTGGAAAGGGAAGATTCAATAAGCAGAGGAAGGAGGTCACCAAGCAAGCCAGACTTCCTCTACAAAAAGTCTGCCCTCTGAGAGCAACCTCCAAGTCGTCTGTGCCTGAGATGTGAAACATCCCATTTTATGATGTAACCCAACAACTTACAGACCAGTTTATCAATGCCAGCTGATAACTCGGTTTCACATGATTTTGTTCTAGTTTTTGTGTATATGTGTGTTTATTAGACATGGCATGCTAAGAAGGTTGGTTTTTTTTTTAAATGTTGCATCTGTCTAATTTCTGTTTGAACAGTTATGTCGGGAAGCATTTTTTAAGAACAAGCAGGCTGGCACTTTTTATTTCTCTTTACAAATGATGGAATTTTTTTGCACTTGTACATTTATTTTCTCTGTATTGATTTTATATCAGTATGTTAAACTTTATTGCCACATTTAAAGGACTGTATTTTCATACTTTTTTGCATTTTACCTTTCATCTACCAATCTATGTGCATTGGATTGCACACTAAGATGTATTTTCTTACGAAATAGTTCTGTGTTTATTTTTTAATTATAGAAATTCCAAAGAACAGCACATCAGAATGCTCCTCTCTTTTCAGTAATTGTTTTAGTTCAGAGATCTTCCCGCTCAGCCTCCATAAATCTAATGTCTTTTTTTTTTTTTTAATAAGTCCTAGGAGCTGGGCTTCATTCCTCCAGCGGGAGTCCGGTCAGGGTCCTGAAGTTTGCTGGTTCAGGAAAGAACAGGAAGGAGAAAAGCCTTCTGTGCCCAGGCTAAAGCTGTTACATTTCCACAGTGTGGATGCAGTCAGAATCCCTGCACATTCTGGTCATAAGGATTAGAGTCACCAGATGAGGCTCTAAACAGATCGCATCCCTTGGAATGAGAAAGCAGTGGAGACCGGGCACAGTGACTCACACCTGTGATCGGCACTTTGGAAGGCCGAGGCGGGCAGATCACTGAAACTCAGGAGTTCAAGACCAGCCTGGGCAACATGGCAAAACTCCATTTCTATAAAAAATACAAAAAAAAAAAAAAAAAATCGAGCCGGGCGTGGTGGTGCGCGCCTGTAGTCCCAGCTACTTGGGAGGCTGAGGTGGGAGGATCGCTTGAGCCTGGGAGGTTGAGACTGCAGTGAGCCAAGATTGCACCACTGTGCTCCCACCTGGGCAACAGTGAGACCCTGTCTCAAAAAAAAAAAAAAAAAAAGGCAGTGGAAATAGAGAAGTAACTTAAAGGTCACACTGACGGATTTTCTGGTTCTGAGCATCAACTCTCCAGCTGCGATGGGGGAACTGACTGCTTGCTGCCTTTAACTGTCTTGCTCTCTATGGGAAAAAAACAAAAGGGCTTCAGTCTCATGGATGTTATTTGGTGTTTGTAAACATACGTTTTCTTTTAAACAATTTTCAAAGTATGTCTAAATTTTGGTGTTGTGTAATGCATAATGCTTTCTCACCAACAGAAAAAAGGAAAAAAATTGTTTTCAGTTAAACACTACATGTCCTACTTGAACTCCACTGGGACGCTGGTTTGGCATTTACTAAACCACTGAGCACATGGGGTCTTTTAGGATCCTCTCCCTTGGAAGGGCAATGTGTGAGCTAAGGACTGTTTTTTTTCTTACTCTCCAATGTAAATATATGAGTATTTGAGTTTTTAAATCACTTCAACATTATTTGAGCATTTACTTTGTATTTTTACAAACACATAAACACACAGCCGTAGCACTTAGAAGAAAAGAGGCTTTCTAAGCATTCCTTCCTCTGCAGGATATTTGGGATCCTCTTTTCTATGTATGTATATATATAAAAAACTATGAATCACTCACACTCACTCGAAAACTATGCAGGGCTAGGGAGCCTTTACGAGCTACCGGATAAATGAATTACATGCACTTTGAAGTAAATAGGTTTTCTACTGGGTGTCAACAACTCTGATTTCTCCCAAAACTATAGTTTCTCTACGGTCTTTTCCTCCTTTACCCTGTGGATATACACTCAGGAATAATCTGACATTTTAGAAAACCCGAACAGTAGATAGTCTCCACGATGGGAAACATGTCGTGTGTCTGCACGCACCGGCAAACTGCCACCCCTTGTTCTGCTGCCTGACTGGTTAGCTCCTGTGCGGGTGCGCTCGGTGACGCTGGTGGTGGTGCAAGCTCCCGAGCTCCCGGAGTTAACACTAATCTGGAGGTCGGCTGTGCATCGCATTCGTGGCTCCTTTTTTAAAGAGAAAAACGTAGGCCTCTGTTCTCATTTGTAAGAAGTTTGACTCATAATAGAAGACGGTGTCTTTTGAAGCCCAGTCTCTGTCTGTCTGCAGAAACAAAAGCGAATGCTGTCATGTTCCTTGATGTGTGTTTCTACCACATATGTATGTTGACATGTTCATGTACTGCGCCAGTACTGCAAGTAAGACTCAACAGACCTAATCTGGATGGGGAGAAAAACTCATCCCTGACCCTTTCCCCACCCCCAAATGTTAGACCAGAGTTGATCCCACACATTCATTTTTCTGAAAATTCATGAACTGTTCTTTCATATCCCTGAAATATAATTATAAAAGTAAGTGGCCACTATTCCTAAGATTATTTAGTTTATAAAGTTTGCTTTTAATCATACAGTAGCTTACCTGGCTAAAATTTTGTGTATAAAGGGAAAACTTGCTTTAATCTGTGGGACTGTGGACTGATGTGACTTGCAGAAGGTAAACAGGCGTGGGTTTTGTCTGCGTTAGGTTAGGTGTTAGTGGACTTTTAATGTATCTTGTGAAGCATGGTTACTAGGGTAGGCTGAAGAGCTACGTGCCTCTGGCTTTTGAACCCATCTATTAAATCTTTTTTAATGCTGTACTAAGATAAATGTGAAGTCTGAGTAAGGTTGCTCTCAGAAAAAAAAGCATATATATGTATAAAATAAAATTTAGGCCATGGGAACTGGCATTTTACTTGGTATAGGAATTTAATGAGAACCAAATCACAAAAATACCAGATCTCCTTTTGAGATCGTGGACAATCAGGCCGTTTGGACAATCACCACTTCCAGTGCCCGCTGTGCGTTGAGGTTAGAGAACTACCGTTTACATGCTAGAGCCGAGAGGATGTTCAAGTTTCTTAAAGATGCTGTTGGTCTTTTTTCTTATGTTATTGTTTTAGTTTTGTGATTTTGATAAATAATTTAAGTTCAGAGTCACCCGTGGCTCCTAAGGAAAAAAACAGCAGCATGAAAGGCAAAAAGTATTTGAAACATAGTTGTTGAAGTTTTCCACGCCCGTTCTCACATGTCCCCTTTAGCTTTATTTTCTGGGAACATGTCCCTAGACCTCAGCTAGCCTGACACTGCAATAACCCGTCAGGCTTTGAGGCTTTTCAGTGAATTCTTGACATTTAAGTCTTCTTATAGAATTCTTTATGAAGCCTTAACTAATTCTTGGTTTTGCTTCCTCAGAAACTTTTTATTATACCTGCCATCTTTCATTGGATTTTTGTTTTGGTTTGTTGTTGCCATTCTAGCAATGAGCTTAGTCCTTGTACATCTGCATTAAGGTGCCGATGCAGAAGGCAAATTGGAAACGCGCCAGTGGCAGTGGGGCTCAAAGCCGACCTGCATGCATCATTTGCTAGAGTTGAAAGGATTGACACTTCTCAGTAACTACCCGGCAAAATATATATTTTCATAATGTTGAATTTGCCTTTTAGGAAAACAATGTTTCATGAAACACTTGTAAGATACTTATTTTGAAATTAATTATAAGGCATTCCTATTTTTAGGACTGAATTCAAAGGGAAATGCTTCTTTGACTTTTTCTCATTGTTCAGTTGACTTTCAGCTTTCTGGAGTGACTCTTAAAGCAGCAGTGATGGGTGCTATTCCTGGTTCTGTGGTGGTTTACTTTGCCTACTAAGTGGTTTACTTTCAAACCTCATTACAGATAATCTTACTAAAAGACTTAACATGCACACTGCTAAAAGGCGTTTTACTGTTTTCCATTAACGCTGTTGTATGAACGATATTTGGTGACATGTTGTCTTTTTGTCCTGTAGATTGTTATATCTGTTAGGTAGTTATCCTTTTGGCAAGTCTTTTGATTTTTTTTTTTCCTCTAGAAAATCCTCAGACTGTCAATCTTCCATATTTTGAATATTATAATGCTGTGGCCGTTTCTATAGAAAGATTACTTGCACGTGTGTGTCTTGAAAATAACCTCTTGTATTTGTGTGTTTATGTGAGTTCTGTCTAAGAGGTCAGATAAGCTCTGGAAGCTTCATCATCTGTACCTACACGTAACTGTGTATCTGGGTTACATGGGCAGGCGGTACCAAGTCCTGCTCTTCGATGGGGTGGCTGAGAGATAAAGGTTCCTGAACTCTCCTTGCTGTGTATGCACCACATCTGTACTTCAGAGAGGTGGAAAATCATCTACAACACTGCATTTCTTGTGGTTGTGCTGTTACTGGTATAAAGTCAAGTGCCTTCAATGCTAAAGGCTCAGAAATTTTTCTTAAACTGATTTCATGTCCTATGCAAGTGTTTTCTACAACCTGCATAACCAGTACTTTGTAAAACTTGTTTACGCTTCAATTGTACATAGTGATTTTTAAAGAAATATATAGTATTTTTATTTAGGTACCTCCAAACTTGAATTCGTCTGTGTGAAGCATTGTAAAACGATACATTTCTCTTTTGAGTACCATTACAGTTGTACAGAGGTTTTCACTGCTTCTATTTTTCTACTGTTACTGATAAGCATGTAACACTGACTTTATCCTACATATAGTTGGCATTTCAAATAAATGGCTTGTATAGAATCTGCTGAGTTGGATACAGTCTGTTTTAGCAGTGGAGCATATAGTCTTTGCACCCCTGGAGGGTAGAATTGGGAGGTTTTCTAGGTTGATTTTCTCTGTTTCTAGGATTTCAATCATTCAGAGGCATTTTATCATCATCATCATCATCGTTTTCTTGGAAATCACACATTTTATTCTGAATCATCAAGTTCATTATTTTCTATTATTTCATTGAGACATTTCTGAGACATTTTATTTTACAAATTTGAGCGGAAAGTTCCTCTCACAGGGGTCTTCAGGATTGCAGGAAGCTCAGCATGGCACCCACGTGAACCAGGCACCTGGGGTTTGTGTCCTGCTCTTCAGGGTGCTTCGAGGGTCAGAGATCTGGCCTAGATTCTGAGCTTTGCTTTTGCTTTCACATCCAGGCTCAGTAATATTTTCCAATTTCAAAAGGAAATGAGATCATGATCTAGAGTCTAGGATTCTGGAAAAAAAAAAAAAAAAAAAAACATGCAAAATGGAAAGTTTTCTAATTTCCATTTTTTAAAATTGCTAGAAAAGAGCTCTTATTTTTTATTTTTTATTTTTCAGACAATGTCTTGCTCTGTCACCCAGGCTGGAGTGCAGTGGTGTGATCACGGTTCACTACAGCCTCAATTTCCCAGGCTCAAATGATCCTCCACCTCAGCCTCCTGAGTAGCTGGGGCTACAGTCAGTGTTACACCACTACGCCTGGCTAATTTTTAAAATTTTTTGTAGAGACGGGCGGCGGGGGGCGTCTCACTACGTTGCCTAGGATGGTCTCAAACTCCAGGGCTCGTTATGCTCCCCCCTCAGCCTCCGTAAGTGTTGGGATTACAGGCAGGAGCCACTGCAACCAGCAAGCTCTTTAAAATGGTTTTTATCATTTCAGTGCTAAATTCTGTCCTAGCATCTCACTCTTCATGCCTCACTAACAAGTTATTGCTTTATAGTTTGTAACCATCTTAGGTTTAACAGAAGGGTATAAAGATAAAATCTAAGATTTCTGTGGGTGAGCTTCTTAAATCTAAACAAGAAAATTGAATAAATCAACGTTCATTTCTGTACTTGTGGATTATTCCTGGAAAAATGAACTCGGGCTAGCTTCCCAAGCCACTTTAGGCTTTACCTGTCCTCAATCCATTAGGGAATATTTCTTGAGTCCACTCCTCCTGGAGTCTGGGAATATGGAGCAGCAGACCAAACAGACAGGATCCCCAGTCTCAGAAACTCACCTCTAGCTGGAAATGACTTTTGTCCTAAAAACAAAACAAGGCCAGGTGCGGTGGCTCGAGCCTGTAATCCCAGCACTTAGGGAGGCTGAGGCAGGTGGATCATGAGGTCAGGAGATTGAGACCAACATGGTGAAACCCCATCTCTACTAAAAATAGAAAAATTAGCTGGGCGTGGTGGTGCGTGCTTGTAGTCCCAGCTACTCGGGAGGCTGAGGCAGGAGAATTGCTTGCACCTGGGAGGCGTAGGTTGCCGTGAGCCAAGATCACGCCATTGCACTCCAGCCTGGCAACAGAGCGAGACTCCATCTCAAAACAAACAAAAAATATAGGGCAATTATCACAGCTAAGGGGAAGACCAGCTTGAAATGGACCAGGAATGAATGAACAGGAGGAGAAATGCTGGAAGCAGCACTAAACAATGTAATTTTTTCTAATCCCTCATTGAGTTAGGAACTCTTTGATCCTCTGTGAATTAAGTACTATTATTTGTGCCATTTTACAAAAGAGAAAAACAAGCCCAGAGATACTGAGCACCTTGTCCAAGGTCACACAGCTAGAAAGTTGGCAGAACTTGGGATCAGACCCGGACAGCCTGGCTCCAGAACCCGAGTCCTCAGCCATTGTGTTGTTCTGCGCACCAGGAAGTCCGGTGGTCCGGGCAGGGGGGGAATCTAATGTGCAAAAGGTGGAAGCAGGTTCAAGGATGGCAATCATTTGTTCATCCAGTCCGTTTTTCCGAGCATCGCTGGATGCTGAGACAGCAGAGTCATGAACAACACAGTCACAGACCCACTCAAAACATTTTTGAGTTTCCAAGAAGAAAAGACATTGAAGAACTACACAGGTAAGGCTCCATGTCTAACTGGTCCCGGGGTGGGAAGGCTTCGTGTGGGAGTGACCTGAAGGTGCAGGTGAAGGAAGAGAAGGAGCAACCGGGCGAGGAGTGGGGAGGGAGGGCTCCATGGAGAGACTGAGCCTGGACAGAGCGCAGGGGAGTGAGAGGGGGTGTGGGACCCTCCTAGGGCAGGGTGAGGCTTCTGAAATTGGCTATAATGGCAACTCAAAAGCTACTAGGGCATTGTATGCTGGGGCGTGGTTCACCAGATTTGCATGTTCCAAATCACTCTGGCTATTGTACGGGAAGTGGTTGAAAAGAAGCAGGAGTAGATTGAGAGGTCCAGACAGGAGGCTGGCGTAGCCGTCCAGGGGAGAGCTGCAAGCAGCCAACAAAGAGAACAGATTCGGAATCTGCTGACGGTGCCGTGTCTGCATGACTAGGTGCTTGCTCACTGTGGGAAAGGAGGGGGAGCCAGATCTGGGGGGAAGATGGCGTTAGTGTTGGTCATGGTGACTTGGGAATGATTGCCAGGCAGCCAACTACTAGGTGGCAACTAGGTGTCAGCTGGGAGTCAGAGGAAAGGATTCTAGCTGGAGGCTGTGTGGGGGTTGTCCACGTATATGGGTGGCACTTACAGCCTTGGGAATAGATGGCGTGATTAGGGGAAAGGTTTAAAGGAAGATGAAAGAGGGCTTGGATGATGAACTTGGGGGACTCCAACCTTTCCAAGCCAGCTGGAGGGAGTTGCTGGCCAAAGGCAGCCTAGCAGACAGAAAGAAAACCAGCAGTGTGCTGCACAGAAGACTAGGCTAGGACAACTTGAGAAAAGAGGGAATGTGATCTTTAGAATAAATGAAGTGAAAGAAGCAGTATACAAAATAATGCATCCATACGTTCCCATTTGGAGAGAAGACAAAAAAAAAAGGAATGAATGCAAATACATACATAAACATTTCTGCAGCCAGGCACGGTGGCTCACGCCTGTAATCCCAGCACTTTGGGAGGCCAAGGCAGGTGGATCATTTGAAGTCAGGAGTTCAAGACCAGCCTGGCCAACATGGCAAAAACCCATCTCTATAAAAATACAAAAATTAGCCGGGTGTGGTGGCAGGGGCCTGTGATCCCAGCTACTCCAGAGGCTGAGGCACGAGAATCACTTGAACCTAGGAGGCAGAGATTGCAGTGAGCCAAGATTGCACCACTGCACTCCAGCCTGGGTAATAGAGAGAGACTCAGTCTCAAAAAAAAAAAAAAAAAAAAAAAACTGCAAGAATGTGCACAGGACTCCCTCTTGAGAGGGGCATTGACAATACATGCAACTGCCAATTAATGGCATCCTTTTTGTTCTGGTTGAGTGTTTAAGTGATACGCAGGTATTACTTTTTCAAGTTAATTAAAGGTAAGAGATTAAGGCTGAATTTTACTGCTATCCAAAAGTTAACCCTGTGGCTGCTGTTCTGAGGTTTTGGAAGATCAGGCCCCTAAGGCGAGTTGGGTCAGCCTCAAGGTGAAGGTGTTTGGAAGAGCAGTTTGGTGGCAGCTGGAGAGAGAAGCCAGGTGGGGCAGGTGTGAGCCTGAGTGGGAGGTGATCTGTGTAGACAGCCTTTTTGAGTAGCTTAGTGGTGGAGAGGAGGGAAACTGAAGGCGTTTGAGGAGTGAGGAGACCCGACCGAGCTGTCCCTGGAAGCTGGGTGGTGTCATCATTACTGTCATCTTGTGGGCCAGTCATGAGAGACCTTGTCACATACATAGGCTTCTCTCGTCCCCTGGGAAGCTGGTTGACTTATCAACAGCAGAAGGAGGTCAGCTCTGCATCATTTGTTCTTTTTTTTTTTTGTACTTTAAGTTCTGGGTTACATGTGCAGAACGTATAGGTTTGTTACATAGGTGTACACGTGCCATGGTGGTTTGCTGCACCCATCAACCCGTCACCTACATTAGGTATTTCTCCTAATGCTATCCTTCCCCTAACCCCCACCCTCTGATGGGCCCCAGTGTGTGACGTTCCCCTTCCTGTGTCCATGTGTTCTCATTGTTCGACTCCCACTTATGAGCGACAACATGCAGTGTTTGGTTTTCTGTTTCTGTGTAAGTTTGCTGAGAATGATGGTTTCCAGCTTCATCCATGTCCCTGCAACGAACATGAACTCATCCTTTTTATGGCTGCATAGTATTCCATGGTGTACATGTGCCACATTTTCTCTATCCAGTCTACTGTTGATGGGCATTTGGGTCGCATCATTTGTTCTTAAGGACTCCTCACTTCCTACTTGCAGCTCCTCTCTCCAGGGGTTCAGAAATCATTCCACAGTAGCTGCTAGTTTGTTTTAGAAGCCTCTAGGGGACACCTGTCAGGTCACCAGTCCATAGTTTCCAGAATCTACCATCCCCCACCTAAAAGTACAAAAGCAAATGAATTGAGACATATGGTCGTTTCTGGCGTTGGGGCCCCTGTCTCTCTCTCGGTTGTCCTGCATAGATTGCCTGCAGTGTGCTATGAATAGTTTCCAGGTCACGCCCTCAGGGCCTCCCGGCTCCTTCCGCCCGTGCTCGCCTGCTTTTGCTCTGCTTGTTCAAGGCTGTCCTCTCACAGAAAGTGTGGAAGCGAGTCATGTGTTTCCACGCTCCCTGTGGTCAGCTAACTGTCTTTGCTCCACACCTGGCTTTACACATGGCACTCACGTCTTGGGGTTTCTCACGGGCGTCACCCCAGTCTGGAGTTTAGCTCCATGGCCCACCCAACAGGTCCATCTGTCTCCAAGCCTCTTGCCCGCGGATCCTTTTTTATTCTGTCTCTGAAACCCAGAGCTCACCAGTTCCATACAACCACGTCCATTTCCTCCAGTGCCAGCCCAGTGCCTTTCTCCCCGCCTGGGACTAAGCTGTGCCCCTCGGAGAGCTCGCCGGTGCTTTGAGCCTCATCTCGCAGAGCCTTGGATTCTGGGCTGTCATGCCTTGTCTCCAAGCTTTGGGGACTGTTCTTGTGCCCGCTGCTGGCCTGTGCGGGGTCTTCAGAGAGGGTGAGGCGGCAGAGCCAGGAAAGCCTGCCTGGGAGGAGGGAGGAAGGCAAGAGGAAGGCCTGCCTGGGCTGCGGGATCCTCTGGGTGCCTGCAGGGCAGGGCCAGGGCTGGGCCTGCTCTGCCGCTTCCTGGCTGTGGAAGCTGGGGCAAAGCGCCTGAGTCTCCTCATCCTTAAGCTGGAGATGCGAGTGCGCTTCTTGAGCGCTGGTCGCGAACTTTCCATGTCTGACTCGCGATCCTCGAGTCACCCTGTGCAATAGTTGTCATCCTCAGGCTCAGGTGAAGAAACTCCTCCTCAATACCCACCTTGGAGGGCTGCTGCGGGGTCCTGTGGGCACCTGTTGACGCCTGTACTCTCCTGGAATTCCTCACCCTCCATCTAGCTAGCTCCACAAATATCCTCCATCTCTGGAATCTTCTGGTACAGCCGTTGCCAACCCTTTTGGCACCAGGGACCGGTTTCATGGAAGACAATTTTTCCACAGACAGGGGTGGGGGACGTGGTTTCGGGATGATTCAAGCGCATTACTTTTAGCATTGGATTCTCATAAGCAGCACGCAACCTAGATCCCTCGCATGCGCGGTTCTCAATAGAGTTCTCCTCCTATGAGAATCTAATTCTGCCCCGGATCTAGCAGGAGGCGGAGCTCAGGCTATAACTCTCGCGGCGCACCTGCTGCTGTGTGGCGCCGATCCTAACGGGTCATGGACGGTATCGTGGGACCCCTGTTCTAGCAGATGCACCATAAATGCCTCCCTGCCCTCTGAGACTGAACTAAAAGCAATTGTTCTTCCCATCTCTCCATGTTCCAACGGAGCCACTGAAATCCCTGGGGAGTCCCTGGGAAGTCCGACTGTAAGTGATCCCGAGAGAACTCAGTGCCCCCAACATCCCACCATTCCCGGGGCTGCTGAGACTGGGCTCTTTGCAGAGTTGCAGTCAGGTGACCCTGTGCCTGCCGATCCCTCTCTCCCGAGTCATTCGCCAGCCTTCTTCCTGCAGAAGTCCCCTGATCGCACCCACGGTTGTTTCCCCACCCTGCTCAGGATGTCCTCCCTGGCCCCCAGTGCCAGCGTCCTTGTGCTCCTACCCCTCCCCTCCTGCCTCCTGTCCTGGCTGCCCTCCTAGCTCCTCCTCGCCCACTTAGCCCTCTCCCAGGACGTGGGCTCCTTCCCGCTCTTTCCACGGACTCTGTGTCAGGAAGGACGGCAGATGACGTCTCTAACACCCCAGCACCTCTCCAGCCCCCACGGCCCAGTGTCCCACTCCCACCCTTGCAGCTGCCACCCCCAGTCACTCCTTTCGTCTCCTGAAGGCTTTGGCTCCAACCTCACTAACGTCGTCTCCCTCCAATCCCTGGTGTCATCCTGGTAGCTGCCTAGACCGTCTTCAGCTACCTGTCCATGGCACAGCTCTCCCCTGTCCCCAGAATGTCTCCATCTTTGAAATCCTAACCTCACTGCCCGCTCTCAGGCCTGATCGCCTCCTGTCCAGAGCCTCTCCCTGGTCCTCCTCTGGAACTCTGGCCTCCTTGCTCCCCTGCCAGGATGGCCCAGCTTCCATAGGTGGCAGCCGTCTCACCGTGCCCAGCTGTGACCCATCCTCTCCGCCCAACTCAACCCATAAACAGTGTGTCCATATTCAGCTTTGAGAGACTGAAGACAGCCACGCCCCCGTGGTACCTGTGGTCCCCAGCCTCCCGTGGCTCGGCGTGCCTGAGTCCTGCGGGTCAGCCTTAACATGTTCTCCTCCGGACCACTTTCCGCCCCCTCCTCTCACCTGAGCCTCCCTCCAGCGCACTCCTCCCCCCCACCTCCTCTTACCTGAGTCGTGCTCCAGCTCACTCCTCCCCTCCCACCTCCCAGGGAAATGGAGGCTGCCGATGGAACTCCCTCGATTTTGAGGCCTCATTCCAACATCCTCACCCGCATCCCCCCACCACCAGGTCTGGTGGTCCTTCTGTCCCAACCTATCTCATCTTCTAACAGCTCCAACGTCACCTGCGGTCCACTCTCAGCAATGGCTCCACCTTGAGAATGTGCGCTGGCCCAAGTGTCTCTGAACGTCAACAAGCAACTCCCTGGACTGGGCTTCTGCAGCCGCTCCCTCTCCTTGTCCCCTCACATAGTGCCAACTGTGGCCTGTTCTTGCAGCCCACACCCTGCCCTCTGCAATCTGGCCTCTGAACTCACCATGGGTAATGATCATAAGTCCACATCCAAGGTAGCAGGAGTTGGGGGGAGGCCAAAGATGGGCCACTGTACTGGCTTTTTGGGTTGCTTTTATATTTACTTAGAAATAATGGCTACTGTGTAGGGTGGACCTCACGTTTTCCTCAGGATGTGGGCTCCAGCCCTCTCTCCCTCTGCACACAGCAGTACCTGAACACTGTGACTGGTCACAGCCCAGCCCATTGCTTTGTTCTGCTGTTCATCTAGACCCCAATTATTAGACCCCGGGGGGTATGGTGAAGTCGGGGGGATGAAGGAGCTCTGCTCAGGGGACCTCGGATCAGGCTGCATTTTATAGAACAGCAGAATAATGAGCTACCCAATGTCGTGAACCAGTCCCTCTGCTTTGAGGGCAGGACCCCAGGGCGGGAAGAGCTGTTAGAATACACCATTATGTTTCTTTTGAAGGATGAGGTCTCACTCTGTTGCCCAGGCTGGAGTGCAGTGAGTGGCTGGCTATTCACAGGTGCAACCACGGCACTCTATAGCCTCCAACTCCTGGGCTCAAGCAATCCTCCTGCATCAGCCTCCCAAGTAGCTGGGACTACAGGAGTGAACCTCCATGTCCGCCTCTATGCATTTTTTTTGTTTTTTTTTTTTGAGACGGAGTCTCACTCTGTCGCCCAGGCTGGAGTGCAGTGGTGCAATCTCGGCTCACTGCAAGCTCTGCCTCCCGGGTTCATGCCATTCTCCTGCCTCAGCCTCCCGAGTAGCTGGGACTACAGGCACCCGCCACCACGCCGGCTAATTTTTTGTATTTCTATTAGAGATGGGGTTTCACCGTGTTAGCCAGGATGGTCTCGATCTCCTGACCTCGTGATCCGCCCGCCTCGGCCTCCCAAAGTGCTGGGATTACAGGCGTGAGCCACTGCGCCCCGCCTGCATTTTCTTATAACCTGCAGAAGGAGGCTGTGTAGACTTAAATATACTAAAAGCAATCTGAAAAGCAACTATTTCGTATTGGTTTTATTTAAATTTTACAGAAACCTGATCAGAGTTAAGTATGTAATTATAAGTACAGTAACAATTTCTACAAAAATGCACATACAATGCCAGAACTCCTTAAAAGCAACTAATATCGTATTTGTGTTTTGCATAAAACATGCATTAATATGTTGGCCAAAATCAATCTCTACAAGAAAAAACAGTTCAATACAGTCGATAAGAAAACTAGTTGTGAACAACAGGTAAAAAAAGAAGTTTCCAGTTAATGTGAAAGAAGGAATAGTACCTTTCATAAAACAAGCCCTTCAGTGCTGAGTTAACTGATCGGTACTATTGTGCTGCATGTAATGTAACGAATCACCTCCAAGACTTGGTCCTGATCGGTCATAGGAAGTAAGGGACTTTCTGGTAGTTACATCAGATATTTGAGAAGATTAAAAGTTTTCCGGACACGATGGTATACTAATAGTGCAACCTTGCAAAAAGGGTTCGAAACATTCTCAGACTTGGAAGAGTTCCCCAGCTTGATAAACAACCTCAAAGACACCCCGAGCCTTTGAACGGAGCCCTCTGCACAAGGCCAGCTCAGGGCTCACCAGCATGTCCTGTGGCCACAAGACCTTCCAGCTCCACATACCACCCTTCGTGAGGATCTGTAATTAGGAGCCTGAGTGCCGAAGAACATGGTTGTGCCATTTCTCTGAGGCTTTGACTTTTTATAAGGCCTAGTTCATCTCGTCCAGGGATTGGGCACTCGAATGAATACACAGATGCTGGACACATAAGGAGTATTAATATACGTGGTGGCCCCACAGCCTGAAATGCTTTTATTAACATACATCAAGGTGTGTCTCTGACTGTCAGGAAAGATCTTGTTCCTCCAGAGGGAGAGAGAACCTGAGGGTTCTCTATGTATCACAAGGCATTTCCTACATAGACTGAGGGGTGTTAAAGAGGTCTCATATCAACTGAAAGGACTTCCCCTCAAATGTGGGGCTCTGTATAACCTTCCATGAGGATCTTCAAAAAAAAAAGATCTCATGGTCGTTAGGGAAGTGGCGGTGGACATTAACATTATATATACAAAACTCATCATTTGTGCAGCCTCGGGCCTTGTTTGCAATCTCTTCCACAGTCTGTCTCTTCCAAAACAGGGCTCCTTGCCCTGCTTATTACAAGTAAGCTAAGTCAAGATCTGTTTTCTTTAGCAGATTCAAAGGGGAAAAATAATTTATTGGGATTCTAATAACATTTTCATAACAGAATATCAAAATAGGTCCACTTTTGATATATGCTTATGAATATCCCTGATAATATCAAGAAATCCAGAGGACTTCGTAAACCACCAAGATTTCACAGGGGTGAGACCCGGTCTGTTTTCTAGGCAGCAGAGAAGGGACTAGTATACTGGCAAATGTTCTCCAGGAAGCCCTGTGAGCACTACAGTACTGAAATTCTAATTCTAGTGCCAGTAGAATCATGAACGAAAATTTCACTTGAACTGTATTAGTAAAATTCATAACAAAGGTTTGCTTCCTCAACCCTGTCATCTGTTAATCTCTCCGCCTGTGACAGACATCCAGACCAGAAAACCATCAGTCCTGGCTACTCTGGAGGTTGGGCCTAGAGAAAACAAGCCCCAAGATCCTTTCTAAGCTATGACCAAACCTCAGAAAACAGGGATGTGAAAGAAGGAGCAGACCAGGCTTGAGGAAGCTTTGACCCAAGGCACCACAATCATAGGGGCGAGGGGACCTGTAGAGGTTCTAGGTGACGGGAAGAGAGCCTTCCGTGATGCCTGCGGAGGAGGTTCTGGAAGGCAACAGCTCTGTGGCAAAACACACACATCTGGGAGTGAAATAACACATCATTAAACAAGACACCAATTTGCTTTCTCAAAATCAAACTTTTAAAAACTATGCAAATAACCCTGGGTGCACTGGAGTAGGAGTACACTGGAGAAGTCTGTGGAATGAGCTGCATTAGCTGAGTCACAGAGGACGCTGGCTGTGAAGTCAGCATCCACACTGTGGCTACTGCAGCTAAAGAGAATGAAGGGAGCGCGAGGCCTCTCCAAACAGAGGAGGACGGAAAGGGGCCAAATGTGAACCACACCTCTTTTATTCCAAGAATGGGAAGTGCATTTTCATTGGCCTGAATGAGAAAGCTTTATACTCCACTCTAGCTGCAGTAATACTGCATCCCGTCCACTCTTCTTCTCTTTTTTGACTGAAACTCTTCAAAGAACTGCTGAATGTCCTCTCTCTTAACAACCTGTTGATGAAAAGCAAAGATTATGAAAGAGAACTAAGTAACAGAATCGCAATACGAGGCCATAGCATTCACAAACAAGTCAAATGATACTGCTAAGAATTATGTTAATGTGCAGTTAATGATAGCATCTCCATTTTCTTTCTTTTTTTTTTTTTTTTTTGAGATGGAGTGTCACTGTGTCACGCAGGCTGGAGTGCAGTGGCATGATCTCGGCTCACTGCAACCTCCGCCTCCTGGACAAATAATAAGACAAAGGGAAATAAGACAAAGGGAAAATACAAATAAAAAAGCAAACTGGTCTAGGTGCAGTGGTTCACGCCTGTAATCCCAGCACTTTGGGAGGCCGAGGCGAATGGATTGCTGGGGGCCAGGAGTTCAAGAACCAGTCTGGACAACATGGCGAAACCCCGTCTCTACTAAAAACACAAAAATCAGCAGGGCATGGTGGCAGGGGCCTGTAATCCCTGCTACTCAGGAGGTTGAGGCAGGAGAATTGTTGTACCCGGGAGGCGGAGGCCGCAGTGAGCCGAGATCACGCCACTACACTCCAGCCTGGGCGACAAAGTGAGACTCCATCTCAAACAAAACAAAACAAAACAAAAAGCCAACTGGACAACCTGACAGTCCCTGCCCACCCCAACAGCGAGTCTGCACCAATGGATCCAATCGAAAGCTGTCTAATGCCATCACAGAAACAGGTTTGTTTATTTATTTTTTGAGACAGGGTCTCCCTCTGCCACCCAGACTGGAGTGGAGTGGTGCAATCACAGTTCACTGCAGCCTCGACCTCCTTGACTCAAGCGAACCTCCCGCCTCAGCCTCCCAAGGAGCTGGGACTACAGGGTGCATGCCATGCCTGGCTAATTTTTTTTTTTTTTTTTTTTTGAGACAGAGTCTCGCTCTGTCGCCCAGGCTGGAGTGCAGTGGCGTGATCTCGGCTCACTGCAAGCTCCACCTCCCGGGTTCACACCATTCTCCTGCCTCAGCCTCCTGAGTAGCTGGGACTACAGGCGCCCGCCACCAAGCCCGGCTAATTTTTTTTTCTATCTTTAGTAGAGATGGGGTTTCATTGTTAGCCGGGATGGTCTCAATCTCCTGACCTCATGATCCGCCCGCCTCGGCCTCCCAAAGTGCTGGGATTACAGGCGTGAGCCACCGCACCCGGCCTATGCCTGGCTAATTTTTAAATTTTGTGTAGATACGAGGTCTCACTATATTATCCACGCTGGTCTGAAACTTCTGAGCTCAAGTGATCCTCCCGCTTCCTCCCAGAATGCTGGGATTACAGGTGTGAGCCATGACACTCAGCATGTTTATTTTTTAATAAGGTAACACATGCTTATGGTTAGGAAAGAAGGACAGTGAGACAAGGAGAATGAAGGAAAGAGAAAGAAAAATAGAGCACGTGAATGAATTTGAGCAAAAAGGGAAAGAGATAAAGAGAAAGTAAGAAAGAGGGGTATAAAGTGAAAACTTCCCTCTCATTCCCTAGTAAGTGCAGCTAACATACTCAAAATAGCAACTTGGAATAATGCTAACTTGGAATAATTTTCTCAGACCAGTAGCTGATACACCAGTTTTATAAGCACCAACAATAATACTGCTGCTCAACCAGTGAGGAATCCAAACCCCTAACAGATTCAGGATGCAGAGGCTGAACACATCCTGAAATGAGTGCAGCTCAAAATTCTAATGTACTTAGCTAAATGGCACGGGAATTTACACTTAACAAAATGCTAATAAATAGGATACTTGCAAGTTGCAAAATGAAGGATCTGTCCCTACCCTAGATTACAAACATTAGCCACAGAAAGCCCATAAGTAAAAGGAAATATCTCTAGCAACGATACTGTAGGAGGAGACCTAACAACACACAAATGAGACTGTGCAGCTTTTGGTTTCTGGGTATCCTCAAATGGTCACAGCTAACGTGCAGAGTAGAAATGCTAGTGAATAAATACTTGGGTTCAATAACAAATCAGTTTTTTAATTTATTTCAGAAAATTTATAGTTTCTAAGTTTATTAATTATTATTGCTTTTTAGAGACAGGGTCTCACTCTGTCACCCAGGCTGGAGTACAGAAGTGTGATTATAGCTCATTGGAGCCTCAAATTCCTGGGCTCAAGCGATCCTCCGATCTCAGCCTCCCAAGTAGCTGGGACCACAGGCACACGTCACCATGCCTGCCTAATTTTTTTTGTAGAGGCAGGGTCTCATCATCTTGCCCAGGCTAGTCTTGAATTCCTGGGCTCAAGCAATCCTCCCACCTTAGCTTCCCAAAGTGCTGGGATTCCAGGCATGAGACACTGCGCCCAATCTAAGTGGTTTTTTTTTTGTTTTTTTGTTTTTGTTTTGTTAGATACAAACATTAAATAAAAGGCAGTCCATCGTCTAAGAACAGCTAGAACGTATTAACATTATCCCTATGGACAAATACAACCAAAGCAGATAAGCTTTATGGCAACCTGAGGTTTTGTTTCTTTTTCTGTGAAGATCTGGTTAGTAATGTCATGGAACAAACAACAAAAATACCACATTTTGCCGGGCGCGGTGGCTCACGCTTGTAATCCCAGCACTTTGGGAGGCCGAGGCGGGTGGATCACAAGGTCAGGAGATCGAGACCACGGTGAAACCCCGTCTCTACTAAAAATACAAAAAAATTAGCCGGGCGTGGTGGCGGGCGCCTGTAGTCCCAGCTACTCGGAGAGGCTGAGGCAGGAGAATGGCGTGAACCCGGGAGGCGGAGCTTGCAGTGAGCCGAGATTGCGCCACTGCACTCCAGCCTGGGCGACAGAGCGAGACTCCGTCTCAAAAAAAAAAAAAAAAAAAAAAAAAAATACCACATTTTTCTGACCTTTTAAATTATCTGGTCAGATAAAAAATTCTCTCCTAAAGACTCCTAATGAGTGACGCTAGTGATAACAAGGACCCGGATGCTGAAGAGACCTGTGAAGACTTTGAGTAAAAGTCTCCAATGTGCATGAAAAAGAACATGCCTAACTTTTTCCTTTTATGTAATTTTAAGTATATGTTTGTGATAAAATTAATAAAGAAAACCAACCACAAAAGAGTGGAGGTGCAACAGCACCAGCATCAAGAGGGCATGCCTGCACACTATTTGAAACACCTCGAATGTCCATTGACAGTTCAGAGGTTACCACACTGAGGCAGAGTGCCCCATTACACCCATGAACATTCTTAGTTCTAGCACCAAAGAAGCTTGAGTCTGTATTAACCAGAGGATAGTCTCTGCAACAGAAACAAGAATAACTACATTAAGTTTTAAGAACTGTAGGGAAGGCCAGGCGCGGTGGCTCATGCCTGTAATCCCAGCACTTTGGGAGGCCAAGGCTGGCGGATCACGAGGTCAGGAAATGGAGACCATCCTGGCTAACACAGTGAAACCCCATCTCTACTAAAAATACAAAAAATTAGCCTGGCGTGGTGGCAGGCGCCTGTAGTCCAGCTACTTGGGAGGCTGAGGCAGGAGAATGGCATGAACCTGGGAGGCAGAGGTTGCAGTGAGCCGAGATCACGCCACTGCCCTCCAACCTAGGCGACAGAGCAAGACTCCATCTCAAAAAAAAAAAAAAAAGAACTGTAAGGAGGTAGGAATTGTTCCCAGTGATAGTGATAAACAGTCTCTAAAAACTGAGAAAACCATTTAGGAGAAGGCTCTTTTAACCTTACAATTCATTTGGCAGAAAGGCAGCAGGCAGCACTGTGACCCTGTCCAGAAATTCAGGCAGTTAAATGTTCTTCCCACACTTATGACAAAGAAAAAAACGACCTAGCCTTTTGCGGGTGGTGGCGAGTGTGGAGAGGACTCCATGAAGGCCTCGGGCACACTGAGAGTACAAGGTGGTGGGTTGCTGCCTGCCCACCCCCAAATACCACACACCGCCCCTCTACCGCATGCGAATCTTTGCGCCTAATCATGTCGTCGCCAAATCCCGCTTCTGGTACTTCCTATCTCAGTTAAAGAAGATGAAGAAACCTTCAGGGGAGATTGTCTACTGTGGGCAGGTGTTCGAGAAGTCCCCACTGCGGGTCAAGAACTTTGGCATCTGGCTGAGCTATGACTCCCGGAGCGACACCCACAACATGTACCGGGAATACCGGGACCTGACCACCACGGGCGCTGTTACCCAGTGCTACCGAGACATCTATGGGCGCCTGGGCCATTCCATCGAGATCCTGAAGGTGGAGGAGATCGCAGCCAGCAAGTGCCGCCGGCCAGCCGGCCGGCCATCAAGCAGTTCCACAACTCCAAGATCAAGTTTCCCGCTGCCCCACCGAGTCCTGCCCATCAGCACAAGCCACGCTTCACCACCAAGAGGCCCAAAACCTTCTTCTAGGGGCAGGGCCCTCGCCTGGGTGTGCCCCAAATAAACTCAGGAACGCCCCCCACCCCAAAAAAGAAAAAAAAGGAAAAAACGACCTAAAGTAGGAAGACAGAGATGACATTTAAGAAAGCAGGGCTCAAGCCAGCCTCCCGAGTAGCTGGAACTACAGGTACAAGCCACCATGCCCAGTTCTTTTTTTTTTTTTTGAGATGGAGTCTTGCTCTTCACCCAGGCTGGAGTGCCTAATCATGTCGTCACAATCTCGGCTCACTGCAACCTCCACCTACCGGGTTCAAGCGATTCTCCTGCCTCAGCCTCGGAGTAGCTGGGATTACAGGCACCTGCCCTCATACCCAGCTAATTTGTGTATTTTTGTAAAGACAAGGTTTCACCATGTCGGCCAGGCTGGTCTTGAACTCCTGACCTCAGGTGATCCACCGACCTCAGCCTCCTACAGCGCTAGGATTAAGGCGTGAGCCACTGCACCCGGCCACCATGCCCAGTTTCTAGTCTAAACTATGGAACTTAGAATTCCAGGAAATGGGTCTGGTGTTAATTTTTCCTGCCCAGTCATTTTCCCCTCCCCCTCCCAAAGATCCATGCTTCAAGGTCAGGATCAGCAGAATCAGTACTGTGGATTCCTTCCAATGACCTTCTGCTAAGCTACAAGTACTCTCTCAGAGGCTGTGGGACTGCGCCCTCCCATCATTCCTCCCAGCTTAGCTGGGGTTGGCAAGGACTCCCAATGTAACTCTGATGTTTCACTACCTCTTATTCATTTCCCTTAGCCTGCCAATTTGCTCAAAACAGTCCCTGAATTCAACTCTCAAGTACCCACTTAAGTCGCAGTCATTTTTTTTTTTTTTTTGAGATAGGGTCTTGCTCTGTCGCCCAGGCTGGAGTGCAGTGGTGTGATCTCGGCTCAGTACAACCTCCACCTCCTGGGTTCGAGTGAGTCTCCTGCCTTAGCCTCCCAAGTAGCTGGGACTACAGGTGCCCGTCACCACGCCCGGCTAACTTTTGTATTTTTAGTAGAGATGGGGTTTCACCATATTGGCCAGGCTGGTCTTGAACTCCTGACCTTGTGATCCACCCACCTCGGCCTCCCAAAGTACTGGGATTACAGGTGTGAGCCACCACACCCTGCCAATCACAGTCATTTTTAATCATCAAAGGAAATAAACCCTTCATTCAAAACTTACAGGGCTATGATTAGAATTCTTTAACTCAACATACCGTGCCTTCATCAGCAAATCTCTTGAGATAGTCTTTAAGTTCAGTCTTCAAATCATTGTATTCTAAATCAAAACCACAAAAGTATTTAAGTTTAGATAAACCATTTGCTTTCAAAAACAAAATATTCTTTGCCATTGACACCTGAGTCTGTTAATAATGTAGTATAAATAAAAATTTTCTTAAGTGAAAGCTGCATAGAAGCTCATTCCCAAATTATCTGTACTTCCACCATGTTGATATGAGACCCTTTTTCATTAAAAAATAAAAAGCAAAATTTTTTAAAAAGCACAAAAAGCAGAGATATCTAATCCCATAAAGATTAAGAATTTTTAAAAGGGCTTCCTATTTCTCTGGAATTCTGGTAGCTGAAATAATCTTGGACTTGTTGAATATTTAATTTAATTTAATTTAATTTATATTTTGAGATGGAGTCTCACTCTGTCACCCAGGCTGGAATACAGTGGCACGATCTCGGCTCTCTGCAACCTCCGCCTCCCGAGTAGCTGGGACTACAGGCACGTGCCACCATGCCTGGCTACTTTTTTGTATTTTTAGTAGAGACAGGGTTTCACCACGTCAGCCAGGCTGGTCTTAAACTCCTGACCTCAGGTGATCCACCTGCCTTGGCCTCCCAAAATGCTGGGATTACAGGCGTGCGCCATCGCGCCCAGCCCAAACAAACTGACTCACTTAACAGTTTATATTATGTACAAGGCACCTTGAGGGCTACAAATATCTTTTAGGTGCATCCTCTATCCTTGAAAAGTTTTTACTCTAATAAAGGCAAAAAGAAATTAATAGTTATAAATAAAAGACAAGGCCAGGTGCAGTGGCTTGCACCTGTAATCCTAGCGCTTTGGGAGGCTGAGGCAGGTGGATCACCTCAGCTCAGTTCGAGACCAGCCTGGGTGACATGGTGAAACTCTGACTCTATTAAAAATACAAAAATTAGTGGGGACCAGGCATGGTGGCTCATGCCTGTAATCCCAGTACTTTGCAGGTAGATCACCTGAGGTCAGAAGTTCGAAACCAGCTTAGCCAACATGGTGAAACCTTGTCTCTACTAAAAATACAAAGTAAATTAGCCAAGCATGGTGGCGGGTGCCTGTAATCCCAGCTACTTGGGAGGCTGAGGCGGGAGAATCACTTGAACCCGGGAGGCGGAGGTTGCAGTGAGCCGAGATCACGCCACTGCACTCCAGCCTGGGTGACAGAGTGAGACTCCATCTCAAAAAAAAAAAATTAGGGGGGCACAGTGGCATGCATCTGTGGTCGCAGCTACTTGAGAGGCTGAGGCAGGAGAATCACTTGAGCCTGGGCAGCAGAGGTTGCAGTGAGCCGAGAATGCATCATTGCACTCCAGCCTGGGCAACAGAGCAAGACCCTGTCTCAAAATAAATAAATAAATAATAAAAGACAGAAATGACTGATGCCATAAAAGGCACATAAAAGTGGTGGCATCCAAGTGGAAATGGCTGGGATAGAAATCACTGAAATAAGTTTGGCCTGCTGCATCTGGGTGGTGGTGGGGGGATGTAAAAGCCTTCAATCAAGGGTTTGGGGGTATTTTCTCCTCTAGTGGTTTCCTGTGAACCACTGAAGCAACCTCAAGAACTGTCAAAATGGTGACATGCCTTGCTCAAAAACATGACACATAATGTCCAAAAAATTGTTTCAATGGATGGAAAATTTGCATTCATCCATCTACCCTTAATCAGAATAGCATATGTTGTGGTTTCTCAAGCATGTAATTATTCTAGCATGTAACTCTGATTCAATGGTAAAAGCAGCTGAAATATGAAAATCAAGCAATGGTTTACAATTCAAAATTTTAATTTTTTGTATTAGATTAAAAATACATGTGTTTACTGCCCCCTTTATATTTTTTTACATAGTGAAGGAAACTGAATTTTCACACACACACAGTATTTACCACAAATGAGTTCCACTTGCTGGACTCTATTCATGCTGCTAAGGGTATCCATTAGGGGATCGCTCCTGTCAGTAGCCTGGGCAATCTTGCCTTTGTTTTCATAAGCCAGAACTGTGTCGTATTCATCTGTCAGGAACAAGACATCTAGATCTCCATACATTTTCTTTAAGAAAAAAAAAAAAAAAGAAAGTTTCCCCATTAGAACTGTTTATCACTCTCAGAAAGTCAATTTCATGAGAATCACTAAAAATGTAATTTTTTTATATTAAGACCTAGAAAAACTGGAGCCTCTTAACACAGAATTGCTAGAAGGATTTATTCTTTTTGCCTAAATTTCTTTCAGAAATCTCCCAATTTCCCAGATGTCATATGGTCTATGGGATATTTATTTAAAAACTATTGATTTACTGTAACTTTCTTTTTTTTTTTTGAGATGGAGTTTCACTCTTGTTGCCCAGGCTGGAGTGCAATGGCGCGATCTCGACTCATTGTAACCTCCGCCTTCCAGGTTCAAGTGATTCTCCTGCCTTGGGCTCCCAAGGAGCTGGGATTACAGGCATGTGCTACCACGCCCAGCTAATTTTGTATTTTTAGTACAGACAGGATTTCACCATGTTGGTCAGGCTGGTCTCGAACTCCTGACCTCAGGTGATCACCTAACTTGGCTTCCCAGAGTGCTGGGATTACAGGCGTGAGCCAAAGCGCCTGGCCAATTGACTGTAACTTTCAACCAGTGTTTCCAAGCAACTTTTTGATATAACAAAGATAAGTAAACTAAAATCAAAATAAGTGAATTTAAAATACTGCATAATTATCCATTTCTTCCACAAACATTCCAACTGTAAGTACTATGTCATAAATTTGCTTAATGTAAAAATTTTGAGGGTCTCCTAAACATTAATTCTGTAAATATATTGTTCAGGTGTTCTTTTTATTTTCCTTTCTTCCTCTGGTATAAAAATTGAATTTTTTCCCCAGGTGTTCTTATTTTGGGGCACCAGTACACAAAACATGCTAACACTGAACTCAATCAGATACTTTACCATACAGTCTTGGCAGGTACACAACTTGCTACGCCAGTTCAGGGGCCAATAGGTGGCAGTGTCTTTCTTTATAAACTGCTTAGCTTTAAGCTCCTGAAGTTTGCAGCCAGATTTTGATTCTGCGTTGAGGCTTTCATTCTTAAACACTGTCTGAAATAAAATTAAGTTTTGAAGCATGTTTTTTAAACTACCATAGTTTTCACAGTTTAGATTTTGTAAAGAGATTTCTTTAGGCAAAGGATAAAATTGAAATCCAAAGCCATAAGTTTACAGAATTAATTCTGCTTCAGTTTTCTTTTTTTTTTTTTTGAGACGGAATCTCGTTCTGTCGCCCAGGCTAGAGTGCAGTGGCATGATCTCGGATCACTGTAACCTTCGCCTCCCGGGTTCAAGCAATTCTCCTGCCTCAGCCTCCTGAGTAGCTGGGATTACAGGCACGTGCCACCATGCCCGGCTAGTTTTTGTAATTTTAGTAGAGATGAGGTTTAACCATGTTGCCAAGGCTGGTCTCAAACCCGTGACCTCAGGTGATCTGCCACCTCAGCCTCCCAAAGTGCTGGGATTATGGGCATGAGCCACTGCGCCTGGCCCAGTCTTATTTCTTGATGGCTCGTACTTCACACATTACCTGGAGGTCAGATTCAGAACTAGAGCCGGCACATGGTTCACTGTTCTGCTCTACTTTAACCTCCCGAACATCATCCTTTCCCTGTTCTGGAACATCCTCTTTGAGGGTACTATCTTGATGCTCTCCATTTTCAGGTTTGATAACTTCCTGATCACCTATTCCATCAATGTTCCGCACCAATCCATCATCCTCAGTGGATATTTTGGTTACTGTGGGTTCAAAGAAAAAGAAAAACACACACACATATATCCACTGACCTAACAGACAATAAAATCCCAACAGACAATAAAATCACTTATTCTATTATTATTATTATTTTTTTTTACAGACAGAGTCTCACTCTGTCGCCCACGCTGGAGTGCAGTGGCGTGGTCTTGACTCACTGCAACCTCTGCCTCCCAGGTTCAAGCAATTCTCATGCCTCAGCCACCCAAGTAGCTGGGACTATAGGTGCGTGCCACCATGACTGGCTAATTTTTTGTATTTTTAGTAGAGACGGGGTTTTGCCATGTTGGCCAGGCTGGTCTCGAACTCCTGATGTCAAGCAATCTGCCTGCCTCAGCCTCCCAAAGTGCTGGGATTACAGGTGTGAGCCACCACATCAGGCATAAAATAGCTTTTGCTATTTTTTTTTTTTGAGATAGAGTTTCGCTCTTGTTGCCCAGGCTGGAGTGCAATGGTGCGATCCTGGCTCACTGCAACCTCCACCTCCTGGGTTCAGGCAATTCTCCTGCCTCAGCCCCCTGAGTAGCTGGGATTACAGGCATGCACCACCATGCCTGGCTATTTTTTATTTTTAGTAGAGACAAGGTTTCTCCATGTTGGTCAGGCTGGTCTTGAACTCCTGACCTCAGGTGATTCACCTGCCTCGGCCTCCCAAAGTGCTGGGATTACAGGCGTGAGCCACCACATCTGGCCTAAAATCGCTTTTTCTGATATTAAAATATTTCAGAATCTGGAAAAAGAGATTAGTCCACCGTAGTCTCCGAAATACTGAGAAAGAAAATACCAACACTTCTTTAGGTTATGTCTGCCTAACTCAAATAGTTCAAATAATGAAACAGTTTATTTGAAAATATCAATCACTGCTTAAGCACTTTACACATAAAGGAGAAAATATTGTACTGTACTTGTTAGAGACAGAATAATACAAGAAGCAGGAGGAAGAGACTGAATCATAAACACAGACAGAAGGGTAATTTTTTAAAAACAGCTTTTCTTTATGGGAGGAAGAAATAAAAAAATGATGGGTGTAGTGGCAGATATACTCTTAGACAGAGAAGAGAAACGATAGGGGAGCTCACATTGGATGCCAGCATTTCAACATAATAGGAGATGAAGCCATCTGCTGATGCGAGAGGAAATGAACGGAGAGACAGGAGATCAATTTAAAAAACCCAATTAAGCTGGGTATGGTGGCTCACACCTGTAATCACAGCACTCTGGGAGGCCAAGGTGGGTGGATCACCTGAGGTCAGGAGTTTGAGACCAGCCTGGCCAACATGGTGAAACCCCTTCTCTACTAAAAATAGAAGAATTCGCTAGGCATGCTGGCGCATGCCTGTAATCCCAGCTACTTGGGAGGCTGAGGCAGGAGAACTGCCTGAACACAGGAGGCATAGGTTACAGTGAGCAGAGATTGTGCCACTGCACTCCAGCCTGGGCAACAGAGCAAGATTCCGTCTTTAAAAAAAAAAAAAAACCCAACGAATGAGAACTACACATAGATAGGTTCAGCATCTGTGGACAGTGAGAGAGATCACTGGAAAGGGTGTGCAGAAAGGGAGCAGCACTTAAAAACTCTGAGGCAAACTGGCTGGGAGTGGTGGGCTCATGCCTGTAATCCCAGCACTTTGGGAGACCGAGGCGGGTGGATCACTTGACATCAGGAGTTTGAGACCAGCCTGGCCAACATGGTAAAGCCTTGTCTCTACTAAAAATACAAAAATTTGCCAGGTGTGGTAGCACGTGCTTATAGTCCCAGCTACTCTGGAAGCCGCGTCACAAGAATCGCTTGAACCCAGGAGGCGAGGTTGAGGTGAGCCGAGATAGCACCACTGTACTCCAGCCTGGATAACACAGTGAGATTCTGTCTCAAAAAAAAAAAAAAAAAAGACAGAAAAACAAAAGAACTCTAAGGCAAATCTAAAGTGTAGGATGAGATCGGAGGTATGGCTATGCTGCTCGTGGTTTGTATGGTGAATTGGTCTCTAAAGATGAGAAGGGCAAGAAATTATGAAGCCTAAGCAGCAGATACTACAAGTAACTGCCACCTTAAAAATAAATTAAGAAACATATACAGCATTACCAATAAGATAGTTAATGCCTCAGGACCGTTCATTAATTAGTTGTTTTGATTTAATTTCTTAGTGTATAATAAAAGCACCAGATAGGCTGGGCATGGTGGCTCATGCCTGTAATCCCAGCACTTTGAGAAGCCAAAATGAGTGGATCACTTGAGCTCAGGAGTTCAAGACCAGCCTAGGCAACATGGAGAAACATTGTCTCTATAGAAAATACAAAATTAGCGGGGCATGGTAGTGTGTGCCTGTAGTTCACTTTTATAAGGGCACTAATCCCATTCATGAGGGCTCTGACTTATAAAAGAGGCCCAAGCGAGCTTGTTTGCCCCTTTTAACAGGTACAGACACATAGAAGAATCCGTCTATGAGGAATGCGCCCTCAACCAAACACTGACTCTGTGGGCATCTGAATTTTGGACTTCCCAGTCTCCAGAACTGTGAGAAATATCTGTCTATTGTTTATAAATTACCCAGCCTAAGGTATTTTGTTCTAGCACCCCAGACAAAGACACCACCTCCTCTCCAACCGATACCATGTGTTATAATTACCAACTTATTTCAGTTCTATTTATCTTTCAAAATCCCATTCAAAAAATGCCTCCTCCATTTTCTCTAACTCTGGTCTCATCAATACTCTGCATCATATCATTTAAGTATAAATTTGTTTTTGGTAGTATCCCAACAAATCTATGCACCTTGTGGAGAAAGAACACATACTATTTTTTTTTTTTTTTTGAGGATGGAGTCTTGTTCTGTTGCCCAGGCTGGAGTGCAGTGGCATGATCTCAGCTCACTGCAACCTTTACCTCCTGGGTTCAAGCAATTCTCCTGCCTCAGCCTCTGGAGTAGCTGGGATTATAGGTAAGTGCCGTGACGCCCGGCTAATTTTTGTATTTTTAGTAGAGATGGGGTTTCGCCATGTTGGCCAGGCTGGTCTCGAACTCCTGACCTCAGGTGATCCACCTGTCTTGGCCTCCCAAAGTGCTGGGATTACAGGCATGAGCCACTATGCCTGGCCAGAACATAACTATTTTATAACCACAGAACCCAATTAAAAATAGTTGCTAAAAATTCTGAATTGAACATACAAATTTCACAAGCACAAGTTTGTGGCACACCAACTTCACAAAGATACCTACCTGCCAATTGTGCAGCATAAGCCCACAAAAAAGAACAACGTTTCATGCAGGCCTGGCATACCATCTCCTGAAAATCTCCACTCTCAGGGGGAATGGCACCAAGATGCTGTGAATATAGAACACCAAAAATTTTCTTGTGATTGCCAAATTGTCCAAAATGCCCATTATTTTATAAATACTGTAATAACACACTGATCATATCATTAGAATTTATTTTTAGAAGACTAATTATAATGTAAAATATAAGCTTTATCTTTTTGTGATGACAATGGTTTCAAAAGGTGGAACATTTTCCTTACCCTTCCATGGAACCAGTCTTCACAGACTACGCACTGGATCATCTCATCTGGAATCTAACAGAGAAAAGCAGTTTGTTAAGGATTACACTGAATTCGGGAACATGGAAATACCTGGCACACAGTAAAATAAGATACTAAATATTTGTTCTACATGAACTGGTGTTCCAAAGGGTTACATATGAGATAAGCACTTTACAATCTCAAGGCTCTTCACATCAGTTACTTAATATCTGATTCTCACAAAACTGTGTAGACAAGGAGGGCATTCCCATTTTATACAAAACTCAGGTCCACGCAAGTAATGTGAATGGACCAATGCAGACAGTGACAACTGGGACTTTTTACCACACCATCCGTTAATACAACACTCAGTTGTATTACTGTATAAGGATGTTCACTCCAGCCTTCTTTATAATATTAAAAAATTAGACAATGCCTTTCTGCTGCAGAAGAATCATCCTGCCAAGTACACTGAAAAGTAAATGTTATGAAAAACCTCTTGATAGATAACTCCCCTAATTTGAATAAATTAAATAATTAAATGCTGGCCCTAGGAAAATAATATACCAAAGGACATAGACCATTCTGGGGATGATTTTCTTTTATTCCCAGGCTCTCATAGCTGTTAATTAACATCCCATTGTTGTTCTGTCCTTTTCCTATTGTAGGCTTCTTAAAGGGAAAAAAAAAAAAGCACATATTGTGGAACAGGAGGAGCTGTAACACTCTATCACATGCCTTAAAATACCCAGTTTTGGCCGGGCGTGGTGGCTCACGCCTGTAATCCCAGCACTTTGGAAGGCCAAGGTAGGCAGATCGCCTGAGATCAGAAGTTTGAGACCAGCCTGGCCAACATGGTGAAATCCTGTCTCTACTAAAAATACACAAATTAGCCGGGCATGGTGGCGAATGCCTGTAATCCCAGCTACTCAGGAGGCTGAGGCAGGAGAATCGCTTGAACCCGGGAGGCAGTGGTTGCAGTGAGCTGAGATCGCGCTACTGTACTCCAGCCTGGGTGACAGAGCGAGACTCCGTCTTAAAAAAAAAGAAAACAAAAATCCAGTTTTAAGGTTTTATTTTTGTTAAAGAGACTTTCAATCTGTCCCTCTATATAATTTGGTTCAATAATTATAGTTCCAACGCAATTAGAAAGCAAGGAAGAAGGCAGAAGACTAATATCTCTAAAGACAAAAAGTACTCTTTCAAATTGGTAAATACCCAGACAAAACCCAAACCAATCAAAACATGGGCTGAGGATATGAAAAGACAATTCAGAGAGAAGGTTATTATGGATGTCCAATGAACTTATGAAAAGATGCATAACCTCACTTATCATCAGGGAAAGAAAAAAAAATTTAAGATACTATTCTTCGGCTGGGCGCAGTGGCTCACGCCTGTAATCCCAGCACTTTGGGAGGCCGAGGCGGGCGGATCATGAGGTCAGGAGATCGAGACCATCCTGGCTAACGTGGTGAAACGCTGTCTCTACTAAAATTACAAAAAATTAGCCGGGCGTAGTGGCGGGCGCCTGTAGTCCCAGCTACTCGGGAGGCTGAGGCAGGAGAATGGCATGAACCCGGGAGGCGGAACTTGCAGTGAGCCGAGATCGCGCCACTGCATTCCAGCCTGGGCGACAGAGGAAGACTCTGTCTCAAAAACAAACAAACAAAAAAACCAAAAACAAACACACAAAAAAGATACTATTCTTCATTTATCAGAATGGCAAAATTTTCAAGAACTGGTAATATGCAGGGTTGACAAAAGTGTTGGGGAAAAAACACTATCATATACTGTTGCTGGTACAACTTTTTTGGCAGATATGATCACAATTTTATTTTATTATTTATTATGATTATTATTTTTTGAGACAGGGTCTCGCTCTGTCACCCAGGCTGGAGTGCAGTGCCGCAATCCCTGCTTAGTGCAACCTCTGCCCCATGGGTTCAAGTGATTCTTGTGTCTCAGCCTCCCGCGTAGCCAGGACTATAGGCATAAGCCACAGTGCCCGGCCAATCACAATTTTAAATGCCACAGATACACTTTGATCCGTCAATTCTACCGATCCATTCTACATAAATACTTGGAGTATACTCAGTTGTATTACTGTATAAGGATGTTTACTCTAGCTTTATAATATTGAAAAATTACACAATGCCATTCTGCTGTAGAATAACAATTAGGTTGACTAACTTACAGCATATGAAGTTATAGGATACTCTGCAGCAGTTAGAACGGGGTAAGTGTTTTGTTGACATGAAAGAATGTCTATGATATACTGGTAAATGAGAAAAGCCAGCTGCAGAAGTGAGTGTACAGAATTTTCACTTCTGTTAATAGAAAGGAAACTACACATTGAAACACACATTCACTCAAACTCTTCTCTGTGCACAGAAAAAGGCCTAAAAATATACACACCAAAAGTGTTAACAGTGGTTATGCCTGGGAGGTAAGAGGTGCAGAAGTGAGGAAGAACTCGTTTTGAATTTTGCATATACTTCTTATTGACGTTTTTAAGAGGATGCTGTTTGTATACCCCATTTTTTCCATAAAGAGACAAAAGAAGTCGAAGGTCATTTCTTAGAAAGTGTTTGGGGGCTGGGGGAGGCAGTCAGGGAAGGAGAAGAAGGGAAGAAGCTCTGGCTTTGGGAAAGTCCTCCCCAATATTTCATTCTTATGATGTAAAAATGAAAAGAATGGTTGAGATGTGCACCAATTATAGATCCAACCCAGATTCATAAGAAAAGATAAATCTAGAGCCCTTTCACCATCCCACACTGCCTCTTGAAGAGCCAGAGGCTCGGATATGACAAGCGGTTGAGGAATCAAGGCTAGAGGGGAAACACTCCCAGGTTTAACTTCCAATTCTCTTACCTCGTCTTCAGGATCAGGATAAGGTCTCTTGCAAATGCAGTACAATCCAAAAAAGTTGTCATTGTACTTATTGCCAGAATTTACCTTTGCTTTGTCCTGAAATATAATATTGATTTCAATAATAATATGGTCTAACTTTAACTATAATTCCACACATTATAAAATTTATGCATTCAATACATTTCCACATTATTTCCCCCAAGAGGCTGATCTTTAATTTTCAAAGTAGGAAAAAAAAAAACCTCACTACTACTAAAGGGATACTTTTTTCAGGATACAGGGAAAAAATAAATTTTTTTTGTTTTTTTTTTTTGTGGTAATTAGGAGAAATTAAATACACCTATTCAATAAAATGGAGATAAAAGTCAATCATAAATATTAATTATCAACCTATGTGAACTGATATTGGCCTGGAATTTCAAGGTACTTCTTTTTTCTTTTTGATAGAGATGGGGACTCACTATGATGCCCAGGCTGGTCTGGGTTCAAGCCATTCTCCCACCTAGGCCTCCCAAAGTGTTGGGATTACAGGTGTGAGCCACCACGCCCAGGCTTATTTATTGGTTTTTCTTTTTCTTTTTCTTTTTTTTTTTGAGATGGAGTCTCGCTCTGTCACCCAGGCTGGAGTGCCGTAGCACAATCTCAGGTAACTGCAACCTCTGCCTCCTGGGTTCAAGCGATTCTCCTGCCTCAGCCTCCCAAGTAGCTGGGATTACAGGCACGCACCACCATGCCCAGATAATTTTTTGTATTTTTAGTAGAGGGGGGGTTTCACCATGATGGCCAAGCTGGTTTTGAACTCCTGACCTCAAGTGATCCGCCCGCCTCGGCCTCCCAAAGTGCTAGGATTACAGGTGTGAGCCACCGTGTCCAGCCTATTTATTGTTTTTATTTGTTTGTTTTGAGATGGAGTCTTGCTCTGTTGCCAGCTGGAGTGCAGTGGTGCAATCTCAGTTCACTGCAACCTCCGCCTCCTGGGTTCAAGCAATTCTCCTGTCTCAGCTTCCCAAGTAGCTGACTGAGTAGGTGACTGGGTGCCACCATGCCCAGCTAATTTTTGTATTTTTAGTAGAGACAGGGTTTCACCATGTTGGCCAGGATGGTCTCGATCTCTTGACCCTATTTATTGTTTTTAAGTCATATCCGCTACTTTAAAAGCCTCAGAGAATAAGTACAACCAATATAATTAAACCTGAATTACTTTCAAGTACATCTCTCCCCCAAACCTTTCACATTAATTACCATCTATCTTGTAGGCTCTCAACAGTTTATATAGTTTTTCTAACAAAGTAAAAAATGAAATGGCCATCTGCAAAGAATAGGCATAAGAACTTCTTTTTTTGGAAAATACAGGTATTTGTTTTTTACCCACTCTGGCAAACATTAACCTCAGCTGCTCTAACTGCATTTCTAGTTACAGTGCTTACTTACAGGAAGTAATTTGCATTCCAAATTTTTAAACTTGCTGTTTCCACAATCACAACGAAAATTTCTGAAAAAAGGAGGAAATAACAATTTTATTTTTCTTTTTACAAAAATCCAATTTAAAATTTCTTCAAGCATTCAAGCACATAATAAGACTTCACAATTCTGGAAATTAATAGGTACAAAAGCAAATATTTATATCACATACAAACATACAAGTAAAACGATGGCAGAGAAAGATAAGTGGTTTGAGTTTGTACCATATTATGTTTTTAAAGACTCTAAAAACAACTCTCTCCAATTATATAAAATAATTACGTTAAATTTCATTAGTGCTGGGTGAGGTGGCTCACACCTGTAATCCCAGCACTTTGGGAGGCCGAGGCGGGCGGATCACGAGGTCAGGAGATGGAGACCATCCTGGCTAACACGGTGAAACCCCATCTCTACTAAAAATACAAAAGATTAGCCGGGCGTGGTGGTGGGCGCCTTTAATCCCAGCTATTCCGGAGGCTGAGGCAGGAGAATGGCGTGAACCCAGGAGGCGGAGCTTGCGGTGAGCCTAGATCACATCACTGCACTCCAGCCTGGGTGACAGAGCGAGACTCCGTCTCAAAAAAAATAAAATAAAATAAAATAAAAAATAAATAAATTTCATTAGTGTACAACTGCTTTGCATGAAAAAACAAGATTAGGAAAAAGTGTAGATGGGAAAGAATCTATACTTCAAAAGCAGTTAGTAACAATCTCTGACTATGTTTACCTTTTTGTGTATAGCTCAAATAGTTTGTGACTTCCATGACATTCATAACTGCAAGCTAAACAAATTCCTGCTGGTTCTTCTCCCTCTGGGGTGCAGGTACTACAGGCATATAGTGCTTGTCTCTTTACTGAGCCCTGAAAGCCCCCAAAATGGAAAAGAGAATTAATGTAGTAGCATGGTTTACCTAATACCCACACTAGGAACTGAAAAATAATTAAAATCAGATTATCTGTGGTCAAGATCTTTCTGTAAAAACCATTAAGACTAAAAAGTTTACACAACAGAGCATCAACCAAAACACAGTTGCGTTGCATGTTTTATTTTTATACTAGTGCTTTTTTTCATGCAAGCACTTTTTTCTTTCTTCCTAATTTATTTATTTTTTGCAGAGATGAGGTCTTGCTATGTTGCCCAGGCTGGTCTCAAACTCCTGGGCTCAAGCAATTCTCTGCCTTGGCCTTCCAAAGTGCTGGGATTACAAGCATTAGCCATGACACAAGGCAGCACTTCTTTCTTTAAGTGATAGGAAGTCTGAATTTGTCAATCAGCTGTGAATAAATGGATCTGTTTAATCATTTTAATATGTGAAAACACAGGAGCATATGTATAGGTTTATGTAAGTAATATCACACTTTCATCCTGGAAAATGTTTGTAAATCCACCAAAGAAAGAATCAACACATGCAAAGAATTCCTTTGATTGTTAGGGGATGCATGCTGAAGTATTCAGAGGTATAGTGTCATCATGTCTGCAACTTATTTTTAAATAGTTCAAAATTTTAAAACAGCAAATTTTAAGTAGAAAAGGAGATAAAACAAATGTGACAAAATGTTAAAAAGTGAATATGTAGGCTGGGCATGGTGGCTCATGCCTGTAATCCCAGCACTTTGGGAGGCCAAGGTGGGCAGATCACCTGAGGTCAGGAGTTCAAGACCAACCTGGTCAACGTGGTGAAAACCTCACCTCTAGAACACTCCATCTACTAAAAATACAAAAATTAGCTGGGCATGATGGCGGGCACCTGTTATCCCAGCTACTCGGGAGGCTGAGACAGGAGAATCGCTTGAACCCAGGAGGTGGAGGTTGCAGTGAGCGGAGATCATGACATTGCACTCCAGCCTGGGTGGCAAGAGTGAAATTCCATCTCAAAAAAAAAAAAAAAAGTGAATATGTATAATAGGTATAGTTACCTTCCTCTAGGAAGGAGGCTTCCGGGATGCCAGTAAGGTTCTATTTCTTTTTCTTTTTTTTTAAAGTTCTATTCCAGTAAGCCTTTTGCACTCCTAATGTTCTATTTGTTGATCTGGGTTGTGGGAACACGCACACTTTCCTTTCAATCTGTGTACATGATTTGTGCAAATTTCCATATATTTTTACCACAATTAAAAGAAAATATTAAGGAATCCATTTTATAAAGGTAAATACACTTCAAAAATAGTTTACATATAGACTTATAACTTTTTTTCCTTTTTTTTTTTTAAGGAAAGCAGGGGAAAAATTGTTTTAGTGGTGACCAAAGGTTTTAAAATACCTGGGGCCATGTCTGGATACCAGGTTTATTCAACAACCTAGCGCTTTGCAGTGTAAATTAACCTTGGTCAACAACGAGAACTGGTATTATGATCTCAGTTCACACTACATAATGAATGCAAGTCTCTTCCCTCATCTCCCCAGTGTTCCAATCCACCCCTCTTCTAGGTAACCGTTCTTCCTACCAATTCTCATCCTTTGTCAGTCTACTTCCTACCCATCCTTTTCCATTTTTGTACCTCGAAGTATAGGGTGAGTCACTAAACACCACATCACACCCACTCAAACACTTGCTCACTCACAATGTCTTCCAAATGCCAAACAGATCCTTTTCTCCTCTCTCCCCTCCCTTGCCAGAGCCACTTGCTGTTCTGTTTCCGGTCTATTTCCAGGGGAAGGGGGCAGACTGCAGATAGACATGGGTACTTGCTTCATTTTGCCAAAAAAAGAAATAAAGAAAAAGTACTAGCTAGCACTTCTCCAACTAAACTGCAGAGGAACTAGCTGTCAAGGAGCTCACCGCAAATCTCTATGGATTTGAAAATCTCTTTAACCTGACTCATTCGGTCCCTAATAAATAAATAAATAAATAATCTTAGGATGGGAAAAGCAGGGACAAAGATGTCCGGATCTGAGAGGTCGCGGGGTGGTTTCGTGAAAAGCAGTGGTGCACCAAGAAGAGGCTGGAGAGGACGGACAGAGCAGCTGCTCCAGGGCCCTTCCTGGCGGGCCGGACAGAGTTGGAGAGAGGGGAGAGGGGGGCCCCTGCTGGACACAGGCTGAAGGGGGCCCAGGAGGTTGGGGATAAAAGGGAAGGGTGGGCTTGGGGTGAGGAAGCGGCAGACTAACGGCGGCCCCGGACCACCACTGGGGAGACGACTGCGGCAGGCGGGAATAGGGACAGCCGGGGCGGGAAGGGGAGGTTCGGCGGGAGCCGGGAGAGACGAGGCCCGGGCCGCGCGCCCACCTGCGAGTAGGAGCACTTCTCGGAGTCGCTGCCGCCCAGGACAGCGCACGCCTCATTCTCCAGCTCCTCGTCCTCCTCAAGGACGTCGACCAACGATACCACGGGCTCCAGCTCCGACTGCCGCCCAGCGGCGCCCTCGGCTCCGGCCATCCTCAACTGTCAGCCGAACAGCGGCTCGGCCCCGGCGGAGGCGGGAAAAGCGGCCGCGAGGGGCGTAGCCGGAGGAGGCGGGGCCCGAGTGCCAGGAACCAATGACAAGGAAAAAAAAGCGAAGGAAGGGGGAGGAGCGACTTCCGACAAACGGATGTCACTCCTCTCCCTTCTCCCGCCTGCGCCGGCCGCGGGCCGATTTCCGCCTCCGGGTGGCGCTTCCCGGTGTCGTGTTCTGGAAGCTTAGCGGTCACCATGGAGCTGCTGGGAGAGTACGTCGGGCAGGAAGGGAAGCCGCAGAAGCTGCGGGTGTCCTGTGAGGCGCCGGGTGACGGCGACCCTTTCCAGGGCCTGTTGTCTGGCGTGGCCCAGATGAAGGACCTGGTAACGGAATTATTCGACCCCCTGGTACAGGGGGAAGTGCAGCACCGGGTGGCGGCGGCTCCAGACGAGGCCTTGGACGGTGAGCTCTGAGACGGTGCTGCAGCGACCGGAGGACGGGGCGGGCGCCCAGGGGAAATTGGCTTGGGGAGCCCGTGTAGAGTGGCAGACTTGGACAAAGTGAGCCTTGAGGAAAGAAGAATTGCATCCAAACATTTTTGGCGGGCTAGGCGAAGTGGGGCTCACGCCTGTAATCCCAACACTTTGGGAGGGCGAGGCAGGAGGATCACTTGAGGTCAGGAGTTCCAGAGCAGCCAGGGCAACATATCGAGACCCCGTTTCTATTATTATTTTTAAAATAATTTAAAAAATAAAAATTGTTGGCATTTATCACCATATTTATTTGGGCTGCTTCTACTCAAGCGTTTCCACAACTCATCACTATTTCATTTATTTCACAAAAAAACGTGTCGAATGCCTACTATTATGTGCCAAACCCTGAGCTGAGCCCTGGAGGAAGAATGAATGAGGTGAATGCGACTCAGTTCCTGCCCTTGTGAAACACAAGGGGATTAGACAGGAAGACACTCTTATTAAAAGTGAAAGTGGGCCGGGCTGGTGGCTCACGCCTGTAATCCCTGCACTTTGGGAGACTGAGGCGGGCGGATCATGGGGTCAGGAGTTCGAGACCAGCCTGGCCAATATGGCGAAACCCTGTCTCTACTAAAAATACAAGAATTAACTGGGCGTGGTGGCACGCCCCTGTAGTCCCAGCTACTCGGGAGGCTGAGGCAGAAGAATCGCTTGAACCCTGGAGGCAGAGGGTGCAGTGAGCCGAGATTGCCCCACTGCACTCTGGCCTCGGCGACAGAACGAGACTCCGTCTCAAAAAAAAAAAAAAAAAAAGTGGTTCTATGGTCCCCTGTAACTGTTGCAAACCCAGAGACCCTAGGAAGGCTTCAGAAAGGATAAGACTTTTGGGCTGGGTGTTGAATAAAAAGGAGTTTTATCAGGTGTCAAACTACAGACATATTTGGAAGAGTACAATCTATCGCAGAGTAGGAATGGGTTCCAAAGACTGGGACAGACTTAATTTTATCACGTATTAACTCCCAGAGACTCCCTTGCCTTTCCAGTTTTGTAGGTGCAGTTTGAAAGTAGAAACATGGACCGGGCGCGGTGGCTCACGCTTGTAATCCCAGCACTTTGGGAGGCCGAGGCGGGCGGATCACGAGGTCAGGAGATCAAGACCACGGTGAAACCCCCGTCTCTACTAAAAATACAAAAAAAAAATTAGCCGGGCGTGGTGGCGGGCGCCTGTAGTCCCAGCTACTCGGAGAAGCTGAGGCAGGAGAATGGCGTGAACCCGGGAGGCGGAGCTTGCAGTGAGCCGAGATTGTGCCACTGCACTCCAGCCTGGGCGACAGAGCGAGACTCCGTCTCAAAAAAAAAGAAAGTAGAAACATGAAGTTTAACTGCATTATTTGTAAAAAATTGCCTGGAATGCAGAAATAGGCAGGTACTTTTTTTTTTTTTTTTGAGATGGAGTCTCGCTCTGTTGCCCAGGCTGGAGTGCAGTGCACAACCTTGGCTCACTGCAACCTCTGCCTCCCGGGTGCAAGCGAGTCTCCTGTCTCAGCCTCCCTAGCAGCTGGGATTACAGGCGCCCGCCACCACTCCCAGCTAATTTTTGTATTTTTAGTAGAGACAGCGTTTCACTGTGTTGGCCAAGCTGGTCCCGAACTCCTGACCTCGTGATCCACCCGCCTCAGCCTCCCAAAGTGCTAGGATTACATTGAGCTACCACACCCGGCCAGGCAGGTACATTTTAACCGTCCTGAGCTGAAAAACCCAAGAACTAAATATTAGAGTCAGGATTTACAATTCTGTAAGAAGGGCTTAAACTGTACTTTCCTTCCATCTTGGATGGAATATGGATGTTGGCTATAATCAAAAAGAACAATAACGAGTGTTGGCTGGAATGTGAAGAAATTGGAGACCTTGTACATTGTTGGCGGAAATGTAAAACAGCGTAACCACTGGGAAAAAGAGTTTGGTAGCTCCTCAAAAAATTGACAAGAAGTTACCATATGACCCACCAGTTCCACTGGTAGTCCTCCCAAGAGGACTGGAAACGTATGTTCACACAAAAACTTACACATGAATGTTCATAACAGCAGTATTTATAGTAGCTAAAATGTGGAAACAACAATTGGCTGGGCTTGGTGTTGCACCTTTAGGAGGCGGGAGGATCACGTGAACCCAAGAGTTTGAAGCTGCAGTGGGCTGCTTGCTCCACTGCACTCCAGCCTGGAGGACAGAGTGAGGCCTCATCTCTTCATCTCTAAGAATGATAATTTTAAATAATAGAAATAATGCAAATATCCATCAACTGATGAGTGCATTAACAAAATGTGGTATATCCATACAATGGAATATTACTAGCAATAAAAAGTAATGAAGTATTAACATGTGCTACAACATGAATGAACCTTGAAAACATTATGCTAAGTGACAGCCAGAAACAAAAGGGTACATGTTACATGATTTTGTTTATATGAATGTACAGAATAGGCAAATCCATAGAGATAGAGTAGACTAGTGAGCCAGGTACAGTGGTGGGCACCTGTAGTTCCAGCTACTCTAGAGGCTGAGACAGGAGGATCACTTGAACCTGGGAGTTTGAGTCTAGCTGGGCAACATAGCAAGACCTTATCGCTAATAAGGGGGAAAAAAGTAGATTAGTGGTTGCTGAAGGCCGAGGGGAATGGAAAGCAACTGCTAATGGGAATATCATTTCTCTTTGGAGTGATGAAAGTGTTCTAGGTGATGGTTGCACAAGCTAGTGAATATACTAAAAACCACTAGGCCGTACACTTTAAAAGAGTGGATTTTGGCCAGCTCCAGTGGTTCACACCTGTAATCCCAGCACTTTGGGAGGCCGAGACGGGCGGATCACGAGGTCAGGAAAACGAGACCATCTTGGCCAACATGGTGAAAACCCGTCTCTACTAAAATACAAAAAATTAGCCGGGTGTGGTAGCGCGTGCCTGTAATCCCAGCTACTAGGGAGGCTGAGACAGAGGAATCGCTTGAATCCCGGAGGCGGAGGTTGCAGTAAGCTGAGATCGCGCCACTGCGCTCCAGCCTGGCGACAGAGCAAGACTCTACCTCAAAAAAAAAAAAGAGTGGATTTTATGTTGAATGAACTAATATTTCCAAAGAGGAAAGTGATAGAAAATAAAGATTTTAAACACTGAAATTCTCAAAATCATTTTAATCTAAACTGCATGTTTTTATTAATCCCTAAAGTGAAATGGTCTTGTTATCAACCACTTTAGCTATATATATTTCTTTCAACCATAGAACGTATTGTCATACAACAAATATTTATTTTAAAAGGTGATGATGAAGATGATGCAGAAGATGAAAATAACATTGATAACAGAACTAACTTCGATGGACCATCTGCAAAATGGCCAAAAACACCGTCTTAACTTAAGTAGCCTTCATGACATTTAAAAGATGGCTGTTGTATCCTTATTGTCACACTAGGACATTTAAGGAAGACTTATGCTCTAATTTGGAAAAGCATTTGTGTTGTTCTCCTGGGACAATTTTGTCAAAGAGAAAACTGGTTTTTCTGTTTCTAGAAAACACAGTAAAGGCTTAGAAATAAAATCTGTTTTCTTGAGAAATAAATTTCAGACCCTGGAAGGAAAATAGAACACTTCATAATGTATAAAATCCTCTAAGTTGGCAACTGAATTTTTATCATTGTTTTCTGTTTTTAAAATAATCATTGATTTGTGTGATGTCTACATCTTTTAACTTCTGGTTCTGTTATAAAGAGTACATGTCATGGTTCATAGGCAGTAACATTTCAGAGAACTGACATGAACAAGTGGTGAAAATTGGGCATTAAATGTAACAGTTTTTCATAAATAGAAGGAAAATAAGGAAATAGAAATACTGAAGAGAAAGGAGAGTCCTTGAAAGAGACCCAAGGAAACCCTGAATTCATACCCACGTCAAATATACAGATATCCTGAGATGATGCCACTTGATGAATGTGCATTAATCTGATTTATCATGTACCTTAAGAGAGCCATATGGGGTATGTTTTTGTGCTGTGATATGGTATGTATACAGGTACAAATATAAGGCCTTAAGTAAACAATCTGCATTGATTACAATTTGGACATTTCCTCTCCTCCTGTAGCCATACTTTGATTTTGCTTTAAAAAGATTATTGGATCCTTTTAAAAATATATATTCCTAAAATATGTATGTGTGTGTGTTTCTTTTCTGCTCGTCAGTGGGACTAAGGCATTTTTATTTGCTGTGCATCCTTCCTGATTTAGATAGCTTCAATGCAAAGAAATCAAGTAGCATGTACCTAGTAAAATACAAATACTCATGGAATTTTAGAGTTGGAAGTAACTACAAATTATGTGATTTATTTCAGAGATAAATCTAAGGATAAGTATTTGCCCTCAGATTACAGAGCTAACCATTGACAAACTGGGTTATATAAATAGCCTTTAGATTTTTTTTAAGCTGATAAAAGGTGAGAGAAGATCAACTTTTTTTCTTTTTTTTTTTTTTTTTTGAGACAGAGTTTCACTCTTGTTGCCCAGGCTGGAGTGCAGTGGCGCGATCTTGGCTCACTGCAACCTCTGCCTCCTGGGTTCAAGCAATTCTCCTGCCTCAGCCTCCCAAGTAGCTGAAATTACAGGCATGTGCCACCATGCCCAGCTAATTTTGTACTTTTAGTGGAGATGGGGTTTCACCATGTTGGTCAGGCTGGTCTCGAACTCCTGACCTCAGGTGATCCACCCACCTTGGCTTCCCAAAGTGCTGGGATTACAGGCATGAGCCACCACGCCAGGTCAATTTTTTTTTTTCCAGGGTCAACTTTTTTTTCAGATAGAGTCTCACTCTGTCGCCTAGGCTGGAGTGCAATGGTGCAATCTCGGCACACCGCAACCTCCTCCTCCCAGGTTCAAGCAATTGTCCTGCTTCAGCCTCCTGAGTAGCTGGGATTGTAGGTGCACACCACCACACCCGACTAATTTTTATATTTTTAGTAGAGATGGGGTTTCACCATGTTGGTAAGGCTGGTCTCGAACTCCTGACCTCGTGATCCGCCTGCCTCAGCCTCCCAAAGTGCTGGGATTACAGGCGTGAGCCACCGCGCCTGGCTTTTTTTCTTTTTTTTTTTTTAGACAGGGTTTCACTCTGTCACCCAGGCTGGAGTGCAGTGGCACGATCTCGGCTCACTGTCACTGCAACCTCCGAGTCCCAGGCTTAGGTGATCTTCCCACCTCAACCTCTCAAATAGCTGGGACCACAGGCATGCACCAGCACACCCAACTAATTTTTTTGTATTTGTAGAGATGGTTTCACCACGTTGCCCAGGCTGGTCTAGAACTCCTGGACTCAAGGGATCTGCCCACCTCAGCCTCCCAAAGTGCTGGGATTACAGGCGTGAACCACCATGCCCGGCCTAATCAACTTTTATGAATCACTTTTATTGTGAAATAATTTAAGTGAAACTCAATTTACATACTTTTTCATATCCTTGAAATATTGTTTTACTTAGAACAGCAGCCTTCCACTAAGTACTCTTGGGCAATCAAAACAATGCCAACTAGGAAAAGTTATGGATGGTCAGAAATTATCTTTGTTTAGTTTATACTGATGTTTCTAATATTTATCTTATTTTAGTACTGTTATCTCTGTACAATCACTAAAGAAAAAACTGGTTGGGCACGGTGGCTGATGGCTGTATTCCCAGCACTTTGGGAGGCCGAGGTAGGCAGATCACCTGAGGTCGAGAGTTCAAGACCAGCCTGACCAACATGGAAAAACCCCGTCTCTACTAAAAATATAAAATTTCCTGGTGTGGTGGCACATGCCTGTATTCCCAGCTACGTGGGAGGCTGAGGCAGGAGAATAGCTTGAACCTGGGAGGCAGAAGTTGCAGTGAGCCGATGGTGCCATTGCACACCAGACTGGGCAACAAGAGCAAAACTCCATCTCAAAAAAGAAAAGAAAAAAATGTACCTGTATATACTGAAAAGAGATCACATTGTTAAATTGATATCTGAACCTTTTCTCTGAACATTTTATGTTTCCTCCTTTGGAAAATGTGGTTATAAAGAAGAAATTTCAAGATAATATTTGTGTTTGTCTCCCAGTGTTTCTAGGTTCTGATTTATAAGATTGATCTTTTAATTAATTTTAATACTGATTTCAATTCTAATACTGTCTTCTTCATAAGTAAGCCATATGTTTTTTGTTTTTTTTTTTTTTGAGACAGAGTCTCGCCCTGTCACCCAGCCATATGTTTGACAAAGATGGACCAGTATAGAAGAAATGCTTTCCCAAGTTGTCTAATCTGCTGCTGCTCTTGGGTCTCCCTGTCACTCAGGCTGGAGTACAGTGGCACAATCAGCTCACTGCAGCCTGGAATTCCTGGGCTCAGGTGATCCTCCCACCACAGCTTCCCAAGCAGCCAAGCACTAGGTGTGTGCCACCATATGCCAGGCTAATTTATTTTTCATCTTATTTCCTTTTTTTTTTTTTTTTTTTTTTGAGACGGAATTGTTGCCCAGGCTGGAGTGCAATGGTGCAATCTTGGCTCACCACAACTTTCACCTCCCAGGTTCAAGCGATTCTCCTGCCTCAGCCTCACAAGTAACTGGGACTACCGGCATGCGCCACCAGGCCAGGCTAATTTTGTATTTTTAGTAGAGATGGGGTTTCTCCATGTTGATTAGGCTGATCTCAAACTCCCGACCTCAGGTAATCCACCCACCTCGGCCTTCCAAAGTGCTGGGATGACAGACACTGCACCCGGCCATTTTTTTTTTTTTTTTTTTGAGATGGAGTTTCACTCTTTTTGCCCAGGCTGGAGTGAAATGGCATGGTCTTGGCTCACTGTAACATCCACCTCCCAGGTTCAAGTGATTCTCATGCCTCAGCCTCCCAAGTAGCTGGGATTACAGGTGCCTGCCACCACGCCTGGCTAATTTTTTGTATTTTTAGTAGAGACAGGGTTTCACCATGTTGGCCAGGCTGGTCTTGAACTCCTGACCTTAGGTGATCCACCCACCTTGGCCTCCCAAAGTGCAGGGATTACAGGTGTGAGCCACCGTGCCCAGCTGCCAGGCTAATTTTTTAATTTTTTGTAGAGATGGGGGCCTTGCTTTGTAGCCTCGGGTGGTCTTAAAACTTTTGGCTGTAAGCGATCCTCCTGCCTTGGCCTCCCAAAGTGCTAGGATTACAGGCATGAGCCACCACACCTGACAAATCTGCCTTCTGTGGTACAAACAGCCACAGGCAAGCAGAATAAAGTTACTCTTTGAAACAGCTCCAACTTTACTTTTGAACAGGAAAGTCAACCGCACAATCCTACCTAAAAATAAGCTTGACATTAGACTTAGATAAATCTTTTAAAATGTGAAACATATGGAATTTATGCAAGATAGATGTGTTTTCTAAAAGTAAGTCCTTTTGCGTCACAGTAAGAAATGTTTATTTTAATAATAGAATTCTGTGGCCAAGGACGAGAACTTTTACTCTTTTATAATAGGTTGTGGTTGCTTGGTTATAGTATTAGGTTGGTGCAAAATTAATTTTAAGACATTTAAACCTTTTTGGGAAGAAAAACTTACTTTGGAAAAATAGGAAAAAAAAGTATGTGAGGAAATCAATTCCCCCGCCTCTCCGTTTAGAAATGGGCATTCAGAATCAGAGGATTTTTTTTTTTTTTTTTTTTTGAGATGGTCTCTGTCATGTGGGCTAGAGTGCAGTGTCATGATCATAGCTCGCTGCAACTTCAAACTCATTTGGAAGGCAAGGGCTCCAGCAATCTTGAGTTCAATAGCTCAAGATTTTTCAGGGCTCAAGCAATCTTCCCACTTGGCCTCTAGAGTAGCCAGGACTACAGGTGCACGCAACCATGCTTGGCTATTTTTTTTTTTTTTTTTGAGACGGGGGAGGTCTCAGTTATGTTGCCTAGGCTGTTTTCTGACTCCTGGCCTCAAGTGATCCTCTTCAGCCTCAGCCTCCCCAAGAGCTGGAATTACAGGCCTGAGCCACCATGCCCAGCTTAGACTCAGAGGATTTATGCTTCTGCCACTAGTTGCCTTTCAAATCCTGGGCCAAATGACCTCCTTTCTCTATCTACTTATCCTTTAGGTTTCAGTTTAAACATCTGCTTCAGGAGAACTTTTGAATTTTTTAATTGAAAAAGCCTGTACTTTTTTAAAGGAAATAAAGTTTATGTTTTCTTCCAAATGAGAAAATCAGTTGGAGATGTCTGTGGCCCTCAGTTTATTATGTAGTACCTTTATCTAGTTTCTATATAACCTAAAGATGCAACTGTTTCTCAAATTGTTCAATCAATGTAAGTATAGACTATCATTTCTTATATTGCAATAAGATACATACATAAGACAACCTGAGGCTGAGCGTGGTGGCCCACACCTGTAATTGCAGCACTTTGGGAGGCCAAGACTGGCAGATCACCTGAGGTCAGGAGTTTGAGACCAGCCTGGCCAACATGGTGAAACCCTGTCTCTACTAAAAATACAAAAAAATTAGCTAGGCATGGTGGTGTGCAGCTGTAATCCCAGCTACTAGGCAGACAGGCAGTAGAATTGCTTGAACCCAGGAGGCGTGGGTTGCAGTGAGCCGAGATTATGCCACTGCACTCCAGCCTGGCTGACAGAGCAAAGACTTCGTCTCAAAAAAAAAAAAGACAACCTGAAAACCTAAGCTTTTAACTCAGTCATCAACCTCTATGTGTTATGACAAAACTTTTTTTTTTTTTTTTTTTTAAACGGAGTATCCTTCTGTCGCCCAGGCTGGAGTGCAGTGGTGCCTTCTGGCTCACTGCAAGCTCTGCCTCCTGGGTTCACACCATTCTCCCTCCTCAGCCTCCCGAGTAGCTGGGACTACAGGCGGCCGCAACTGTGCCCAGCTAATTTTGTTTTTTTTGTATTTTTAGTAGAGTCGGGGTGTCACCATGTTAGCCAGGATGGTCTCAATCACCTGACCTTGTGATCCACCCACCTCAGCCCCCCAAAGTGCTGGGATTAGAAGCATGAGCCACCGCCCCTGGGCTAATATTTTAACAGAATTGTCAACTTGACTTTCTAAGAGCTTATAGCAATTTACACTCTCACCATCAATATATCATAGACCTCACATCCTTTCCAGCTCAATACTGCATCAAAACTGTTGATTTTTCTGTCTGAAAAGTAAAAAAATGGGATTGCATTGTGGTTTTAATGTTAATTTATTTGAAGTGCACTTTTTTTTTTCACTGAAAAGCCATGTGTATTTCTTCTGTGATCTTGTGGTTCCTTTCCTTTGCCTATTTTTCTGTTATATTTTCCTGACTAGTATATAAGGGATCTACATAAAAGAATTTGTTCTTAGTCATTTGTGCTAAAAATACTTAATACTTTTTCTCTGTTTTTATTTTGACTGTATTTACAGAATGTTCAGAAATTTTATTTATTATGAATCACCTTTACTAATACTGTTCACTATGGTTTCTGGATTTTTACATTGTAGTGTTATTAATTTCCCCAAACATGTTTATCTGCACCCATCACCAGTATGGATATAGTTTTGAACTGTGTGGTGCTCAACTACCAATCACAATAGTTCATACAAGGAATTGCTTATAAAGATTTTTTGTAGCTGGGACTACAGGCGCCCACCACCACGCCCGGCTAATTTTTTTGTATTTTTAGTAGAGATGGGGTTTCACCGTGTTAGCCAGGATGGTCTCCATCTCCTGACCTCATGATCTGCCCACCTCTGCCTCCCAAAGTGCTGGGATTACAGGTGTGAGCCACCTCACCCAGCCAAAAGTTTCAATTTTCAATTTTACGAAGTTATGCTTTAGATTTAATAAGAACAGAGCAGCCATATTAACAGTTTAAAACACTGTCATGTTAGTAATTCAGGGCAAAAAATAACCAGTTCAGACTTTAAAAGCAAAGCAAAAAAAATCCACATTTCCCATCCAACCACTTTGTCAGAAGGAGGAGGAAAAGCCCAGCACGGTGGCTCTCCCTGGTAATCCTAGCACTTTGGGAGGGGGAGGTGGGAGGATCCCTTGAGCCCAGGAGTCCTAGACAAGCCTGGACAACAGAGTGAGACCTTGTTTCAAAAAAGAAAACAAGAAAAAGAATGATAATGCAACTTCCAGAGAGTAGGAGAGCTGGGCTAAATATGAAATAAGATACCATAAAAAAAGAGCCACCTTGGCCAGGCACGGTGGCTCACACCTGTAATCCCAGCACCTTGGGAGGCTGAGAAATAAGATACCATAAAAAAAGAGAAGAGGTATTTCTGAAACTTATGTGCCTAACCTTGAAAACAATGGCCCTATAGCCAGTGTGTTATTTTCAAAGTATAAAATGAGTTTCACAGTGTTGCTGTAAGTACTCCACTTCTCAGGTGACCTTTGCGATCAGAATTGCTCTATTTAAAGACATGGCCCAGGAAACTGAAGTTAGACAGTAAGCTTCTATTTAAATCTTTTAAAAAGTAGCAGCTAACATTGGGATAGTAACAGGCCATAGGGTGCAGTTTTAAATAGAGATTTATTCCAATGCCAAAAATTCTACTGGGGATAGAAGTAACGTCTAGAAACAGTAGTTTAAATGAGCTCTTTATGAGTCCAAGATATTGAACACCAGAGTACTGGAATTGTGTGCTGTAGCTCTAAGAGTTGTGACACTTGGCCAGGCATGGTGGCTCACACCTGTAATCCCAGCACCTTGGGAGGCGGAGGCAGGAGGATTGCTTGAGCCCCAGGAGCTTGAAACCAGCCTGGGCAACATAGCAAGACCCCATCTCTTAATAAAAAAAAAAAAGAGCTGTGATACTTGCTGCATGTTAGGTGGTTTAAAAAACCATTATCTTCATGATTGCCACTTGAGAATTTCTCAGGGACTCTAACCACCACTTAAACCTTATTAGTGAATGTGTTTTTCTCTGCATCAGTAAAGAAAATTGGCCAGGCGTGGTGGTTCACATCTGTAATCCCAGCACTTTGAGTGGCCAAGGTGGGCAGATCGCTTGAACCCAGGACTCTGAGACCAGTCTGGCAATGTGGTGAAACCCCATCTCTAAAAATAAAAACAAAAAGAAAATTCCAAGACAACCAATATTACAAGAACTGTTGGTAAAAAAAATTCTGGTCCGTCCCTGGATCTAAAATAAATAAGTTGAGATACTCATTTTAAATCTTGGCCTTGAAGATAATATACCCCTACATGCTGAAATATGAAAGAGTGCAACAACCAAACTAGAAGATGGGACAGACTGTACTATGTATTTAACAGTAAATGTTAGCTTTTTTTTTTTTTTTGAGACAGAGTCTTGGTCTATCACCCAGGCTGGTCTATCAGCTCACTGCAACCTCTGTCTTCTGGGCTCAGGTGATTCTCCTGCCTCCTGCCTCCTGAGTATCTGAGATTACAGGCATGCATCACCATGCCCTGCTAATTTTTTTATTTTTAGTAGAGACGGGGTTTGGCCATGTTGGCCAAGCTGGTCTCAAACTCCTGACCAGGGAAGCTATGGGAGGATTTTTGAGAGTAGTAACATTTTAAAAGGATCCCCCTGGCCACAGGGATAATAACAGACTCGTAGGAAACTCGAGGAACAGATTTTGATGGGTGGAGAGATCGGCAGCTTAGATTTGCATAGGTTCAATTTCGTGTGCCTGGTAAGACATATTACCAAGCACCATGTCAAGGCCTTTCAAGCAGGCAACTGGATAGTCAAGTCTGGAGCTCAGGAGAGGGATCCAAGTTAGTGACATAAATTTGTATATTTATTTATTTTGAGACAAGCTCTTGCTCTGTCGCCCAGGCTGGAGTGCAGTGGTGCAATCTCCGTTCACTGCAACCTCCACCTCTGAGGTCAAGTGATCCTCCCACATCTGCCTCCCAAGTAGCTGGGATCACAGACACGTGCCACCACGCCCGGCTAATTTTTATATTTTTTGTAGAGACAGTTTTGCCATGTTGCCCAGGCTGGTCTCAAACTCCTGGCCTCAAGTGATCCGCCCCCCTCGGCCTCCCAAAGTGCTGGAATTACAGGCGTGAGCCATCATGCCTGGCAAATTCGTATATTGAAAGCCACGAGCCACGGATGAGATGTCCAAAGGAGTACACACAGAAAAAAGAACTGGGGCACGCCAACATTTAGAGGTTGAGCAGATCTCCAACAAGGATCTAGCAAAGACTTAAGAAGCTGCTGAGGGCCAGGAGTGGTGGCTCATGCCTGTAATCCCAGCACTTTGGGAGGCCGAGGTAGGCAGATCACTTGAGGTGAGGAGTTGGAGACCAGCCTGGCCAACATAGTGAAACCCCACCTCTACTAAAAATACAAAAATTAGCCGGGCGTGGTGGCATGCGCCTGTGGTCCCAGCTACTTGGGAGGCTGAGGTGGGAGAATTGCTTGAACCCAGGAGATGGAGGCTGCAGTAAGCCAAGATCGCACTACTGCATTCACTCCAGTCTGAGCAACAGAGCAACAGCTTGTCTCAAAAAAAAGAAGGAAAAAAAAAAGTTGGTGAGGAAGAAGGCAAACCAGTTAAATATCTAGAATGGGACCATCTAATACATAGTGCCACATGTGCTATTTAATTAGAATTTAAAACTCAGTTTCTCAGTCACATTAGCTGCATTTCTTTTTTTTAGAGACAGGATCTCACCCTGTTGCCCAGCCTGGGGTGCAGTGGTGCGATCATAGCTCACCACAGCTTCGAACTCCTGGGCTCAGGGTATCTTTCCACCTTAGCTTCCCAAGTTGTCGGCATACAGGTGTGAGCCACCATGCCAGGCTCATGTTAGCCACATTTCAAGGGCCCCTTTCAGGTAGCTATTGGCTACTGATCTGGACAGCAAAGATACAGAACATCGCCAGCATTGCTAAAGTTCTATTGGACAGTGCTGGTCAGGAAGACAACTGAAGAAAGTATCTCAAGGACAGGGAGTGTCAAAAACTAATAGTAATAGTAATTTGAGGACTGAGACTTGACCATTGGATTTAGTTATGTGTAAGTGACCAGCAACTTCCTGACAGGACAGCAGTTTTGGTAGAGTGGGAGGCAAAAGCCTGATAGAAGTATATTCAGGACAAACTGGAGGAGAGGACTCAAAATCAAAAGAGACAACTCTAAAGATTTGCAATTAGGATGGCTAGGGTGAATTAAACTGCAACAATTTTGTTGAAGCTGTTCCAAAGACAAGCACAATTCTCATGACAGTTGAGTTTTTGGTAAATGGCACATAAAAACCCATGGACCAGTGATTTGCAACCCTGAGAGAATCATTTGAAGATTGCTTGGGGTCCATCCCAGAGATGTAATTGGTTGGAAAGGGACCCTGGCATTGTTTAAATGTAAGAAGTTTTCTTTGGGTAATTCTAATGTACATACAGCCACAGTCTAAGACCTATTCACTGCCTTAGAGCAAAGCATAAATACGAATGCATCATGATTCCCAACCATGGTCCAAAATTATGTGGCACTTCTTTTCATGTTGGAAAATTTATTAAATGATGGTACATATTTGCTGCAAAGATGAGACATGATATTGTAAGTTTTTCTGCCAGTGTTTTGGAGATTGAGAATGTTAAATCCATCAAGATGGGAATCAACACTAGATAATCTTTTTTTATTATTTTTATTATTTTTTTGAGACAGAGTTTCGCTCTTGTTGCCCAGGCTGAAGTGCAATGGCACGATCTCAGCTCACCGCAACCTCCACCTCCCGGGTTAAAGCAATTCTCCTGCCTCAGCCTCCCGAGTAACTGGGATTACAGGCATGCACCACCACGCCAGGCTAATTTTGTATTTTTGGTAGAGATGGGGTTTCACCATGTTGATCAAGCTGGTCTCGAACTCCCGACCTCAAGTGATCCGCCTGCCTCGGCCTCCCAAAGTGCTGGGATTACAGGCGTGAGCCACCACGCCCAGCTGATAATCTTTAAAAAAAAAAAAAGAAAAAAAAAAAAGACTAACCCTACTCACCATGAACAAATATGCTGGTTCCATGACTTTGTGGGTACAGTTACTCATAGAAGCACGTTATCTGATGGCTGCACTTCCCCAAAGAAGAGCTTTCTGTTAACCGTACAAATTTTGAAATAGAACCAAATTCTAACCTTTGGGGAATCACAACTTTTACTTTAAAACTGGTATTATGAACAATTTAATACTAAACAACGAGACAACTTAAAAACTGGTAGCATCTTTAAAACCAGAAAATTTACATGGGGACTAAAGCTCCATGAATTACATGATTCTGTAATTCAGTTTTCTGTTCCCTATACTGGCACTTTTGAAAAAATAAAATATCTGGCATGTTTTGGTGAAAAGTCTCAACAGGATTACTTCATTTAACATATAGTTGCAAATAAAATCACCTATCAAATCATTGTAGGATATAGCTCTATTTTTCTCATCTCTGGAAGCAAGTGTTTCCTAGTTATGAATCCTAGAATGTTTGTCCACTCCCTAAAATCCCTGAAGCACTTAATATATTTGCCATTCATCTCACTAAGTAATCCTGTACTCACTGCTTTTTGTATTGTGATGTGAACATGAAATAAATGGGCTGAGCACAGTGGCTCACACCTGTAATCCCAGCACTTTGGGAGGCCAAGGCGGGTGGATCACCTGAGGTCAGGAGTTTGAGACCAGCCTGGCCAACATGGCGAAACGCCGTCTCCACTAAAAATACAAAAATTAGCCAGGTGTGGTGGCGTGTGCCTGTAATCCCAGCTACCTGGGAGACTGAGGCAGGAAAATCACTTGAACCCAGGAGGCAGTGGTTGCAGGGAGCCGAGACCACGTCAGCCTGGGCGACAGAGCGAGACTCTGTCTCAAAAAAAAAAAAAAGAAAAAGAAAAAAATGATGATCTGCTATCACACACAGGTCTCCTAACCATCAATTTCAACCTCTTCCTCAATCCAAGAGCTAACAGATTAAAAAATATATTTCACTTTTCCCTCTTTACCTTACCTAAAAAATGCTTTGAACCATTAAATAGCCACAAACTAGAAATAATCCACAACTTAGATAAATAGCTCCTAATCAAAAAGCAGATTAAACCTGCAATCTGAAATTCAGTAATTACATTTGGAAATACTGAATTTACTACATTAATCCTACTGTAATTATTTTACTATTTCTTCTATCAAGGCAAAAGGCAATATAATCTTGAAAGACAGAGATGGACTGAACATTTGCTTACCAAATCCCAAAATACTAGAATTTGAAGTATAAAAAGAGATGAATCGACTTCATTAAGAAAACTTCGCAATACCAGTGGCAACCTCACAAACCTTGCATTACGTAACCTTTTTTTTTTTTTGAGATGGAATCTTGCTCTTGTGGCCCAGGCTGGAGTGCAGTGGCGCGATCTTGGCTCACTGCAACCTCTCCCTCCTGGGTTCAAGCGATTCTCCTCCCTCAGCCTCCTGAGTAGCTGGGATTACAGGCATGCACCACCAGCCCTGGCTAATTTTTGTATTTTTAGTAGAGACAGGGTTTCACCATGTTGGCCAGGCTGGTCTTGAACTCCTGGCCTCAAGTGATCTGCCTGCCTCAGACTCCCAAAGTGCTGGGAGTAGCATGAGCCACCCCTTTTTAATAGAAATGGGATCTCGCCATGTTGCCCAGGCTGGTCATGAACTCCTGGGCTCAGGCTATCCTCCCATCTCTGCCTCCCAAAGTGCTGGGATTATAGATGTGAGCAACCACGCCCAGCCTACATAAAGCATTTATAAAACAAAACAAAACTGAAATAATTTTCTTAAATCACTGCCTCAAGACTAATAAAACTGGAAACTCTCGATGATTTCCCTCAAATTACTCTCCTTTTTGAGAAGCGGTATAGAATGATAAAAAAGCTGGAGATCTGAAGCCAACATCCTAGGTTCAAATCAGCTCTTTCACGTACTGGCTGTGTGACTATGGACAAGTTATTTCTATGTGTTTCAGGTTTCTTCTGTAAAATGACACTAGTAGCAGTACAATACCTGCCTCCCAGGACCGTTGTGAAGAATAAATGTAAATTACTCATAAACAATGCCTGTCACATGCATACTGAATACTTAAAAGATGCAAGTGATTTGGTCATCTGACCCTCACAAAAACAAGTATTTCAAACTGCTGCTTACTTTGAGGATTCCATGTGTTGTATCAAAAGATATATTATTTCAGTAACTAGACCTTTGGAGGCAGTGAGATAAATGAGACTAATTTATCTGAAGGATCTGATCTGCTACTTTTGCATCACAAAGGTACCTGCTTCATCTTTTAAGTAAAAGCTTGCTATGGAATACTCAGCCTTCCTTTCGGGTTCAGTCAGATGTAGTGGAAAGATGAGGTTGCTAGGAAACTTTCAGATTTCTAGTAGACAAATGGAGAAAAACTTGTCAATAATATTACCATTTCCATTCTTTGGCATGACTGGGCAAAGAGTACCCAGTGCTGAAACATTTGTCATTTGTGAGAAGCACTATGCCTCTGTGGTTAGTAACGAAGGCGTGAGAATGCCTGGTTATAACCCTGGCTCTGCTACTCGCTGTGACCTTTGGCAATTTACTTGACTTCTCTGCCTCAGTTTCCTTATCTGTGAAATCTGGATAATAATAGCCATCTTATAGGGTTGTTGGATTACATTAGTTAATTTCCATAAAGCTCTTAGAATAGGGCCCAACAGAATAAGCATTAAAAAGTGTTAAGATTAAAAGCATAAAATGTTTTCCAGTATTAATGACATAACTGTATAAAAATATATCTTGATCTCACACAGAAAAGAAATTCTACTGTGTCCATGTTTTAGTTATTTGTATTAGTACCAGATGTGAGGTAGTACAAATGCAAAGGAGAAGGTACAAGGAACACATCTTCATGTAATTAACCTACTGCCTTGATGACCTGACCTTGGGCCAGAAAAGAAAATCAGAAAGATTATGACTTGATAGCATCTTTTAGAGGGGTCTCATGCATCTGATAAGGACTGGACTAAATTACCTGCTATAGGCTGGGCATGGTGGCTCATGCCTGTTATCCTAGTACTTTGGGAGGCTGAGGCGGATCACTTGAGGTCAGGAGTTTGGGGCCAGCCTGGCCAACATGGTAAAACCCCGTCTCTACTAAAAAATACAAAAATTAGCTGGGCATGGTGTGGGCACCTGTAATCCCAGCTACTCGGGAGGCTGAGGCAGGAGAACAGCATGAACCTGGGAGGTGGAGGTTGCAGTGAGCTGAGATCGCACTTCTACACACCAGCCTGGGCTACAGAGTCAGACTCCATCTCAAAATAAATAAAATAAATAAATACAGCTGGGCATGGTGGCTCATGCCTGTAATCCCAGGCCTTTGGGAGGCTGACGCAAGTGGATTACCTTAGTTAGGTGAGGAGTTTGAGACCAGCCTGGCCAACACGCTGCAACCCTGTCTCTACTAAAATAACAAAAATTAGCCAGGCGTAGTGGTGGTCACCTGTAATCCCAGCTACTCAGGAGGCTGAGGCAAGAGAATCGCTTAAACCCGAGAGGCAGAGGTTGCAGTGAGCCAAAGGTTCCAGTGAGCCAAGACTGCACCACTGCACTCCATCCTGGGTGACAGGGCAAGGCTCCGTCTCAAAAAAAATAATAATAATTTAAATAAATAAATTAATAAATAACCTGCTAGATTTTCATTGAACACATTGTTTCCATCTTCTATTTGTAAGTTATTTCTACTTTCAACATTTAACAGTTAGTTTCTTCCCAGACAGTTTTCTAAACCAGTAGCATTGGGGCATACGTTCTCAGGGCCTCCTGAGACTGTGTCACAAGTCATGGAAAAAAAATTTTTTTTAATTAAAAATAGCTGGGCATGGTAGCGCACACCTGTAATCCTAGCACTTAGGGAGCCAGAGACGGGAGGAAAGCTTGAGCCCAGGAGTTAGAGACCTGCCTGGGCAACATAGCGAGACTCCACTCTCCACAAAAGAGAAAAATATAAAAATAAAACCATTAAAAGCATTAATAATAATTTAGCCATTACCAAGAGGAACAAATTCTGCTTATCAAGACAGCCATTTCCTCAATAATTTTTTAGCAATGCCTCATAAGCTGACAGCAAGTATAAACAGCTGGCTTAGCTGCAATAGAATGAATCGGTGTTTTAAGTGTGAAGAATTTTAAAGCAAGCCAAGGAATTGTATAAAATTTAAATTTTATGATCACGTCTGGACCTTTTTACATTTAACACAATGGAAATGTTCATACTCATTTTTTTTCCCCAAAGGAAAAATTTCTGAATCATCACTATGTTGCACAGTAGAATAGAAATATGAATTCAGGTACTTAGTCAAGTTTCTAAAGAATGCAAATAACAGACACGATTTAACTTCCAAAATCTGAAGTCATCAACATGATTTTGTAGTACTCTACCTCAGGTTTTACCTAAAAATTCATTATTATTCAGATAAAGATAGCCCCCTAATCACATGTTTTTAAAAAGCCTCTGCCCCACCACAACTTCCTGAGATCTGTGAAGAAACTGCAGTCTTGTGATCAGACCCCATATAGGACTGGCAGTTTTGTAATCGTAGGGAAAAAACGGTGACTGATTTTATGTGTCAATCAGTTGTAGTCTGCTGATCTGATTAGAAGCCTTGACAAATGCCTGGTGGCGATTGCAAATAACTGCCAAGCATATAGGGATGATACAGTAGCCCACTGTTTTGGGATCAGCTCTTGTACAAGAGTATAGGAACAAAAACATCTGTAAGTAAGGTACCAGAAAAATAATTGTCCACAACCAAAAAGGCAAGGAGAGTAATTGAGCTTTCAAGGAGTGTGTCCATGTGGTTCCTTCAAGGGGCTCCTCAGGGTGCTGTTGAATGTGTTCCAAGGCCAGCCTGTTATAAGTCTCATTGATTTCAAAAACATAGTAAAATGCTGCCGCACTGGCTAACAGATACAATCCCACTCCAATCCATCCCATCCGCTGACGGAAGTTCATCATTCTCCATGCTCTGTGCCTTCAAATTAAAAAAGAAAATACAATTAGGGTCTAGTAATGCTGTCACGGCAACTACTCCAAATGTACTTGCTTTATCTCCAAGAATTCTGGGCTGGGCGCGGTGGCTCACGCCTGTAATCCCAGCACTTTGAGAGGCTGAGGCGGGTGGATCACGAGGTCAGGAGATAGAGACCATCCTGGCTAACATGGGAAATCCTGTCTCCACTAAAAATACAAAAAAATTAGCCGGGCGTGGTGGCAGGCACCTGTAGTCCCAGCTACTCGGGAGGCTAAGGCAGGAGAATGGCGTGAACCCGGGAGGCAGAGCTTGCGGGGAGCCAAGATCGCGCCACCGCACTCCAGCCTGGGCGACAAAGCAAGACTCCGTCTAAAAAAAAAAAAAAAAAAAAGAATTCTAAAGTATCCCACTAACACACCTAAGACTTAAAATAATTAAACACCTATTAAGAAATGTAAAACTTAAGGTTGTTTTGTGTAATAGTTACAATCAAGTAAAAAAACACACACAAAAAAACAAAAAACCATTGATTTCAGTATATATTGAGTTCTGCTTTTTAACGGGAATCCCTCAGAATAAATCACTGCATCCTACTTAAACAGGTCCATAATACCCGCCCTCCAGAAAGTGGAATTAAACTAGTTTCTCACAGCACATTTCACTTTGACAGGTGAAACACTTTCTGGCTTAACAGTACTGCTTCAGACGTGAACGCAGGGTGCTACAAGTCAAGCCCCCAAGTTAAGACAGTAACTCCTAAGCACTTACAATGCTCCCGAAAATCTTCCTGTTCCCACGGCAAGCGTTAAAGAGTCACTCAGCTCTGAATAATCGGGTGGCTTTGGCATTTCAGAGAAAGCCACCATAAAATAAATCCCCTGGGTCACCCGGCTAGGAGAAAGGTGAGCGCCGCCAGCCTGGAGCACCAGCTACTAGTGATTAAGAACGGCGTGACTGCGGCGGGTCACGCGCGGTCCGGCCCCCGTCGCCGCCGCCGGAGACCCGCTCTGAGGACCTGACCCGGCAGGGAGGCGTCCCCGCCACTTGGGCCTCCCGGCGGCCGGCCCCGCCCCCTGCCGCGCTGCAGCGCCGGCACACCGCGACCAAGGCTGCGCAGGCGGCGCCAGGCCCGGGCCTCGCCGCCTTGCAGCGCCACCAGCCCAGCGCCAGTCAGCGGTCGCCAGCGGAGCCTGCTTGCAAAGCTGAGGTCCCGGATCTCACCTTCCTGTCCCGGGGAGGCCAGCCCGCCCGCCGTCCCGGATGCCGCCGCAGTCGGGGCTTCCGGCTCGGGCCGGAAGCGCGCGCGCCCCGCCCCCGAGGCCCGCCCCCTCGTGACGTCAGATCGCCCCCGCCCGCCGCGCAGCTTCCCCGAGCAAGACCAAAACAGCTGGAATCCGGGCTGGAGCCGCAAGTCCGGCGGCGCGGGTGGCGGCACGTCCCTTCAGGTGGGTGGCTGTCTGGGTCTGGCGACTCAGCGCTCCTCAGCCTTGCCCCCTGGTGCCCGCTCGCGACTCCTCTCATCGCCCCATCACTTCTCGCTGCAGACAGCACCACAGGCACCTGGAGTACCGGCATCGGTCGCTTTGGCCCCCGAGTGTCCGTCAGAGCCTAGGGGAGCCCGCCCTCCCGCGCCTCGTCGTGGCCCGGCCAGGCACCTCGGCCGCCGGCGCACGGACGCGGGCACGGAGCAGTAGATCCCGGTGAGTGGAAGCGGGCCCGAAGCGGCCCTGCAGGCCCGACATCCGCCAGGCACCAGGGCTGGGAGGGGTGAGGGGCGTGCGCCGCAGTGCGGCTGCCCTGGCGTCGCCGCGGGGGGCAGGGCGCGCGGGGTTTGGGGCCTGCACGCGTGCCCTGAACGTTGGCATCTTTAGCTAACCTGTCTGCTCTGTCTTGCAGGCTGCTGGACCTCGGCACGTTGACAAGATTTCTCTGGGGTACCGCGGAGGATTACTTTGAATTTCGGTGGCCGCCTGTGGTCTGGAATATTTAGGTCTTAAGTCTATTATTTCGGGCACCATGACTTTGAGGCTTTTAGAAGACTGGTGCAGGGGGATGGACATGAACCCTCGGAAAGCGCTATTGATTGCCGGCATCTCCCAGAGCTGCAGTGTGGCAGAAATCGAGGAGGCTCTGCAGGCTGGTTTAGCTCCCTTGGGGGAGTACAGACTGCTTGGAAGGATGTTCAGGAGGGATGAGAACAGGAAAGTAGCCTTAGTAGGGCTTACTGCGGAGACTAGTCACGCACTCGTCCCTAAGGAGATACCGGGAAAAGGGGGTATCTGGAGAGTGATCTTTAAGCCCCCTGACCCAGATAATACATTTTTAAGCAGATTAAATGAATTTTTAGCGGGAGAGGGCATGACAGTGGGTGAGTTGACCAGAGCTCTGGGACATGAAAATGGCTCCTTAGACCCAGAGCAGGGCATGATCCCAGAAATGTGGGCCCCTATGTTGGCACAGGCATTAGAGGCTCTTCAGCCTGCCCTGCAATGCTTCAAGTATAAAAAGCTGAGAGTGTTCTCGGGCAGGGAGTCTCCAGAACCAGGAGAAGAAGAATTTGGACGCTGGATGTTTCATACTACTCAGATGATAAAGGCGTGGCAGGTGCCAGATGTAGAGAAGAGAAGGCGATTGCTAGAGAGCCTTCGAGGCCCAGCACTTGATGTTATTCGTGTCCTCAAGATAAACAATCCTTTAATTACTGTCGATGAATGTCTGCAGGCTCTTGAGGAGGTATTTGGGGTTACAGATAATCCTAGGGAGTTGCAGGTCAAATATCTAACCACTTACCAGAAGGATGAGGAAAAGTTGTCGGCTTATGTACTAAGGCTGGAGCCTTTGTTACAGAAGCTGGTACAGAGAGGAGCAATTGAGAGAGATGCTGTGAATCAGGCCCGCCTAGACCAAGTCATTGCTGGGGCAGTTCACAAAACAATTCGCAAAGAGCTTAATCTGCCAGAGGATGGCCCAGCCCCTGGTTTCTTGCAGTTATTGGTACTAATAAAGGATTATGAGGCAGCTGAAGAGGAGGAGGCCCTTCTCCAGGCAGTATTGGAAGGTAATTTCACCTGAGTCTCAGGGAACCACGAAGGGATATGGCAATGAGTAGAGCATGAAGGTAGAACAGTCTATATACTCTTGTGACACATACAGTCCCTACCTTGTGCTGCCAAGTAACTCATTTTTGTGCAATTCTCAGTATAAGCCCTTTGTCGTTTCTATGCCTATTTAAAGTCTCCTAAAGGTGTAATTGACTAGGAAGGATGTAGTTCTACACTGCCATTTACCTATTTAAATTCATCCTTGTGAATATCTTTGTTGTTGTTGTTGAGACAGAGTCTCGTTCTGTCACCCAGGCTGGAGTGCAGTGGTGCCATCTTGGCTTACTGCACCCTCCGCCTTCCAGGTTTAAGCTATTCTCCTGCCTCAGTCTCCCAAGTAGCTGGGACTACAGGCATGTGCCACCACGCCCAGCTAAGTTTTGCATTATCAGTAGAGACGGGGTTTCACCATTTTGGCCAGGCTTGGTGACAAATGAGATATGGTGATCAATGAGATATGCTGACCAGATCTCATTGAAATATCAGCTTGTTTGGTACTAGGTGCAAGTGTAGCATGTCACATGTGACCATGTTGGATCATTGACAATTTTTAGGTATGTATTGACCTACATTTATGATGAAGATCCTGAGCGGAGGTTAAGATATTAAGTTGTTTTCTGTATGAATCAGAATTATATTGATTCTGTGCAATCAAAACAAAAGGCAGAATAGAATGCTGAGATTGGTTAAGTTTGCAATGACCATCTTGAACCACAGATTTCTGCTATGTATGTCATCAAAACATCTAGTTCTGAGTAACATTTTCACGATTGTTATAAAATGATAGGTGTGAACTTCTAAAATAAAGGAATGCTAACAAAATGACTTTGTCTGTTTTGTTTATATCACGGTTCCAAGAGTGATTTCATGTGAATAAAGAGTTCCCAAAGCATGAATCTGCAAACCACTGAACCTACACAGACTTAGTTTCTTGGACTCTTTCCTCTTGGTGCTCAGGAGTAGGAAACTGTTTTCTAAGTGAAGGGACCTTCTACCGAAGCAGTAAAACAATGGGATGAAACAAGACAGTGCACAAATTAGTGCAAGTAGTGCAGATGTATCAGTGTGTCAAATTTGGAAGGAGAAGGAAAGAAATGAACATTGCATGCTGCTGCTTGGAAGATTGGACTAAAAGTTTCTCCATGTACTTTCCCATTTAATCCTCTTGAAGAAAGGTTGAGCAGTATAATCCTTGCACTTTGAGAGGCTAAGGCAGGAAGATTGCTTGAACCCAGGAGTTCAAGAACAGCCTGGGCAACATAGTGAGAGGTGACAGCGTGCTGGCAGTCCTCACAGCCCTCGCTCGCTCTCGGCGACTCCTCTGCCTGGGCTCCCACTTTGGTGGCACTTGAGGAACGCTTCAGCCCACCGCTGCACTGTGGGAGCCCCTTTCTGGGCTGGCCAAGGCGGGAGCCAGCTCCTTCGGCTTGCGGGGAGGTGTGGAGGGAGAGGCGCCAGCGGGAACCAGGGCTGCGCGCCCCACTTGCGGGCCAGCTGGAGTTCCGGGTGGGTGTGGGCTTGGCGGGCCCTGCACTCGGAGCAGCTGGCCGGCCCTGCCAGCCCTGGGCAATGAGGGGCTTAGCACCCGGACCAGCGGCTGCGGAGGGTGTACTGAGTCCCCCAGCAGTGCCAGCCCACCGGCGCTGCGCTCAATTTCTCACTGGGCCTTAGCTGCCTTCCCACGGGGCAGGGCTCGGGACCTGCAGCCCACCATGCCTGAGCCTCCCACCCCCTCCATGGGCTCCTGTGCGGCCCAAGCCTCCCCAACGAGTGCCACCCCCTGCTCCAGGGTGCCCAGTCCCATTGACCACCCAAGGGCTGAGGAGTGCGAGCGCACGGCGCGGGACTGGCAGGCAGCTCCACCTGCAGCCCTGGTGCAGGATCCACTGGGTAAAGCCAGCTGGGCTCCTGAGTCTGGTGGAGATGTGGAGAACCTTTATGTCTAGCTCAGGGATTGTAAACACACCAATCAGCGCCCTGTGTCTAGCTCGAGGTTTGTGAGTGCACCAATCGACACTCTATCTAGCTGCTCTGGTGGGGCCTTGGAAAATCTTTATGTCTAGCTCAGGGATTGTAAATACACCAATCGGCACTCTGTATCTAGCTCAAGGTTTGTAAACACACCAATCAGCACCCTGTGTCTAGCTCAGGGTTTGTGAGTGCACCAATCGACACTCTGTATCTAGCTGCTCTGGTGGGGCCTTGGAGAACCTTTGTGTCGATACTCTGTGTCTAACTGATCTGATGGGGACGTGAGCCATGGTTGACAATTGCTGAAAGGTAGGATAAAGTCTTTCATAAAAGTACCCAAAGCTCAGGGATTGTAAACGCACCAATCAGCGCCCTGTCACTGGGCTCTACCAATCAGCAGGGCGTGGGTGGGGCCAGATAAGAGAATAAAAGCAGGCTGCCCGAGCCAGCAGTGGCAACCCGCTCGGGTCCCCTTCCACACAATGGAAGCTTTGTTCTTTGCAATAAATCTTGCTACTGCTCACTCTTTGGGTCTACACTGCTTTTATGAGCTGTAACACTCACCTCGAAGGTCTGCAGCTTCACTCCTGAAGCCAGCGAGCCCACGAGCCCACTGGGAGGAACAAACAACTCCAGACGCCCCGCCTTAAGAACTGTAACACTCACCGCGAAGGTCTGCAGCTTCACTCCTGAGCCAACGAGACCACGAACCCACCAGAAGGAAGAAACTCCAGACGCGCCACCTTAAGAGCTGTAACACTCACCGTGAGGGTCGGCAGCTTCATTCTTGAAGTCAGTGAGACCAAGAACCCACCAATTCCGGACACAATAGTAAGTACAAAACACTTTAAAAAACTACCCAGGCATGATGGTGTGCGCCTGCAGTCCCTGCTACTCAGGAAGCTGAAGCTGGAGGACTGCCTGAGGCCAGGAGGTCAAGGCTGCAGCATGCCATGATCGTACCGCGGCACTCCAACTGGGTGACAGAGCAAGACCCTGTCTAAAATAAATAAATAAATTAATTAATTTTTAAAAACCCACAATATAGGAAAACTCAGTTTCACACTTGTGGAAATGGGCACAAAATGTTAGATATTTGGTCAAGGGCTGGGCACAGTGGCTCACGCCTGTAATCCCAGCACTTTGGGAGGCCGAGGCGGGTGGATCACGACGTCAGGAGGTAGAGACCATCCTGGCTAACAGGGTGAAACCCCGTCTCTACTAAAAATACAAAAAATTAGCTGGGCGTGGGGGCGGGCACGTGTAGTCCCAGCTACTTAGGAGGCTGAGGCAAGAGAATCACTTGAACCCAGGAGGCGGAGGTTACAGTGAGCCAAGATAGTGCCACTGCACTCCAGCCTGGGCAAAGCGAGACTCTGTCTCAAAAAAAAAAAAAAAGAAATTTGGTCAAGGTGAAACATCCTTGGGCCAGAATTCTATCCTCTGTAGTAAGTGTAGTGATGATTAGGCCAGAATTCTATCCTCTGTAGTAAGTGTAGTGATGATTAGGCCAGAATTCTATCCTCTGTAGTAAGTGTAGTGATGATTAGGCCAGAATTCTATCCTCTGTAGTAAGTGTAGCGAGTGATTAGGCCAGAATTCTATCCTCTGTAGTAAGTGTAGTGATGATTAGGCCGGAATTCTTGTCTTTCTGCAAGGCCCATGTTCTTTCTACTGCCAAGAAAGAGAAACAATCATCAGGGTATCTATACCCAATAGCCTCACAAGGGAAGCAGGGCAGGCGTTGGCTCCATTTCGTAAGTGTCCATCTTATGTGCATTGGAGGGGAGTACAGTTGACCCTTGAACAATTTGGGGCTTAGGGGAGCCAGCCCACTGCACAATCTGCACATAACTTTTGATTCCTCAAAAACTTAACTACTATTACTGACTGGAAGCCTTACCAATAACAGAAAGTTGGTTAACATATTTTGTATGTTATTTGTATTATATACTATATTAAAGTAAGCTAAAGAAAAAATGCTCTTAAAATTATATGGCCATATGCGGTGGTTCACACCTGCAATCCCAGCACTTTGGGAGGTCAAGGCAGGTGGATCACTTGAGTTTAGCAGTTTGAGACCAGCCTGGCCAACATGGTGAAACCCCATCTCTACTAAAAATACAGATTAGCTGGGTATGGTGGCATGCACCTGTAACCCCAGCTACTTGGGAGGCTGAGGCAGGAGAATTGCTTGAACCTGGGAGGCGGAGGTTGCAGTGAGCTGAGATGGCACCACAGCACTCCAGCCTGGACAACAGAGCGAGACTGTGTCTCAAAAAAAAAAAAAAAAGGAAGAAAATCATAAGATAAACTATATTTACAATTCATTAAAGAAGTGGATCATCATAAAGGCCTTCATCCTGGTTGTCATCTTCACATTGAGCAGGCTGAGGGGGAAAGGGAGAGTTGGTCTTGCTGTCTCAGTGGTGGCAGAGACGGAAGAAAATCTGTGGATAAGTGGACCTGTGTAGTTCAAGCTCCTGTTGCTCAGGAGTCAGCTGCACGTTATTCTGAATCAGAATCCTGCAAATTAAACACGTAGCAGTGGAGAATATGAGAATCTATAAGACCTGAACAGGTGGCATGGGTTATCTTTTACCCAAAAAGAAAAAAAAAAATGAAGCATGGTTGACAATTGCTGAAAGGTAGGATAAAGTCTTTCATAAAAGTACCCAAATTTGGGATGTGCACCTTGGTTTTAGATTCAAAGGCATAGTATAATGTTTATGTTATGACTAAATGTCATGATTAAGTTCCCATAAGTTCTTCTATGATGGAAAGATAAATATTAGATGACATATGGACTCTGAAGAGATTAGAAGGTGTAATTCTGATCTTGTTTATATTTGTGTAGTCATTTGGAGTGTACAAGGCATTGTGACACGGGCCACTCACTTGCCCCCTCAGTAGTGGGAAGCAGACGTGGTGAGTGTGTGCACCCATGGGTGTTAATACAGGTTGCACCTCTCCGTATGTGAGGCACTGAGCTGAGGGCTTAAGATTGTGTCATTAGATTTAGACTATAATCCCTGCCCTGGAGGTCTATTCAGGGTCAGTGATGATAGCTGGCATTGAACAGCAGATACCAAGCACGAGTGAACACGTTTGATCCCACAATGAGCTCAGTCCTTGATTTTCCCCATTTTACGGATAAGACTGAGAAGCTAAGTAACTCGCCCAGGGTTGCATAGCTAGTGAGTGGTAGGCTCAGACATTTCCAGAGTTCTCCATCTTAATGTATTCTATGCTGCCTTATTCAGAAACCTACTATTTCCCCATTTGACAGATGAGAAGCTTGAGGATCAGAAAGATTCAATGCCAGGGGCAAGGGCTCATAGCCTGATTCCAGAAAGCTGTTCTTAAGGTGTTCTGACGTGTATCTGGTAAACACCACATAATTTTTGTTTAAGTTATGTTTATGGAATCATGTAAAATAAAATATGCTCCCCTTAAATAGCTATGTTTCAACTGGGCGTGGTGGCTCATGCCTGTAATCCCAGCACTTTGGGAGGGCAAGGCGGACGGATCACCTGAGGTCAGGAGTTTGAGATCAGCCTGGCCAACATGGTGAAACCCTGTCTCTACTAAAAATAGAAAAATTAGTTGGGCGTGGTGGCGGGCACCTGTAATCCCAGCTACTGGGGCGGCTGAGGCAAGAGAATTGCTTGAACCCAAAAGGTGGAGGTTGCAGTGAGCTGAGCTTTTGCTACTGCACTCCGGCCTAGGCAACAGAGTGAGCTCCACCTCAAAAAAAAAAAAAAGAAACCATCACAGATCACAGACTAGAGACTAAGGAGAGAGGTGGTGAACTAAATGTAATGTGTCCTGGAAGGGATCTTGGAACAGATAAAGGGCATGAGTGGAAAAGTGGGATCCAAGTACAGTTAGGAGGTTAGAGGTCACAGTAATGTGCCAATGTGAGTTTCCTGGAAGTGCCAAATGTATCATGGAAATGTAAAGTGTTAACAATAGGGGAAGTAGGTGAGAATACAGGAGCTCTCTGCACTCTTTGTAACTTATCTGTAAGCCTAAAACTACCATAAAAAAATTTCCATTGAAACACACACATATCTTGGGTTCCTAGATGTTTCAGCACAAAGTAAAAAATAATAAAAAAAAGAAGGGCTGGGTGAGGTGGCTCACGCCTGTGATCCCAGCACTTTGGGAGGCTGGGGCAGGCTGATCGTTTGAGCCCAGGAGTTCAAGACTGACCTGACCAACATAGTGAAACCCTGTCTCTACAAAACCACACGTGATGGCGCATGCCTGTGGTCCCAGCTACTTGGGAGGCTGAGGTGGGAGGATCTCTTGAGCCTGGGGAAGTCGAGGCTGCAGTGAGCCGAGCACGCCACTGCACTCCAGCCTGGGCGACAGAGCAAGACCCTGTCTCAAAAAAAAAAAAAAAATCTATGTAGTATATACACCATATGCATGGTAATAACAAATGACCTGAGGTGCCAACTAGTAAAACAAGTCATTTCATTCATTGAAACACCACTAGGTGGCGGTTAGCACGAAGGGCAGGCCCCAGCCAAGCCAAAGCAGGGGAAAGGGATTCTTATGTAAACAGGGTCATATCTAACCCTGGAAAACTAGAACATTTCTCAAGCTTTTATGTAGAAAAATATTTTTTAGTGCTAAGTCTAGGACAATGACTTCTCTCTAGGTCCATGACATTCTAGAATCTTCTAATTCACTGGTCAGAGAGGCCTGGCCTCACCAAATGGATTGATCCCAGTCTTTAAGTGAGAACATTCTTCGTGATTCCACTTCACTCCCAGCTACAGCGTGTCTCAACATTAGAAACCAGATCAACTTCTGAAAGTCACTTATTTTAAAGAAAATGAAATTGAGGTTTAGGCTAGGCGCGGTGGCTCCCACCTGTAATCCCAGCACTTTGGGAGGCCGAGGCAGGCGATCACCTGAGGTCGGGAGTTCGAGACCAGCCTGACCAACATGGAGAAACCTCGTCTCTACAAAAAACACAAAAATTAGCCGGGTGTATTACATGCCTGTAATACCAGCTACTCGGGAGGCTGAGGCAGGAGAATCACTTGAACCCAGGAGGCAGAGGTTGTGGTGAGCTGAGATTACACCACTGCACTCCAGCCTGGGCAACAAGAGTGAAACTGTCTCAAAAAAAAAAAAAAAAAAGAAATTCAGGTTCAAAGCACTATGGAGCTATAGTGGGTTCCCACATGCTCTCCTTATGCTGCTGCCAGCCAGCCTCACTCTGCTTTTAGAGGTGTTGGTTTTTTGTTTTGTCTTGTTTTTTTGAGACTGAGTCTCACTCTGTCACCCAGGCTGGAATGCAGTGATGCGATCTCGGCTCACTGCAACCTCTGCCTCCTGGGTTCAAGTAATTCTTCCCCCTCAGCCTCCCAAATAGCTGGGATTACAGGCACCTGCCATCATTCCTGGCTAATTTTTTGTATTTTTGTAGAGACGGGGTTTCACCATGTTGGCCAGGCTGGTCTTGAACTCCTGATCTCAGGTGATCTGCCTGCCTCGGCCTCCCAAAGTGCTGGGATTACAGACGTGAGCCACCATGCCTGGCCTAGTTTTCTTTTCCTTTTCTTTTTTTTTTTTTTGAACTGGAGTCTTGCTCTTGTTGCCCAGGCTGGAGTGCAATGGCGCGATCTCAGCTCACTGCAACCTCCACCTCCCAGGTTCAAGCGATTGTCCTGCCTCAGCCTCCCGAGTATCTGGGATAACAGGCATGTGCCACCACACCTGGCTAATTTTGTATTTTTAGTAGAGACGGAGTTTCTCCATGTTGGTCAGGCTGGTCTCAAATTTCCTACAGGTGATCTGCTCGCCTTGGCCTCCCAAAGTGTTGAGATTACAGGCGTGAGCCGCTGCACCTGGCCTATTCTTATATTACCATATAAACTGGGTAAGCATGTTAAATAAATTAGTGTCATTTAGTACACTGATTTACTGATAATTAGTCATTAATTCACTGTAAAGTAGGCTTGTAAGTCACCACCCTAAAAGGTGGGTTGGGAGTCAGAGGTTGGGTCTACAATAGTAGAATTCTACAGATGAGGCATGTGAGGCTCAGAGAGGGTGAGAGGCTTTGCTCCAGGACACGAAGCTGAGTAGTGGTGGGGCCCAACAGGGAACCCGAATCTGAGGCTGCTTCTGTCTTGCTCTGTGACCTGAGCTGAGATGCTTAATTCCTCTTCGACTTCAGTTTATTTACCTACAAAATCTGTGTTCTCTTTAGCTCTAAAACTCTGGTACTCAGAGGATTCTTTTGAGTATCTTTAAACTATAAACTGGGCCGGGTGCAGTGGCTCACGCCTGTAATCCCAGCACTTTAGGAGGCTGAGGTGGGCAGATCACTTGAGCTCATGAGTTTGAGACCAGCCAGGCCAACATGGTGAAACCCCATCTCTACCAAAAATACAAAAAATTAGTTGGGCGTGGTCGTGCGCGCCTGTAATCCCAGCTACTTAGGAGGCTGAGGCAGGAGAATCACTTGAACCCGGGAGGCAGAGGTTGCAGGGAACCGAGATTACACTACTGCACTCCAGCCTGGGCGACAGAGTGAGACTCTGTCTCAAAAACATAAATAAGCTATAAACTGACTCTAAGTTCTTAATATTTGTCATTTAGTATGCATTTCCAAATATTATCAGCATATCTTTTGATGAGTGTGCCTTTTAACTCTCCCACTAGATTCTATACTCCTCTTCAAGGAGTATCATATCCCTAGATAAGCCCAATACACTTGGAAGGTAATCAATATCTCTTTTCTTTTTTGAGACATGGTTTTACTGTGTTGCCCAAGCTGGAGTGCAATGGTGCAGACACAGCCCACTGAAGCCTCAAACTCTTAGGTTCAAGGGATCCTCTGACTTCAGCCTCCTGAGTAGCTGGGAACACACACACACACCACTATGCCCAGCCAATCAATATTTCTTGTTTTTTTTTTGTTGTTTTTTTTTTTGATACGGAGTCTCACTCTGTCACCCAGGGTGGAGTGCAGTGCCACGATCATGTTTCACTGCAGCCTTGACCTCCCGGGCCCAAACAATTCTCCCACCACCTTAGCCTCCGGAGTAGCTGGGACCACAGGCAGGCACCACCATGCCCAGCTAATTTTTTGTCATTGTTTGTAGGGACAGGGTTTCACCATGTTGCCCAGGCTGGTCTCAAACTTTTGAGTTCAAGAGATCCACCCGCCTCAGCGAGAGTAGGTATCAGGAAATGAATATAATCATTGGTGAACCTGTTTCTGACCTTGTGACCTAAACCCAATCCATTACCTCTCTTCTCTGTCTCCAATAACAATAATAATAACACAGCATAACTTATGCTACAGAAGAGACAATACTGTTCGCTACCACCCAGCACAGCAACTATTAACCCTTTTCCTCTTTTGTAATTGAGATTTGTTCACCCATTTTACAGAACTGTTAGTATCAGAGGAAGCTCAGCCTCTCTCTAGCCCTAATAGAAAGAGTGGGTGGTAAATCTTTTGTTGTTGTTGTTTTTGTTTGTTTATTTTAGAGATTGGGTCTCACTCTCTAGCCCTTGCTGGAATGCAGTGGTGCAATCATAGGTCACTGCAGCCTCAGACTCCTGGGCTCAAGTGATCCTCCTGCCTCAGCCTCCTGAAAGAGTGGTAAATCTGATAAGTTTAAATGACTTGGTATCCTTTGCCAAACTGCTTGCTATAGGCGTGGGCAAATAATTCAGGTCTAGCCAGTGAAATATGAGCAGGTATTTTTTAACCTGTCTTCATAGGAGCGTAGACTCTGGTGCCAGATTGCCCCAGGTCGGATTCCAGCTTCAGGCCGGGCGTGGTGGTTCACACCTGTAATACCAGCACTTTGGGAGGCCGAGGCAGGTGGATCACTTGAGGTCAGAAGTTCGAGACCAGCCTGGTCAACATGGGGAAACCCTGTCTCTACTAAAATACAA